>NC_143043.1:48996946-49312946 GCF_057628025.1 Oncorhynchus mykiss | reverse complement strand
GTTTATTAACAAGTGATAACTAGTAAGCTAGTTATTGACACATTTATTACTAAGTGATGAATAACCTATTTATTAATCCAGTATAAATGCTTTATTACAGTGTGTTATTATAAAGTGCTACCAATTAGGGTTACAGTATGAACGCTGTAAACATCTCAAAAAGAAAACTAATGTCTACTTTGAGTAAACAACTTGAAAAGGCCTTATCAGTGGCCTGCTTCAAGTCATGAAATCAGTGCTGCATTTGTGAAGCAAGCATTTAGCATGTAAGATGTGTCTATATTGATCCTGCATCATATTATATCTGGGTTAATCCTGCATCATATTATATCGTTGTTGATCCTGGATCTTCATATATCAGTGTTGATTCTGGACTGGACATATATCAGTGTTGATCCTGGATCATTGTTTAGATGTGTTGATCCTGGATCATGCCCCATGAAATCTGAGAGAGGCCATATAAAAAAATACAAGTTCAGTTGGGTATTTATGAAAATTACTTGTTATCTGTCTAACCCTAACCCATAGAGGGGGGTGTAGGATTGAGACTTAAATAAGGTTAGGGGAGGTGTACTCTGAAAACCTACCTCTTTATGAATATCTTGATTAAATCCCCTAGAATCTAGTGTAGCACCGGTGCGACAATGTAAGAAACATAATAAAAAATCCCCATCAAAATCCATCAGTTTAAACTAGATGTGTCTGCATGGGCTGCGTTTGAATCCACAGCCATGGCGGTCTTTAACAGCTGCGGTGAAAGGTGACCAATCTACAGCGGTATTTGACAGACCATGAGACATCCCGAAAATCTTCTCACAAAAAAAGTCTGTAGTGTCCTGACTGTTTGTCCTACAAATTTATAATGACCGCTTTGCTCTACGACCCTCACAAGCCCCAGGGGAATGTTTGAGGTCGGTACCGTCAATGTTCCAACTTCTGTTTGTAGCATCCAAACCGTTTGGGCTACAAACTAATGTGAAAAGGAAAGATTCTCATGAACACCATGGGTTCTCCGTTTTATTCTACTACCCCCAGCTTTGTGACAATGCAAAAAAAAGGGGTTAAATATGTGTAAAAAAAAATCCCTTCCCATTTGCTAGATTTTGTTATGGTACAAGCTTATTCAAAAATGTATTAAATTCATGTTTTTCCTCATCAATCTACACACAATACCCCATAATGACAAAGTGAAAATACGTTTTCAGAAATTTGCTAAAAAACTGAATAGCTTATTTACATAAGTTTTCAGACCCTAGGCTATGCGACTCGAAATTGAGCTCAGTTGCATCCTGTTTCTATTGACCATCCTTGAAATGTTTCTACAACTGGATTGGATTCCACATGTGGAAATTCAATTGATTGGACATGATTTAGAAAGGCAAACTTTCTACATAAGATCCCACAGTTGACAGTGCATGTCAGAGCTTAAACCAAGCCATGAGGTCGAAGGAATTGTCTGTAGAGCTCAGAGACAGGATTGTGTCAAGGTACCGATCTGGGGAAGGGTACCAAAACATTTCTGCAGCATATACGGTCCCCAAGAACACAGTTGCCTCTATCATGCTGAAATGGAAGAAGTTTGGAACCACCAAGACCTCTTCCTAGAGCAAACTGAGCAATCAGGGGAGAAGGGTCTCTGCCAGGGAGGTGACCAAGAACCCAAAAGTAAGTCTGACAGAGCTCCAGAGATTCTCTGTGGAGATGGGAGAACCTTCCAAAAGGACAACATTCTCTGCAGCACTCCACCAATCAGGCCTTTATGGTAGAGTGGCTAAACGGAAATCACTCCTCAGAAATCGATAGGATGGCGAGTTTCAGATCAGGTCACTTTGAATGTTTATGCTCTATTGTGGCCTTATTGGGTCCCTTGAGTAAAGCGTTTGTGTGTCTCTAACACCTTTAATTGGTGGAATTCCTTAGAGTTTTGGACCTCATTATTCCAGAGCCTTGCATACAGGTGATAACAGGACCCTCTGGTGTGAGAAACTTAAAGTCAAACTAATATCATTAAAGAGGTGTTCACTTACAGTATTGTGCCAGTGATGTCAGTCACAGAGCACAGGTTGAGTTTTGCTAATGCAATATGCTCTTTGAGAATCATGAGTGCTAGAGAGATCAAATTACAGTGTACTAGATGTTTGTATGTGCTTGTGTATGTGTTTGTGTGTGTCTGTCTGACTGTGTGTGTGTGTGTGTCTGACTGTGTGTGTGCGCACGTGTGTGTGTGTTCTTGTTTGACACCTTTAATTGGTAGAGTGATGTAAGTGTCATTATTACAGAGCCTTGCAGGTCAGTGCTAACAGGTCCCTCTGGAATCTGAGACAACAACTAATTAGACAAACAATATGATTGGGTCAGACTACTGCAGGGTGATCTCTGGCAAATATTATGTGTCCCAATGATGTAACTGTCTCTGTTGACTTGAATCATTGTTTCATAATTCAGTTCAGATGGACATTTTTACAAGTCTATGGAATGTTCCTATGAAATGCAATTAGCAAATACACCATAAAGATGTACCATCTTATCAACTGCCTGACTGTCAATTTTATAATGCACTGGCCAAATGACATATGCCTTGATGTGTCCTGTAGTTTCACAAGGCCATCCTTCTGAATCTTATTTCGTTGTATTGAATATTGGAAGTCTAAAGAACTTCAGTTTCACATCTTGCATTTGAATAGGAGGGCTGGCATCTAACGCTCACAGTTAGTTTTGTATCTTACGATAGCTAGCTTGTTGCTGAACATTTTTCAGAAACACAACCTCAGTTTGGAGCTCCATATTGGCAAAATAGTTGATTGGTTTGATAAGTGGCAACCTGTCACCAGTTCACATAACCTTTATACAACCTAATGAAAGGGTTCTATATAGCACCATAAAGGTTTCAATTAGAACCTTACGATCATGGTTCTTTATACCTTGAACTGTCTCTTCTTGAAAAACATGATGACATTATTTTTTATCATAAATTCCTATTACTAACAAATCAAATAGCAATTTCCAATATAATTTTTTTGGGGAAAAAAACGAACTCTACCAGGCAGTTGAGAAGTCAACAAGGTGAAACCAGCAACACCATTATAGAATGGCAATTTGTGTAGCATTAATACAGGTAACGAACGAGTGGAGGACAGAGGAGCCTCTTAAAGAAGAAGTTACAGGTCTGTGAGAGCCAGAAATCTTGCTTGTTTGTAGGTGACCAAATACTTATTTTCCACCATAATTTGCAAATAAAATCATAAAAAATCCTACAATATGATTTTCTGGATTTTTTTCCCCTCATTTTGTCTGTCATAGTTGAAGTGTACCTATAATGAAAATCACAGGCCTCTCTCATATTTTTAAGTGGGAGAACTTGCACAATTGGTGGCTGACTAAATACTTTTTTGCCCCACTGTATAAGTATATGGATGAGCGATGGTCGAGTGGCATAGGCAAGGTGCAATAGATGGTATAAAATACAGTATATACATGGGATATGAGTAATGTAAGATATATAAAAAACATTATTAAATTAGCATTATTTAGAGTGGCATTGTATAAGTGACTAGTGATCCATTTATTCAAGTGGCCAGTGATTGGGTCTCAAATGTAGGCAGCAGCCTTTCTGAGTTAGTGATTGCTTTTTAGCAGTCTGAAGTCTTTGAGTTAGAAGCTGTTTTTCAGAATCTCGGTCCCAGCATTGCTGCACCTGTACTGACCTCGCCTTCTGGATGATACAGGCAGTGGCTTGGGTGGTGGATGTCCTTGATGAATATTTTGGCCTTCCTGTGACAACGGTGCTGTAGCTGTCATGCAGGGCAGGTAGTTTGCCCCCGGTGAGGCGTTGTGCAAACCACACCAACCTCTGGAGGGCCATGCGGTTGAGGGCGGTGCAGTTGCCGTAGCATGCTGAGATACAGCCCGACAGGATGCTCTTGATTGTGCATCTGTAAAAGTTTGTCAAGGTTTTGGGTGAAGTCAAATTTCTTCAGCCTCCTGATTTTGAAGAGACGCTGTTGCGCCTTCTTCTCCACATTGTCTGTGTGGGTGGACCATTTCAGTTTGTCTGTGATGTGTACGCCGAGAAACTTAAAACTTTCCACCTTCTCCACTGCTGTCCCTTCAATGTGGATAGGGGGGTGCTCCCTCTGCTGTTTCCTGAAGTCCATGATCATCTCCTTTGTTTTGTTTTGTTGACGTTGAGTGAGAGGTTGTTTTCCTGACACCAAACGCCGAGTGCCCTAACCTCCACCTTGTAGGCTGTCTCATTGTTGTTGGTAATCAAGCCCACTACTGCTGTGTCATCTGCATACTTGATGATTGAGATGGAGGCGTGCATGGCCACGCAGTCATGGGTGAACATGGAGTACAGGAGGGGGATGAGCACACACCCTTGTTGGGGCCCCACTGTTGAGGGTCAACAAAGTGGAGATGTTGTTTCCTACCTTCAACACCTGGGGGCGGCCGGTCAGAAAGTCCAGGACCCAGTTGCACAGGGCAGGGTTGAGAACCAGGGCCTCCAGCTTGATGATGAGCTTGGAGGGTACTATGTTGTTGAATGCTGAGCTGTAGTCAATGAACAGCATTCTTACATAGGTATTCCTTCTGTCCAGATGGATAGGGCAGTGTAGAGTGCGATGGTGATTGCGTCGTCTGTGGACCTGTTAGGGCGGTATGCAAACTGAAGTGGGTCTAGGGTGGCCGGTAAGGTGAAGGTGATATGATCCTTGACTAGTTTTTCAAACCACTTCATGATGACAGAAGTGAGAGCTACGGGGCGATAATCATTTAGTTCAGTTATCTTATCTAGTCATCAGTTATCTACTTATCTACTTATCGGTTATCTAGTCCCTGGATGGGAGACCAGTTGCTGCTGGAAGTGGTGTTGGAGGGCCAGGAGGAGCCACTCTTTCCTCTGGCCTAAAAAATATCCCAATGCCCCAGGGCAGTGATTGGGGACACTGCCCTGTGTAGGGTGCCGTCTTTCGGATGAGACATTAAACGGGTGTCCTGACTCTAAGCGGTCATTAAAGATCCCATGGTACTTATCGTAAGAGTAGGGGTGTTAACCCCGGTGTCCTGGCTAAATTCACAATCTGGCCATCAAACCATCACGATCACCTAATAATCCCCAGTTTACAATTGGCAGATTCATCCCCCTCCTCTCCCCTGTAACTATTCCCCAGGTCGTTGCTGCAAATGAGAATGTGTTCTCAGTCAACGTACCTGGTAAAATAACAGAAAAATAAAAAAATCTTTGCCTTCTTGGGTACAGGAACAATGGAAGCCATCTTGAAGCATGTGGGGACTACAGACTGGGATAGGGAACGATTGAATATGTCCGTAAACACATCAGCCAGCTGGTCTGCGCATGCTCACACTTCTTAGTCACATTAAAAAAACATTGGGTCAGAACACAGATTGGTTGTTCTGATGTCTGATGTCTGATGTCAAACATTATTTGTCCCCATGATGTAAATGAGCCAAAGTCTGCCTCAACTTGAAGAAATATGGTTCATAATTCAGTTCATATGGACATTTTTTAAGTCTATGGAATGTTTCTATGGAATCCCAATATTCATTTTGATTGAATGTGCTATAAGCGCATACACCATCAAGTTCGCCATCTCATCAACTTCCTTACTGTCAGTTTTCCTACACTAGCCAGCTGACGTGTGGCGTGCCGTCTAATTTCCCGAGGTTGTGGATTATGTTCCAAACTGAGCATTGGCATCAGCAAAAACAGTTAGTCTTGCACAGTTATCCTATTTCTCATGTATAATAACCTTTAAGTGACCAAATAATCACCCCTACTATATTTTCCCATTTAAAATGCTCAGAATGGACTTCCTGACGGGCCGTCTCCATGTGGTAAGGGTAGGTAACAACACATCCGCCACACTGATCCTCAACACGGGGTTCCCTCAGGGGTGCGTGCTCAGTCCCCTCCTGTACTCCTGTTCATTCATGACTGCATGGTCAGGCATGACTCCAACACCTTCACTAAGCTTGCAGATGGCACAACAGTGGTAGGCCTGATCACCGACAACAATGAGGCAGTCTATAGAGAGGAGGTCAGAGACCTGGCCGTGTGGTGCCAGGTGGCAGCTTCAAGTTCCTTGGTGTCCACATCACCAACAAACTATCATGGTCCAAAGACACCAAGACAGTTGTGAAGAGGGCACGACAAAGCCTATTACCCTTCAGGAGACTGAAAAGGTTTGGCATGGGTCCTCAGATCCTCAAAAACATTCTACAGCTGCACCATCGAGAGCACTGGTTGCATCACTGCCTGGTATGGAAACTGCTCGGCCTCCGACCGCAAGGCACTACAGAGGCTAGTGTGTATGGCCCAGTACATCACTGGGGCCAAGCTTCCTGCCATCCAGGACCTCGATACCAGGCAGTGTCAGAGGAAGGCCCTAAAGATCGTCAGAGACTCCAGCCACCCTAGTCATAGACTGTTCTCTCTGCTACCTTACGGCAAGCGGTACCGGATGAATGTATGAACAATCTAGTTTTGTAATTGGATACTTAAAAAATGTAGCACAGTGTTGTGTGCCATTTCTGCCGCTCACGCAACATTGTTGATGAGCATCTTTCTTTCTTTTTTACATGACATCAACTGACAAAGTATATCCTGTCTCTCTGCTCACACCGTATCAATGAAATTCAGTTAATGAGTGGAATATATATATATATATAGGCATCATTTTATCGGATTCACATGGAATTGTTGTTCAATTAAAATGTTTGAATATTAAATTATTTATGATGGGATGAAATGTGATTTTAGCTTCTAAAATGTGAGAATTGGGTTTTCATAAGGCTAGGGCTCTGCTCAATCAGTGGCCCACCCCTGTGAAGAGTCATGGGTTATAAAACTTTTCAGACACAACCTTCTGGTTCCACTATATACAGCCTTGACAACAACATAACCTCCTGTTCCGAGGATGTGAGGACGACTGTCCGATGTCAGAATGGTTTAGATAATAACTACAGAACGAAGGACTTGGTTTGGCAACACGCTCTTCCATCTACCACCAACCCACTGAAGCGTAGCTCAGAGTAAATATTTATTGCATTTCCCTTTTCCAAATGGGCGGTAATTTAGAATGCATAAGATACTGTATTTACGATAGCACAGCGTCTTCCTTTGTTACTCAGTCTTCCTGCTCTTTCACTCAAACCCAGCCCATTTTCTTTTGTGTAACAAGCTGTCATATCTGTTCCGCCCGCTAATGACGTTTTCCTTTGTGACGGAATTTGTAATCAAGTTATGATTAATTATGTGTATGTGTAATTCTGTGTGATTAGTTAGGTATTTAGTAAATAAATAATAAAACCCAGTTTTGTATTACTGATTCAACTTGTTAGCCAGGGTTCTTGAAGATAACCAAGAATTTACAGCTTTCAGATGAGACTGAATTAAGGTGACGATTAATATTGACTGCTATTGATATAAAATATTACTAGGTCTTTAAGAGTTTTTTCGGAAGATAACAGCTCTATAAATATTCTTTCATGGTGCCCCAACTCTCTAGTTAATTACATTTAGATGATTAGCTCAATCAGGTAATATTAATTACGAAGAAATGATTTTATAGAATAGCATGTCATATCACTTAATCCGGCAAAGCCAAAGACAGCAGGGTAGAATAGATATACGTCTGTAGCAGTTTGGGTCTAGAGTGTCTCCCCCTTTGAAGAGGGGGATGATTGCGGCAGCTTTCCAATCTATGGGAATCTCAGACGATACAAAAGAGAGGTTGAACAGGCTAGTAATAGGGGTTGCAACAATTTTTATGGATAATTTTAGAAAGAGAGGGTACAGACTGTCTAGCCTGGCTGATTTGTAGGGGTCCAGATTTTGCAGCTCTTTCAGAACATCAGCTATCTGGATTTGGGTGAAGGAGAAGTGGGGGAGGTTTGGGCGAGTTGCTGTGGGAAGCGCAGGGCTGTTGACCCGGGGTAGGGGTAGCCAGGTGGAAAGCATAGCCAGCCGTAGAAAAATGCTTCTTGACAATCTCAATTATTGTGGATTTATCGGTATTGGCAGTGTTTCCTAGCCTGAATGCAGTGGGCAGCTGGGAGGAAGTGCTCTTATATTCCATGGACTTTACAGCTATATCTGTTCCTAGTTCTACATTTTTTGAATGGAGCATGCTTATTTAAGATGGTGAGGAAGGCACTTTTAAAGATTAACCAGGCATCATCTACTGACAGGATGAGGTCAATGTCATTCCAGGATACCCCTGCCAGGTCGATTAGAAAGCCCTGTTCGCTGAAGTGTTTTAGGGAGCGTCTGACAGTGATGAGGGGTGGTCGTTTGACTGCAGAGTCATTATGAATGCAGGCAGTGAGGCAGTGATCGATGAGATCTTGGTTGAAAACAGCAGAGGTGTATTTGGAGGGCGAGGTGGTTAGGATGATATCTATAAGGGTGCCCGTGTTTACGGATTTGGGGTTGTACCTGGTAGGTTCATTGATCATTTGTGTGAAATTGAGGGCATCAAGCTTAGATTGTAGGATGGCCCGGGTGTTAAGCATTTCCCAGTTTAGGTCACCTAGCAGCACGAGCTCAGAAGATAGATGGGGGGAAAGTAAGGGAAGACCTCCATGAAATGGACAAAAATGAATAGCAACTTATTGGCATTGGGCAAAACATAAACACAATTGCAAATCCCACTCAAATGGACGGCAGTTCATCAAAACCATATTGCAACTTGAACATTACAAATGCCAAGTATAATAAACCAAAAATTCCATAGGGGTCGAGCGCGCTCCACCGTAGATTTTCATTTGGGAAATGGTCACAAAGTCAGGTCCCAAGGGTGAAATTTTAAAACCTCATAAAAAGTGAGTTTTTGGACAGTTTTTCGAAATGTTTTCAATGTTTTTGTCAATTATACATATGTAGTAACAGTATGGACATACGTTTGTGTTATTTTATTGAGTTTGTCCGTAAGGTTCATGTTTTGTCCATTTGACATATATGATCATAGGAAGTTGGCTTCCGAACCCGAAAGTCAATGAACCATGTCCAAATGTCATACGAAATGTCCAAATGGCATTTATACTGACCAAATTATATGTATCAAGCCTTGAATCATGTCAAAGCCCTGAATGATGTCAAAGCCTATGTCAAGCCCTGAATCAACTAGAAGGTCTATTTGTCGTGTTTGATCATAGGAAGTCATTGGAAGTCAGAATTTCTTCTTTATGTTGATTCAGTATGTCCATTTCGTAGTGGGAAGTCCTTATGGATATACATTGGCAATGGACACAGTCAACTTGCAGAAGACACTGTCCAATCGCTCATTGGTGTTGATTTCAGCCTGACCATTTGGTGATGTTAAATCCCTCATTAAATACATTGGAAGTGTACACTTGAACATTGTCCATTTGGAATGTATTTCAATGGGCATTTACAATGATGCATTGGACATGCTCTAATATACTGCAGAAAAGCCCAATTGACTGGCTCGTTGAACTCGGGATGGCCGAGCTGTGATAGTGGTTACTCTCACCAGGACAACCGAAGTTGTACCGGCAACCGAACCCACTATCTGGCATTGCAATGTTCTACCAAGATGCATGACAAGGTTAGAAATGCTTTGTGATGCCTCAATGTAATATGATTCATAGATCCTTTATTAAGCATTACTTATGCCACCCTTTATAAAGCACAGGTTTATGTTATATTTGGCCTAGTGAGTTATGTCACATTTGACATTAATGCCTATGTCACACAGTTAAGTTCATGAACCTTTTATAGAAGTTGGCATACGGTTATAGATGAATTGTGACAGATTTATGCAGTGTTTAAAAAGGCTTTATGAATCCTTGATAAACTGCATGTAATTTAAAATTGGACTCTTATGTATATGAGATATTTCTGTATTTAATTTAATTTGCAATATATTTACAAACATGTCTAAAAACGTGTTTGTCATTATGGGGTGTTGTGTGTAAATGGATGAGAAAAATTGATCAAATATTTGCTACATTTTGAATTCAGGCTGTAACACAATACAATGTAGAATAAGTTAAGTGGTATGAATATATTCTGAATACTCTGTATTCAGGGAGTTTCCTGTAATGAAAAGGCTTTGTTATTATTCATTCAGATTTTATGTATTTTACTAGGCAAGTCAGTAAAGAACAAATTCTTATTTACAATGACATCCTAGGAACAGTGGGTTAACTGCCTTGTTCATGGTCAGATGTTTACCTTGTCAGCTCGGGGATTCGATTAAGCAACCTTTCAGTTACATACCCAATGCTCTAACCACTAGGCTACCTGCCACCCAAAGATGGTTTCTTCTAAGTTTGGCGAAGGCACACTTTTCACCTAACACAGAAAGTTCAGATAGAAATGTAATTTGTAGAACAGACATACTTCTCTTTCATATAGAATGAAGTTATCCCTCTCAGTCATAGATTGTGAATTATACTGCCATCCTGTGGCCACTGCACCTACTGAAAGCAATCTCTGCCCAATGGGTACAGATGTCAATTCAATGTCAACTCCATGTTGGTTAAATAATAAACAATGTTGATTTAACCAGCGTGTGCCCATTGCGGTCTAAAACTCTGCAGTAAAATTGTTTTTAAAGTTGGCTTTTTACTCCAGCATTTTGGGTTTGAAATCAAATCTTTCGTATGAGGCGACATCATAGAATGTCACTTTTTAGTTATTTTTATACATATTTTTATGCATAAGAAAACACCTTATGTATATTGTACCCCACCCCCATTTGATTAAGTCATAACTATTTGGACACTTTCACTTGTAGTGTATTAAAAGGTAGTAACCCTTTAAACGTGATATTCAGTTAAGATATATATTTAGATATCGGTTCCTTTACCCTGCAAGCAGTTTATGAACTGCTCTAATGAGTGACAGCAATCCACACCTTGGGTTTTGGAAGTCACTGCCAACAAACAAGAATGTCATCATTTTCAGACAAACACATTACTTCCTTCAGCACACTACTACAACAGTGTGACTGTTTTGGAATAAAATGTTCAATATATTTCCTTTAACATCCTCTGTGTTGTGTGCTTATTGTTTAACCGTTGATATGTTCTAGGTCATTTTGAGAACTTAAGGAGCATCGGGTACTGCTGGAATGTCAACCAATGGCATGTCCATATTATTGTGATAAATTACACTGGTCACTGTTCAAAACATTTATAAAGTATTAAGAAAGTATGAATAGTCCTCCCTTTAGATTAGGGACTGCAAAACTACTTTACTAATGATTAGTACATGGTTCAAAAATACATTTATTAAACATCTTATGAATGATCTTATGAATCATTTAAAAGTGATTAATAAATATGTGAATAACTAGCTTACTAAAACAAATGTGGGAACTATTTACTAATCCATTGTAAGTTATTTATTGTGTTATTATAAAGTCTTACCCATAATTGCATATTCTGATATTTTACCATCAAGTACTTACACAATACACAATATCTTACCTTTATTTAACTAGGCAAGTCAGTTAAGAACAAATTATTATTTTCAATGACAGCCTAGGAACAGTGGGTTAATTGCCTGTTCAGGGGCAGAACGACAGATTTGTACCTTGTCAGCTCGGGGATTTGAACTTGCAACCGGTTACTAGTCCAACGCTCTAACCACTAGGCTACCCTGCCGCCCCATTGAGTTAGACCTGGACGTTATATGTGTCACATTCTGACCTTAGTTCCTTTGTTTTGTCTTTGTTTTAGTATGGTCAGGGCGTGAGTTGGGTGGGTTGTCTATGTTAGTTTTTCTATGATTTTCTATTTCTGTGTTTGGCCTGATATGGTTCTCAATCAGAGGCAGCTGTCTATCGTTGTCCCTGATTGAGAACCATATTCAGGTAGCCTGTTTTCCATTGTGTTTTGTGGGTGGTTGTTTTCAGTCTTTGTGTGTTTCTGCACCAGACAGAACTGTTTCGGTTGTTTCTTTGTTATTTCAGTTTTGATTTTTATTAAATAAGATGAACACTAACCACTCTGCGCTTTGGTCCTCTCCTTCTTACACCGACGACAGCCGTTACAATATGACATCATGCAGTATTGTATATTTAAACTTTTCTACACTTGATGAAGTCATTGTGTCCCAATTGAGCCACTAAATGGAGATGTTAAACAAAATCTAGAATGCCTCATGACATCCTCAGAATGTACTTTTAGAATACTTACATACTATTTATAATTTTGGTGTTTATTAGGATCCCCATTAGCCACTGCAAAAGCATCAGCTAATCTTCCTGCTGTCCTCTTCCTGGTGTCCACATTATATAACATGGAACAAGCACAGACTTTGGTATTTGGAATATACAACCCAATATGACAACAATGTATTTTATAAAACAAGGTTATGCCTTCTCCAAGTCATTATAATCCAGTCCAGCATTCTTTATCAACACCACATGTATCGATGATGACAACACTGAGATAAGTAATATCAGTGTATTTTTATATGAAATAAGCAATTACAACAAAACAGTATAACCATTTTTTGGTCCAATTTAGGAATAGAAACATAGGAACTATGAACTCCTTAATTTCAGAGTGAAAATATGTCTACATGTCACTTTGAACCATGGATAAAAGAAAGCATAAATTATTGGATTAATTAAGGAATTAACAAGTGGCAGAAAGCTGATGATAAATGATATCAAATTTTCACTAAAATAAAATGAAAAAATAAAAGGAAATAGCGATGGAATCCAACAAATGAGATAGTTGAAAACAACAATAGCTAGAGTTTTTGTTGCTTTTCTCTCAGACTTATTTGCCTGTACAGCTTTAACACCAGACACACTGGCGGCCTCTTTTGAAAATACCTTTCTGCCCTGTGATCTGGCCACCACAAAGATTTTCATATAAAGTGTTAAAATAATAGAGCACGGAACAGCCATTGTAAATACAAGACCAATTATATTAACCCAATTTAACCCTTTCACAATAAAACATTCTTTCAAACATCTACTGGATACCTGTACATTTACAAATATTTTTATAATAGCAGCATCATATATGATACAACAACACCAGGAAATGGAAATACAACACATAATTCTTGTTATTGTTATTTTAGAGTGGTACAATAAGGGATCACACACAGCAACATAGCGGTCAATAGATATCAAGACTAAATTGCCCAGAGATAAAGAAGTACATAAATAAGCGATGTAGAATTCAAACACACAGAAATATTCCCCAAAACCCCAGCATGATTCCATTATTGCTACAGTCGTTGCTGGTATCACAATCAATCCCACCAGGAGATCTGACACAGCCAGAGAGAGGATGAGCAGGTTGGTTGGAGTATGACGCTGTTTGAAGTGAGAAATGGAGGTGATCACCAGTACGTTCAAAAATACTGCAACTGCTGAAATCAATGAGAAGAAGATGTACAGTGTTATGTAGATACAGTGCCTTGCGAAAGTATTCGGCCCCCTTGAACTTTGCGACCTTTTGCCACATTTCAGGCTTCAAACATAAAGATATAAAACTGTATTTTTTTGTGAAGAATCAACAACAAGTGGGACACAATCATGAAGTGGAATGACATTTATTGGATATTTCAAACTTTTTTAACAAATCAAATGCACGCCCAATTTTTCAGTTTTTGATTTGTTAAAAAAGTTTGAAATATCCAATAAATGTCGTTCCACTTCATGATTGTGTCCCACTTGTTGTTGATTCTTCACAAAAAAATACAGTTTTATACCTTTATGTTTGAAGCCTGAAATGTGTCAAAAGGTCGCAAAGTTCAAGGGGGCCGAATACTTTCGCAAGGCACTGTAAGTGCCTTTCCAAGTCATGTCCAATCAATTTATTTTTCCACAGGTGGACTCCAATCAAGTTGAAGAAACATCTCAAGGATGACCAATAAACAGGATGCACCTAAGCACAACTTCGAGTCGCATAGCAAATGGTCTGAATTCTTATGTAAATAAGGTTATTTCTGTTATTTAAAAAACTGTTTTTGTTTTGTCATTATGGGGTATTGTATGTAGATTGTGTGTAGATAAAATGTATTTAATAAATGTTTGTATAAGGCTGTAACATAACAAAATGTGGAAAAGGGGAAGGGGTCTGAATACTTTCCGAATGACATAGATACAGACACATTACATTGATAAAGACAAAAAAAAGGTAGATTGTTCCAATCAACAGCGATGTATTCTTACCAGATACACTCCTATATATAAAAGAGTGAATATTAGAGTCTCTGACTGGTATTATGATGATGTACATCTCTTACAAAATAAAAATAGTTGGATAGGTACCTGGGGAATGCATGTGATAATTATGTGGACCAGACCAAGTTAAGTTAATACTACTCTTTTCTCAACAGATAGCCAGCCTAGCTGCTTAAAATGCTTGACTTCCATATCACAAATATCCAAGATGGTGTAGCAGGTCGTAGCAGATGGTGTAGTCTTTGTCCTGTCGTGTCCCATGTATATATATATATTTTATATATTTTAATTTGCATACTTTAAAAAATTATTTTTCCTAAACCTCAACTTCAAAATACTCGTCTGCAACCCACCTCACCCAATGTGGTGTGAATCAGTTTTTTTCTAAAGTATTTCTATTTACCTCGGAATTGGAATCCCTCAACTGAAGCCAGCCAGCTAACCAGTCAACTAACCACTGCTAGCGGTCATCAGCTAACCTTTAGCTCGGAAAGCTCTCGTCAGTTCGTACAACGCGTTTCAAACCAGAGCAAACAGCTGGAGGCAGGGCTTTCTCCTATAGAGCTCCATTTTTATGGAACGGTCTGCCTACCCATGTCAGAGACGCAAACTCGGTCTCAACCTTTAAGTCTTTACTGAAGACTCATCTCTTCAGTGGGTCATATGATTGAGTGTAGTCTGGCCCAGGAGTGGGAAGGTGAACGGAAAGGCTCTGGAGCAACGAACCGCCCTTGCTGTCTCTGCCTGGCCGGTTCCCCTGTTTCCACTGGGATTCTCTGCCTCTAACCCTATTACAGGGGCTGAGTCACTGGCATACTGGGGCTCTCTCATGCCGTCCCTGGAGGGGGTGCGTCACCTGAGTGGGTTGATTCACTGATGTGGTCATCCTGTCTGGGTTGTCTCAGGATGGTAAGTTGGTGGTTGAAGATATCCCTCTAGTGGTGTGGGGGCTGTGCTTTGGCAAAGTGGGTGGGGTTATATCCTTCCTGTTTGGCCCTGTCCGGGGGTGTCCTCGGATGGGGCCACAGTGTCTCCTGACCCCTCCTGTCTCAGCCTCCAGTATTTATGCTGCAGTAGTTTATGTGTCGGGGGGGCTAGGGTCAGTTTGTTATATCTGGAGTACTTCTCCTGTCCTATTTGGTGTCCTGTGTGAATCTAAGTGTGCGTTCTCTAATTCTCTCCTTCTCTCTTTCTTTCTCTCTCTCGGAGGACCTGAGCCCTAGGACCATGCCCTAGGACTACCTGACATGATGACTCCTTGCTGTAATAACATTCACAGATGTCTAGTAAGGGACCGTACATTTGCAATATGGAGATCCTCATCATCCATACGGGTAATGCCATCGTAGTCCCTTATGTAGGATTTAGGTCTATAACAGTTTGGGTCTTGAATGTCTCCCCCTTAGAAAAGGCGGATGACCGCAGCAGCTTTCCAATCTTTAGGGATCTCACACGGTACGACAGAGAGGTTGAACAGGCTAGTAATAGGGGTTGCAACAATTGCGGCAGATATTTTTAGAAAGAGAGGGTCCAGAAAAATGGTTATTGAAATGTTTGATTATCGTGGATTCATCGGTAGTGACAGTGTTTGCTAGCCTCAGTGCAGTGGGCAGGAGGTGCTCTTATTCTCCATAGACTTTACAGTGTCCCAAAACTTTGGGGAATTTGTGCTACAGGATGAACATTTATGTTTAAAAAAGCTAGCCTTTGCTTTCCTAACTCGAAAGAATATGACTACTTCTTCATTTTTCAAAAAACAAACATGAAACAATTTCTGAAGACTGTTGACACACTGTTGATATGAACTGCAATCTTGGTACGAATTTTTAAACTTTCCCATAGAAAATTATTGAGAAGTCCAATGACCTCAAATATTTATTTTCCTGGATGGATTGTCCTCGGGTTTCGCCTGCCAAATCAGTTCTGTTATACTCACAGACATTATTTTAACAGTTTTAGAAACTTTAGAGTGTTTTCTATCCAATGCATATGCAATCCTAGCTTCTGGGCCTGAGTAACAGGCAGTTTACTTGTGGCACCTCAGTCATCCAAACTTCCGAATACTGACCCCTAGCCTTAAAAAGTTAAAATGGTGAGGAATGCACTTTTAAAGAAAAATATCCTTCCAGGACACCCGGGCCAGGTCGATTAGAAAGGCCTGCTCACTGAAGTGTTTTAGGGAGCGTTTGACAATGATAAGGGGTGGTTGTTTGACCACGGACCCATTACGGACGCAGGCAATGAGGCAGTGATCGCTGAGATCCTGGTTGAAGACAGCAGAGGTGTATTTAGAGAGCAGGTTGGTCAGGATGATATCTATGAGGGTGCCCATGTTTATGGATTTGGAGTTGTTCCTGGTAGGTTCCGTGATAATTTATGTGAGATTGAGGGCATCTAGCTTGGATTGTAGGACGGCTGGGTGTTAAGCATATCCAAGTTTAGGTCACCTAACTCTGGATATTTTTTGAAAGTAGAAGCTCAAACTGTTTGGGCACAGACCTGGATAGCATGACAGAACTCTGCAGACTATCTCTGCAATAGATGCGACTCCGCCCCCTTTGGCAGTTCTATCTTTGCGGAAAATGTTGTAGTTGGGGATGGAAATTTCGGAATTTTTCGTGGCCTTTCTAAGCCAGGATTCAGACATGGCTAGGACATCAGGGTTGGCGAAGTGTGCTAAAGCAGTGAATAAAACACAGTTAGGGAGGAGGCTTCTGATGTTAACATGCATGAAACCAAGGCTTTTACAGTTACAAAAGTCAACAAATGATAGCTCCTGGGGAATAAGTTTGGAACTGGGGGCAACAGGGCCTGGGTTAACCTCTACATCACCAGAGGAACAGAGGAAGAGTAGGATAAGGGTACGGCTAAAGGATATAAGAACTGGCCGTCTAGTGCGTTGGGAACAGAGAATAAAAGGAGCATATTTCTGGTAGTGGTAGAATTGATTCAGGACATAATGTACAGACAAGGGTTTGGTAGGATGTGAGTATAGTGGAGGAAAACCTAGGCGTTGAGTGACGATGAGAGAGGTTTCGTCTCTGGTGGCACCAGTTAAGCCAGGTGAGGTCTCCGCATGTGTGGGGGGTGGGACAAAAGAGTTATCTAAGGCAAGGTGAGCGGGACTGAGGAATCTACAGTGAAATAAAACAATAAGAACTAGCTGAAACAGCAATAGACAAGGCATATTGACTTTCGAGAGAGGCGTATTGAGATTAGAGAGGCAAAAAGCAGTCTCAGGTGTTGATCGGGAGAGCTAAGACAACAACGGGAAATGTAGATGAATGGGCAGAGCAGGTCAGTTAGGTACATACAGGACCTGAGTTCGAAGCTGGGGCGATCATAGGGTCCAAAGCACAGCAATAGGTGAGTCAGGGAGCCGTTGAGTAGTGAGTACTATGCTAGGCGAGCGGGAGACATGGTGTTTAGAAAGAGAGTGGACCAGGGCAAGAAGATGGGTCTTCGGCAACATCGCAACGGAAAAAGCCTGTTGAGACCACATTACGTTGGCAGACCAGTCGTGATTTATCGGCGGGGCTCCGAAAACTGACTCACTGTGTTAAGCGTATCCATGAATGTTCTGCTTTGACCTTACCAGGGTTGTAGTTTCAATCCATGGTTCCAGAGGTGCTCAAACACTCCCTCCAAGTGGGTCAGGTGGGTTTGTTGAAGGTTTCTCTCAAGATCTTTTTTGCATCCTCTGACAAGGTATCTAGAGGATATTAAACTGTACATCAAGTACTTAGAAGATAATTTAATGTTAATATAAAGTGGATGGCCATATAAACCATATATTCATGAGAGAGCCATGAACAGTACCTAGTAATGACTTATAATGTTATGTAGCTCAGATTTGTTGCTTATCTATGCTTCGTATGCACTTTTTGCACTAGTTTGCACTGCTATTGTAAATAGGATGACAAATAGTACATTGTAGATTTCAGTTTCAAATTTCATATGCTATGAACAACCTATTCATGAAAAATAGTGATTGAGTTTTTCTGTTGATAATCTACATATACTCACAATCAACAAGATGTATAACATTTCAGCTGCCTTAATACTGTAATAATATTTTATGTAATTAGTGGTCAGAGAAAATCCAACTGATTTTCTGGTGCACTCCTCTTATTCATTGCTGTCTCACCTGTGAATGTATTATTTAATACTGAATTAGTACCATATGCCTTGATAAAACAGCTTTCAATACCATAGTGCCTTATAAGCTCATTAAAAAGCTCACAGTGAAAGAAGGTAAAATTACGTCATCAACCCTGATTCTCAACACGGGGACCCCACAAGGCTGTTTTTTTCGCTTGGGGGAGGGTTGTGTGGGTTTTTAGTGGGCACAGGGAAGGGTAGTATGGTTTGTCCCTAGTTTACATTCACCATTTTGCAGGTTTTTCTACATCATTGGTTTCCGTTCTAGATAACTTACCCCGTCTGCTTGCATCTAGGAGTTAAGGTAGGCTACTTTCCTTATACACTAGCCTACTCCACAGTAACCACATTGGTTGCCACTGTCTGCTCTGAGATCATTTTCATCACACTCACACCTTTGATATTTGCCTCTGTAGGCCACAAAACAACATGTTTCATTGCTCATGACAAAGCTTTTTATCAGAGTTATTGACTTCACATTAAGCCAGATTCAAGTAACTTCCATGACAGCTTTGTGTTGCTGAAACTTGAAGCAGCAACCATGGCACAAACAATCGGGAGGTGGACTACACATAGAGCTGAAAATTAGGCTAACTTGAATATCTCTCCTCAGGGCTACCTGGCCAACTTCCTCCACGGAGAGTGCCCATTGCCACTGAGCGAGACTGAACGGCACCAACCATGGTCCTGCAGACCATTTTTTTGCTGGAGCCTCAGGACTGTTAGGGTTAACTTGAAGAGTGTGGGTGGTAGGTGGAGAAAATTGAAGGAAAGTTTGATTTGACATGTTTTGTGCATATTGTTTTCATCACCCATAATAAAACCTTTTTGTTAATATAAGACATATAGTCTCTTCTCAGTTTGATACAGACACAGAAAGTTCAGATAGAAATTGACTTTATAGAACAGATATAATTCTCTTTCATAGAGAATAAGTCATATTATACCTGTCAGTCACAGATTGAGAACTATACTGCCATCCTATGGCCACGGCACATACTGACAACAATCCCTGCCCACTGGGCACAGATGTCAATTCAATGTCTACTCCATGTTGGTTAAAAAATAAACTATGTTGATTCAAACAATATGTGCCCAATGGGTGTAAAACTCTACAGTAAAACTGTTTTTAAACTTGTCTCTTTACTCCAGCATTTCGGATATGAAATCTAATGTTTCATATGAGGTGACATTATATAATGTCACCTTTTATTTGAGGGTATTTTCATACATATCTGTTTTACCGTTTAGAAATGAAAACACCTTCTGTATCTAGTCCCCCCATTTGAAGAAGTATTTCGACAACTTTAATTATTTTGTATTAAAGGTCGTAACCCTTTAAACATAATGTTCAGTTAAATGATGTATTTAGATATTGGTTCCCTTACCTTGTAAACAGTCTATGAACTGCTCTCATGAGTGACTGTAATCCACACTTTGGTTTTGATTGTCACTTCCAACAAACACGGATGCCATCATTTTCAAACAAACACTATACTACATCGGCACACTACCACAACAATGTGACTGTTTTGGAATAAAAAAATCAATATATTTCCTTTAACGTCCTCTGTGTTGTGTGCTTATTGTTTAACCATTGATATGTTCTAGGTCATTTTGAGACCTTAAGGAGCATCAGGTACTGCTGGAATATATCAATAGCATGTCCATCTTTTTGTGATAAATTACACTGGTTGCTGGTCAAAACATTTATAAAGATTTAAGAAAGTTTAAATAGTCCTCACTTTAGATTAGGCACTGCAAAACGACTTTACTAATGATTATTAAATGGTTTCATTAAATGGTTTATAAGGACATGATTAAACATCTTATGAATGACCTTATAAATCATTAAATACTATGAAAGTTGTTTATAAATGTGTGATGAACTAGCTTGCTTAAACAGATGCAGTAGTAATGATAAATAAGTTATGAATAAACTAAATACTTATTCATTATGAATTATTTAGTGTGTTACCCAATCACTATATTCATTCACACTAGTGGTAGTGTTCATAACCTGCACTGTTGAGTTGAATCAATAATGCATTTTGTAGTCATTTATACATGTCATAATACCCAGGTGATTAACATTTAGCAAATGTGGGCGTAATAATAAATGGTGAGCAACCTGTAAATGTCTAACAAATGGTTTATTACTGAACATTGTAGTGGTACACAATTGCATATTCTTCCATTTTACCCTCAACTACTTACATACGCCATTGAGATAGACTTGGACGTTATCTGATATCATGCAGTATTGAACATTTAAAATTCAGTACACTTGCTAAAGGTGTTGTGTAACAATCGAGCCACTAGAAGGTGATGTTAAACATACATAATGACTCGTTCTCAAAATGTACTTTTAGAATACTTACATACTATTTATCATTAAATAACATGGAACAACAACAGATGTTGGTTTTTGGAATATACAACCCAAAATGACTACAATGTATTTTATAAAACAAGCTTATGGCTTCTTATACGTTTTCCAAGTCATTCCAATCCAATCTAGACAAATCATTCTGTATCAACACCACATTCCTCTCTGTATTGTCAGAGAGCAATTGTGTAACATAACTATGTTTTTCAAACTGGGAAATAAAAATATAGGTACTATGAACGCCTTAACTTCAGAGATAAAATATGTTTAGCCGTCACTTTGAACCATGGATAAAATAAAGCATAAATTATTGGATTAATTAAGGAATTAGCAAGTGGCAGAAAGCTGATGATGAATGATAATAAATTGTCACTTAAGAAAGAAAGAAACAAAAAAGAAAATAGAAATGGAATCCAACAACTTAGATAGGTGAAAACAACAATAGACAGAGTTTTTGCTGCTTTTCTCTCAGACTTATTTGCCTGTAGAGTTTTAACACCAGACACACTGGGAGCCTCTTTTGAAAATACCTTTCTGGCCTGTGATGTGGCCACCACAAAGATTTTCATATAAAGTGTTATAATAATACAGCATGGGACAAGCATTGTAATAACGAAGTCAATTATATTACCCCACATATATCCTTCACCAGTAAAACATTCATTCAAACACCTACTGGGTACCTGTACATTTACAATGTATTTTATAATAGCAGCATCGTATATGATACAACAACACCAGGAAATTGATATTCAACACATCACTCTTGTTATTGTTATTTTAGAGTGGTACAATAAGGGATCACAGACAGCAACATAACGGTCAATAGATATCAAGACCAAACTGCCCAGAGATAAAGAAGTACATAAACAACTAATGTAGAGAAGAAACGCACAGAAATATTCCCCAAATCCCCAGCATGGTTCCATTATTGCTACAGTCATTACTGGAATCACAATCAGTCCCACCAGGAAATCTGACACAGCCAGAGAGAGGATGAGCAGGTTGGTTTGAGTCTGGAGCTGCTTGAAGTGAGAGATGGAGATGATCACTAGTACGTTCAAAAATAGTGTTACTGCTGAAATCAACGAGAAGAAGATGTACAGTGTTATGTAGATAGATATCGATAGCAAAGCCTTTCTGCAAGAAGAGTTTCTGTCTTGAAAACAATATTGATCATCTTTGTGTTCCTCCATTTGTAATAAAGGGTCAAAATGCTGAGGTCCTGCTCCTGCTTGGTCCTTTGTGTGATCCTGTCAGGTCAGCCTTCTGTCAAACTCTGAGCTCTGCCTCTCTATTTATCCCTGAGTTACTGACAGCCACTCCCCTCCCCGGAGTCTCTCTGCCATGTGACAAAAGCACGAAAACATACACAAGTGAGCACAGAATGATGTAATGTATGACATAATTGTATGTTGCTGTGGCCTGTCCTTTAGCCTTCCTGATAGTTAGATATGAGAGAAAGGGACATTTTCTCAAATTCTATGCATTTTATTGGGAAAATATATTATGTGTGATGTTTCGGTCACCCAAAGGCTTTTTTAATGTGAAATAGGATAGCTGTGTTAGAGTAACTGTTTTGGTGATGTCCATGCTCTGTTTGGACCATAACCCACAACCTCAGGAGACATGACGGCACGTCACATGTCACCTGGCCAGTGTGTAGGAAAGCTGACAGTAGGGAAGTTGATGAGGGCATATGTTTATGTTGAACGCACTTATAGCAAATGAAATCAACATTTGTGGCTTTCCATTGATTTGCCTGCTCAAGGAGGGCTACAGAGAAGAAGTTGCAATGCTGTGGATTTTTTAAAATTTTACTTAGGCAAGTCAGTTAAGAACAAATTCTTATTTTCAATGACGGCCTAGGAACAGTGGGTTAACTGCCTGTTCAGGGGCAGAACGACAGATTTGTACCTCGTCAGCTCGGGGATTTGAACTTGCAACCTTCCGGTTACTAGTCCAACTCGCTAACCACTAGGCTACCCTGCACTATTTGTATTGGATACAAATAGCTGATTTGCACAGGCTACTGGGAAAGCTTTTTTTGCATTCCTCCACTCCGAGGACTGTGGATCGAGCTGGGCTGATGGGAGTCTCGCCATCGGGCAGGTTATCTTCGGTGGACTGGCTGCTGCTCGGAAGTGATTGCTCACAGACGGAGAATGGAGACGCAGGGACCTTTGTTGCTGAATCGCGGGATGATCCTCTCCTGGACCTGGCTGGCCAGACAGGGAGACACTTCGCCGTTTATTGCAGAAGTCGAGGGCGGCGTCCTCTACTTTCTGAGCCCTCTGCGGTGACGGGATTCATGAATGGGCTGCCGACATCGAATAACTTTGTGTTCTGGAGCCTGATGTCCCGGCTCCATCTTCGCATGGAGAGTGGCAGTTTCCTTTGGTTCCTTCGGTTTCGGCCAACATTGGAATGGCATCGCCAGGGACTAAGGTGGGTTCTGATATTCCTATCATTTGTGGGGGCTAAGTTAGAGGAGCCCTTGGTGTGGCTAGGGTTGGGCTGAGGGCTCTGGCTCGAAATGAACAACAGCCATCAACCATTATTATGGGAATCTCCATGGTTAGTTCGGTGGAAGTCCGAAATACACATTGTTTTCCTGGAGCTAAGGTATTGGATTTATTAGAAATAATTTATTAGAAAGCATGGAGATCCGCATATGTGATGGCACTCCATAAGGGGATGCAAATGATCTTGACAACTATCGCCCCATTTCAAGACTAATTTGTTTTGCTAAGATTACTGAATCCTTGTTTAATGTACAACTTTGTTCCTTTTTATCTGATAATTGTATTCTTAATATTACTTTGTATTCTGCTCTCTCAGAGAAACCACACATTCACTCTTCCACAGCCATAGTTACAGATCAGTGGTACATGCAGTAGCCTTCCTAGTGATAAGCCCTGTGTTTTCTTTCTGTCAGTAACTCAGGGATAAATAGAGAGACAGAGCTCAGAGTTTGTCAGAAGGCTGACCTGATAGGGTCACACACAGGACCAAGCAGGAGCAGGACCTCAGCATTTTGACATTTTATTACAAATGGAGGAAAACAAAGATTCTCAATACTGTTTTCAAGACAGAAACTCTTCATGCAGAAAGGCTTTGCTATCGAAATCAATCTACATAACACTCTACATATTCTTCTCATTGATTCAGTAGTTACAGTACTTTTGAGCGTACTGGTGAGCATCTCCATCTCTCACTTCAAGCCGCTCCACACTCCAACCAACCTGCTCATCCTTTCTCTGGCTGTGTCAGATCACCTGGTGGGACTGATTTTGATACCAGTAACGACTGTAGCAATAATGGAACCATGCTTGGGTTTTGGGAGATATTGATGTATGTTTCAAATCCATATCGCTTGTTTATGTACATCATTATCTCTCGGCAATTTGGTCTTGATATCTATTGACCGCTTTGTTGCTTTGTGTGATCCCTTATTGTACCACTCTAAAATAACAATAACAAGAATGATGTGTTGTACAGTGGGGCAAAAAAGTATTTAGTCAGCCACCAATTGTGCAAGTTCTCCCACTTAAAAAGATGAGAGAGGCCTGTAATTTTCATCATTGGTACACTTCAACTATGACAGACAAAATTAGAGAGAAAAAATCCAGAAAATCACATTGTAGGATTTTTAATGAATTTATTTGCAAATTATGGTGGAAAATATGTATTTGGTCACCTACAAACAAACAAGGTGGCTCTCACAGACCTGTAACTTCTTATTTAAGAGGCTCCTCTGTCCTCCACTCGTTACCTGTATTAATGGCACCTGTTTGAACTTGTTATCAGTATAAAAGACACCTGTCCACAACCTCAAACACTCACACTCCAAACTCCACTATGGCCAAGACCAAAGAGCTGTCAAAGGACACCAGAAACAAAATTGTAGACCTACACCAGGCTGGGAAGACTGAATCTGCAATAGGTAAGCAGCTTGGTTTGAAGTCAACTGAAATCAACTGTGGGAGCAATTATTAGGAAATGGAAGACATACAAGACCACTGATAATCTCCCTCGATCTGGGGCTTCATGCAAGATCTCACCCCGTGAGCAAAAATCCCAGAACCACACGGGGGGACCTAGTGAATGACCTGCAGAGAGCTGGGACCAAAGTAACAAAGCCTACCATCAGTAACACACTACGCCGCCAGGGACTCAAATCCTGCAGTGCCAGATGTGTCCCCATGCTTAATCCAGTCCATGTCCAGGCCCATCTGAAGTTTGCTAGAGAGCATTTGGATGATCCAGAAGAAGATTGGGAGAATGTCATATGGTCAGATGAAACCAAAATATAACTTTTTGGTAAAAACTCCACTTGTCGTGTTTGGAGGACAAAGAATGCTGAGTTGCATCCAAAGAACACCATACCTACTGTGAAGCATGGGGGCGGAAACATCATGCTTTGGTTCTGTTTTTCTGCAAAGGGACCAGGACGACTGATCCGTGTAAAGGAAAGAATGAATGGGGCCATGTATCATGAGATTTTGAGTGAAAACCTCCTTCCATCAGCAAGGGCATTGAAGATGAAACATGGCTGGGTCTTTCAGCATGACAAGGATCCCAAACACACCGCCCGGGCAACGAAGGAGTGGCTTCGTAAGAAGCATTTCAAGGTCCTGGAGTGGCCTAGCCAGTCTCCAGATCTCAACCCCATAGAAAATCTTTGGAGGGAGTTGAAAGTCCGCTTTGCCCAGCAACAGCCCCAAAACATCACTGCTCTAGAGGAGATCTGCATGGAGGAATAGGCCAAAATACCAGCAACAGTGTGTGAAAACCTTGTGACTTACAGAAACGTTTGACCTCTGTCATTGCCAACAAAGGGTATATAACAAAGTATTGAGATAAACTTTTGTTATTGACCAAATACTTATTTTTTCTCATGTTGTCTGTCATTGTTGAAGTGTACATATGATGAAAATTACAGGCCTTTCCCATCTTTTTAAGTGGGAGAACTTGCACAATTGGTGGCTGACTAAATACTTTTTTTGCCCGACTGTATATCCATTGCCTGATGTTGTTGTGTCATATACTGTGCTCATATTATAAAATATGTTGTAAATGCACAGGTACCCAGTAAGTGTTTGAAAGAATGTTTTACTGTTGAAGGAATAACATGGGGAAATATAATAGACATTGTAATTACAATTGTTGACCTGTGCTCTATAATTATAACACTTTATTTGAAAATCTTTGTGGTGGCCAGATCACAGGCCAGAAAGATATTTTCAAAAGAGGCTGCCAGTGTGTGTGTCTGTTGTTAAAACTGCTGTTAGCCGTGTGATTTGAGCGTTGGACTAGTAACCGGATGGTTGCAAGATTGAATCTCGTGCTGGTAAAAATCTGTCATTCTGCTCCTGAACAAGGTAGTTAACCCACTGTTCCTAGGCTGTCATTGAAAATAAGAATTTGTTCTTAACTGACTTGCCTAATTAAATAAAGCCTAATTAAATAAAGTCAAATAAGTCTGAGCAGAAAAAACAACAATAGGTAAAGTTTTCAACTATTTCATTTGTTTTGTCCCTTTCTTTCCTTTTTTATTGACAATGTATTATCATTTATCCTCAGCTTTGGTATAGTTTTGTAATACAATTGTTGTAATTGCTTCTTTCATGTAACAATACACTGGCATGACTTTTATCGGTGTTGTCATCATAGATACATCTGATGGTGATACCCAATGACTTGGCCTGATTGGATTGGAATGACTTGGAAAAGGCATAAGAAGGCTAAGCTTGTTTGATAAAATACAGACATTGCAGTCATTTTTGGTTGTATATTCCAAATTCCATGGTATATAATGATAAATAGTATGTAGGTGTTGTAAATGTACATTTTGAGGATGTCATGAGTCATTATATATCTTGTTTAACATTACCCTCTAGTGGCTCAATTGGGACACAATGCCTTCAACAAGTGTATTGAAGTTGAAATGTTCAATACTGCATGACATCAGACACATCCAAGTCTATGCCAATGGTGTATTGTGTACTTGAGGGTAAAACGCAAGAATATGCAATTATGTATAACACTTTATAATATTCAGTAATAAACCATTTGCAGTTTGTTCACCATTTATAATCACACCCATATTTGCTAAATGTTACTCAACTAGCTATTCTCACATTTATAAATAACTACAAAATTAATTAATTATTAAACACAACAGTGCAGAAGACCACAGTAGACACTTCAACCTCAACATACTGGTTATGAACACCACTACCACTACTCTCATTACATCACCGCTGCCAGGTCAGGGATCACAGCAGAGCAGCTCTCTCAGAATCTGTTTAGTGTGAATGAATATAGAGATTTTGTATCGCATAAAATAATTTATTATGGATTAGTAAATCGTTTATTCATGATTTATTTATCATTACTCCCACATTTGTTTTAGTTAACTAGTTATTCACACATTTATAAACAACTTTTATGGTATGTAATAATTATTTATAAGATTATTCATAAGATGTTTAATAAATGTCCTTATAAACCATTTACTGATCATTAGTAAAGCCAGTCTTGCAGTCCTTCATCTAAAGTGAGGACTTTCATACTTTAATGCTTTAGAAATGTTTTGAACAGTAACCAGTGTAATTTATCACAAAAAGATGGACATGCCATTGGTAGACATTCCAACAGTACATGAGTGCAGATACTGCTTTGAGCAGTTCATAAACTGCTTACAAGGTAAGGGAACCAATATACAAGTATGTAATGTTCAGTTAAATACATCATTTAACTGAACATTACATTTAAATGGTTACCACCTTTAATACACTACAAGTGGAGTTTTCCAAATACTTAGGACTTATTCAATTGTGGGGACTAGATACATCAGTTGATTTAATTTCTAAATGATAAAACAGATATGTATGAATATACCCTCAAATAAAAGGGGACTTTCAATAACATTGCCTCATATAAAACATTTGATCTCAAATCCAAAATACTGGAGTCAAGAGCCAAGTTCAAAAACAGTTTTACTTCAGAGATTTACACCCACTGGGCACACTGGTTGAACCAACATTGTTTCTTTTTGAACCAACATGGAGAAGAAATTGAATTGTGCCCAGTGGGCAGATATTGTTTTCAGTGCAGTGGCCATAGGACAGCAGTATAATTCCCAATCTGTGACTGATAGGGATAACATTCTATATGAAAGAGAAGCATGTCTGTTCTATAAACTCAATTTCTATCTGAACTTTCTGTGTTAGGTGAAAAGTGTGTCTGTATCAAACTGAGAAGTTACCACCTGACAATATACCACTGAAGTATTTCTTTAACAGGAGACTCCCTGAATATATCGGTTTTATTATTAATGATGAAAAAAAAGTTATGCACAAAACATTGCAAATCAACCTTTCCATAAATCTACTCCGCCAACCAATCATTTTCTTTAAGTTAACCCTAACAGTCCTAAGACTCCAGTGAAAAAGTGTCTGCAGGATGGCATCAGCCTCTACCTCAGCGGCAATTAAGTAGTTGGCCAGGTAGCACTGCAGAGGGATGATGTAGTCCCCCCTACCTTGTCACAACACAACTGATTGGCTCAAACGCATTAAGAAGGAAACAAATTCCACAAATGAACTTTTAAGAATCACACCTGTTAATTGAAATGCATTCCAGGTGACTACCTCATGAAGATGGTTGATATAATACCAAGAGTGTGCAAAGCTATCATCAAGGCAAAGGGTGGCTTTTTGAAGAATCTCAAATATTAAATATAGAAATAACACTTGATTCCATATGTGTTAATTCATAGTTTTAATCTCTTCACTATTATTATACAATGTAGAATATAGTAAAAAAAAAAATATGAAAAGGCCTTGAATGAGTGGATGTTCTAAAACCTTTGGCCAGTAGTGTACATGCAGATGAAGTTGGAATTTTACATACACCTTAACCAAATACATTTAAACTCAGTTTTGTCTAATTCAATTGTCAGTGCAAACATGAGGAGGGAGAGGGGACCTCCCTGTCTTGTGCCCCTTTCTAAAGTAATTTCATTAAATAATTTATTTTTTGTGAATTTGTTTGCTTTAGGACACTTGTTTTTCAACAGGACAATGTCCCAATTCACCTTCTGGTGTGGCTACTTTGAAGAATCTAAAATATTAAAATATTAAATATATTTAGATTTGTTTAACACTTTTTTGGTTACATGATTGTGTTATTTCATAGTTTTGATGTCTTCGCTATTATTGTACATTGTAGAAAATAGCTTAAAAAACTGTAATGAGTTGGTGTGTCCAAACTTTTGACTGGTACTGTATATACAGTGGGGAGAACAAGTATTTGATACACTGCCAATTTTGCAGGTTTTCCAACTTACAAAGCATGTAGAGGTCTGTAATTGTTATCATAGGTACGCTTCGACTGTGAGAGACGGAATCTAAAACAAAAATCCAGAAAATCACATTGTTTGATTTTTAAGTAATTAAAGCCTCCTCCTTTTTCCTCCAAACATAATGATGGTCATTATGGTCAAACAGTTCTATTTTTGTTTCATCAGACCAAAGGACATTTCTCCAGAAAGTATGATCTTTTTATGGAGCAGTGGCTTCTCTCTTGCTGAGCAGCCTTTCAGGTTATGTCAGTATAGGACTCATTTTACTGTGGATATAGATACTTTTGTACCCATTTCCTCCAGCATCTTCACAAGGTCCTTTGCTGTTGTTCTGGGATTGATTTGCACTTTTCACACCAAAGTACGTTCATCTCTAGGAGACAAAATGCGTCTCCTTCCTGAGCGGTTGTCACAATCGTCGTCCTCCTCATCTGAGGAGGAGTAGTTGGAAGGATCGGAGGACCAAAATGCAGCGTGGTATGTGCTCATCATGAATTTAATGAACAGAGAACACTTAAACAAATTATACAAAACAATAAATGAATAACGACCGTGACGCTATAATAAGAACTGTGCTGACACAAGCAACTAACAAACAATCACCCACAACCCACAATGACAAAACAGGCTACCTAAATATGGTTCCCAATCAGAGACAACGACTAACACCTGCCTCTGATTGAGAACCATATCAGGCCGAACACAGAAACAGACAAACTAGACATACAACATAGAATGCCCACTCAGATCACACCCTGACCAAACAAAACATAGAAACATACAAAGCAAACTATGGTCAGGGCGTGACAGCGGTATAACAGCTGTGTGGTCCCAAGGTGTTTATACTTGTGTACTATTGTTTGTAGAGGTGAACATGGTGCCTTCAGGCATTTGGAAATTGATCCCAAGGATGAACCAGACTTGTGGAGGTCTACAATTGTGTTTCTGAGGTCTTGGCTGATCTCTTTTGATTTTCCCATGATATCAAGCAAAGAGGCACTGAGTTTGAAGGTAGACCTTGAAAGACATCCACAGGTACCCATCGAATTGACTCAAATTATGTAAATTAGCCTAACAGAAGCTCCAAAAGACATTTCATCATTTTCTGTAATTTTCCAAGCTGTTTAACCTCTCTAGGGTAGGTGAGACGCTAACGTCCCACCAGGCCAACATCCGGTGAAACTGCAGAGAGCTAACATTCTAAATACACCATTTCTTATTGTAAACATTATTGTAAATAGATGTATCTTACATCATTTAAAAGATGAACGTCTTATTAATCCAGCCGCTGTGTCAGATTTCAAAAAGCCATTACTGCAAAAGCAACCATGCTATTTTCTGAGGACGGCGCCACACACACACACACAAGTATTACTAGCATTTTCCAACCAAGCATTAGCGTTTTTTTAAAGATTTTCTTGAAATGTGTAAAGTACAATGAAATGCACAATGAAATGTACAATGAAAAAAAAAGTACAATGAAATGAAATGTGTAAAGTACACAATGGCTAAACTGTGTGTGTGTGTGTGATATATATATTTTTTACAATTATTTTACATAAACATGGAATGGAACAGCCCTTCACCACTTCACCATAGTGATTATGTTCCCTGTACTCATAAAAATCTGTTTATTTTACGTGTTGATACAGGGCTCATACGTGAAAGTATTGTTACTGATTTTTAAAATCTTTCAGTGGCAGTGATTCTGATTATGAGCCGCCAATGTCTAGGTGTCCATCTACCTGAAGCTGGTTCATCCAGCCGGACCCCCGCTGTCTCCGGCTCCACACCTACCTGGCCATCTAGAGATGTGAAGTCAGTGACAAAGAAGCGCAGGTGGGGAAGAGAGAAACCTGCAGACAGAGGGTCTTTGGCACTCTGAGTTAGAAGAAGATGTGGAACCAAATCCACCAGTTTTTAGACCCAAAAGGCAGCCAGGACCTCAACTAGACATGACTGCAAAGTACAGCCCCCTTCAACTTTTTTAACTGTTTTTCACCCCGTCAGTTGTTGATTCCCTGGTGTCGAACACCAATAGGTACGGGGCTAAGAAGCAGGCAGGAAAGAAAGAGGCATGGAAGACCATTTCCATGTCAGACCCTTTCTGCTACTTTCAATGGTCATTTACATGGGGCTGGTGAAGTTGAAAACTCTAAGGGACTACTGGAAAACATCAGCTCTCTATCAACTGCCTTTCAACATGACAGTCATGTCTTGTAAAAGGTTTCTGACTATCTCACGGGCGCTTCACATCAGTGACAAAGAAGTTGATGGGGAGAATGACAAGAAGAGAGGCACACCAAGGTTTGATAGGTTTGATTTTGCACAGCCTATCTACCCCAACATCGTTGAGGCCTGCAAGACCTATTTTCAGCCCGCCCAGAACCTGTCCATCGATGAGAGGATGGTCGCTTCAAAGGACAGAATCAGCTTCAAACAATACATGCGTAACAAACCAACCAAATGGGGTTACAAACTGTTTGTTTTGGCTGATTCTGTGTGTGCCTACACTTAATTTTTTTGTTTATGAGGGGATATACAGTTTTGCTACCGGTAATGGACTGAGTTATGATTCCGTTATGGAGTTATTGGATTTTCAACTACTGGGGAAGGGCTACAAACTGTTTGTGGACAACTTCTACACAAGCCCTACCCTGTTTACAGAGCTGAGGAAGCGGGATGTGTGGGCTTGTGGCACCATTCGGACCAACAGAGTGGGCTTTCGAAAGACAAAGGTGAACGACATGCCTAAGCGGGCTGAGCGGGGTACCATGCGATAGATCTGTGAAGATTGTCTGCTCTTTGTGAAGTGGATGGATACCAGAGAGGTGGTCATGTGCTCCAGTATCCACAAGTCCTTCAGTGGAGATCACGTCGTCTGGCGTGTGAAGGACGGTGCCGGGGCATGGACCACAAAAAATGACCCCATACCAGCTGCTGTGAAGGACTACAACAAGAGCGTGGGAGGTGTGGACCTGTCAGATTCATTGATAGGATACTACAATGTTCTCCACAAGGCCATGAAATGGTACAAGACATTTTTCTATAATTTCATTGACATTGCTGTGGTGAATTCCTTCATCCTCCAGAAGGAAATGGCCAAGAGCCGTGGACAGCCCCCCACCTCACAGCTAGCCTTCAGGGAGCTGCTCATCCAGGAGCTTGCTAGCTACAGCAAGTCCACTGCAGCACCTTCTGTCCCTTCTGCTCCAACCAGTGGTGTTCACCTGCCCAGATTCATCTCTGCAGGCATGAATGTGCCTCAGGGCAAAAAGGGTACAGTAGGGAGACGTCATTGTGCCCTTTGTCACAGAAAATGCCCCATCACCTGCACCACCTGTTCAGTAACCCTCTGCTTTACAACAGAAAGAGACTGCTATGGGCCATGGCACCAGCAGCTCAATATTGTGTAGAGGACTGAGGGTCTTCACAATATTGTAAATAGAAAATGTGTAAATAGTTACCCTTGTTATTTGTTTATGTTTTAATTATTATTATTAAAATATTTGTTATATATATTTTTGGGGGATATGTTAGAATAGTATTTATGTATTTTGTATATAGTTATTTCCTTCATAAGAGAGTGGACCGGGGCAAGAAGATGGGTCTTCGGCAACATCGCAAACATCGCAACGGAAAAAGCCTGTTGAGACCACATTGGGCGATTACGTCGGCAGACCAGTCGTGATTTATCGGCGGGGCTCCGTTTCGACAATAAAGGGTACAGACCAATTGGCAAAATAGGTATTGTAGCCCTATAATTAGCTGGTATATGGGCCTAGCTCGAGGCTAGCTCAAGGCTAACTGGTGCTTGCTTCAATGCAAATGAATTACTTAAAAATCTTACAATGTGATTTCCTGGATTCTTGTTTTAGATTCCGTCTCTCACAGTTGAAGTGTACCTATGATAAAAATGACAGACATGCTTTGTAAGTAGGAAAACCTGCTAAATTGGCAGTGTATCAAATACTTGTTCACCCCACAGTATATGGCAAGTGCAGAACAGGCAACTAAACATAAACATAAATAAACATAAATAAAATAAAGATGCGGGCGTGACATTCTCTCTACTATTATTCTGACATTTCACATTCTTAAAATAAAGTGGTGATCCTAACTTTACTGAAATAGGGAATCTTTTCTGGGATTAAATGTCAGGAACTGTGAAAAACTGAGTTTAACTGTATTTGGCTAAGGTGTATGTAAACTTCCGACTTCAACTGTAAATATACCCGTCAAAAGTTTGGACACACCTACAGATTCCAGTTTTTTAAAAGTATTTTCTACATTGTACAATAATTGTGAAGACATCAAAACTATGAAATAACACATGGAATCACGTAGTAACCAAAAAAGTGTTAATTAAACAAATCAAAATATATTGTTGATTTTTAGATTCTTCAAAGTAGCCACACCTGGTGGTGTGTTGAGACATTGTCCTGTTGAAAAACAAGTGTCCTACAGCACACAAATTCACCAATAATACACTATCTGATGAAATTACTTTAGAAAGGGGCACAAGACAGGGAGGTCCCCTCTCTTTCCTGTTTGCGCTGGCAAATGAACCGCTTGCAGACAAAATTAGACAGGACACAAGCAAAACAGGTGTCAGTATGGAAAAACGTTTATACCAACTAAACTTATTTGCAGATGATTCCCTGATATTCCAGACCAATATTGAAAACTAAATAATACTCTAAAATCTCAGGAAATAATTTTGGATTGACCAATTCAGATATTTTCAAAATACGATTTAAAAGTTTTATATCACAACATTTTCATTTGAAGTCAGAGCAATCTTGAGGGAATCCTATTTGAGTCAGAAAATGATATTAATATGATAGGTAAGCCATACAAAACCTTGCAGAGAGCCTATCCAACTGACAATCTCTTAGTTGGCTGTCAGAAGTATCACAACGTGAATTTACTTTTAAACAGTCTGTCTTCATATTTCCAGACATGGCATCGGAGGGTGCAGCGAGATACCCGATGGGTTGGACGATACTTTTCTCATCAATCATCTTTAAACAAAACACATACTTAAATATTGAAAGTATGTGGGTGATGGAGAGAAAGAGAATGGTTTCGTTTGAGGCCATGTGGCGGAAAGTGATGTGGGTGCTGAGGATGGGGTGTGTGCTAGTGGGCAGGTGTAGTTGATGTTTACATTATGTAGTCATTTGTATGTGTATGTTTTGTATTGTTTATAAAAGATCAAATTAAAATACAATCAAAGAAATAAAAAATATTGTCCCCATGATGTAACTGAGCCAAAGTCTCCCTCGACTTGAAGAAGTATGAGGCATAATTTAGTTCTTATGGTCATTTTAACAAGTCTATGGAATGTTTCAATGGAATGCCACAAATGTTGATTTCATTTACTATAAGCGCATACAACATAAAAATATGCCCTGTCATGACGTTGGCCTGGGGGGTAGGTTTATGACAGTCATAAATACCTCTTCCCCCCTTTTTTCTCTCTCTACCCTACTGAGGTTACATTTGCAGAACCCTTGGTTAACATAGAGATTCTAGGAACACCAGAAGGTGGGGGGAAATTAACTATATTCTGGTAATCTGATCAATTGAGCATATGCAGTGTTACTTAATGAATATCAGAGTAAATGTTTATTGTATTTTCCTTTTCCAAATGGGCGGTAATTTAGAATGCATAAAATACTGTATTTACGATAGCACAGTTTCTTCCCTTTGTCCCTCAGTCTTCCCGCTCTTTCACTCAAACCCAGTCAATATTCTTTTGTGTAACAAGCTGTAATATCTGTTCCGCCCGCTAGGGATGTTTTCCTTTATGATGTCATTTGTATTCAAGTTATGATTGAATTATGTGTATGTGTAATTCTGTGCGATTAGTTAGGTATTTAGTAAATAAATAATTAAACCCAATTTTGTATTGCTGGTTCAACTTGTTAGCCAGGGTTCGTGCAGATAACCAAGAATTAACAACTTTCAGATGAGACTGAATTAAGGTGACGATTAATATTGACTGCTATTGATATAAAATATTACTAGGTCTTTAAGAGTTTATTCGGAAGAAACAGCTCTATAAATATTCTTTCATGGTGCCCGACTCTCCAGTTAATTACATTTACATGATTAGCTCAACCAGTTGATATTAATTGCAGAGACATTTTTTTCTAGAATAGCATGTCATAGCACTTAATCAGGCATAGCCAAAGACACGACAGCCCTCATCAACTTCCCTACTGTCAGCTTTCCTACACACTGGCCAGGTGACATGTGACGTGCCGTCATGTCTCCTGAGGTTGTGGGTTATGGTCCAAACAGAGCATGGACATCACCAAAACAGTTACTCTAACACAGCTATCCTATTTCCCATTAAAAAGCCTTTGGGTGACCAAAACATCACACATAATATATTTTCCCAATAAAATGCATAGAATTTGAGAAAATGTCCCTTTCTCTCATATCTAACTATCAGGAAGGCTAAAGGACAGGCCACAGCAACATACAATTATGTCATACATTACATCATTTTGTGCTCACTCGTGTATGTTTTCGTGCTTTTGTGTGCAGAGAGACTCCGGGGAGGGGAGTGGCTGTCAGTAACTCAGGGTTAAATAGAGAGGCAGAGCTCAGAGTTTGACAGAAGGCTGACCTGACAGGATCAAGCACAGGACCAAGCAGGAGCAGGACCTCAGCATTTTTTGTTTTTATTACAAATGGAGGAACACAAAGATGATCAACATTGTTTTCAAGACAGAAACTCTTCATGCAGAAAGGCTTTGCTATCGACATCTATCTACATAACACTGTACATCTTCTTCTCATTGATTTCAGCAGTTACAGTATTTTTGAACATACTGGTGATCATCTCCATCTCTCACTTCAAACAGCTCCACACTCAAACCAACCTGCTCATCCTCTCTCTGGCTGTGTCAGATCTCCTGGTGGGACTGATTGTGATACCAGTAATGACTGTAGCAATAATTGAACCATGCTGGGTTTTTGGGGAATATTTCTGTGTGTTTCTTCTCTACATTAATTGTTTGTGTACTTCTTTATCTCTGGGCAGTTTGGTCTTGATATCTATTGACCGCTATGTTGCTGTGTGTGATCCCTTATTGTACCATTCTAAAATAACAATAACAAGAGTGATGTGTTGTATGTCCATTACCTGGTGTTGTTGTATCATATATGATGCTGCTATTATAAAAGACATTGTAAATGTACAGGTACCCAGTAGGTGTTTGAATGAATGTTTTACTGGTGAAGGATATGTGTGGGGCAATATAATTGACTTCGTTATTACAATGGTTGTCCCGTGCTCTATTATTATAACACTTTATATGAAAATCTTTGTGGTGGCCACATCACAGGCCAGAAAGGTATTTTCAAAAGAGGCTGCCAGTGTGTCTGGTGTTAAAACTGTACAGGCAAATAAGTCTGAGAGAAAAGCAGCAAAAACTCTATCTATTGTTGTTTTCACTTATCTAAGTTGTTGGATTCCATTTCTATTTTCTTTTTTGTTTTTTTCTTTCTTAAGTGACAATTTATTATCATTCATCATCAGCTTTCTGCCACTTGCTAATTCCTTAATTAATCCAATAATTTATGCTTTATTTTATCCATGGTTCAAAGTGACGGCTAAACATATTTTATCTCTGAAGTTAAGGCGTTCATAGTACCTATATTTTTATTTCCCAGTTTGAAAAACATAGTTACGTTACACAATTGTTCTCTGACAATACAGAGATGAATGTGGTGTTGATACAGAATGATTTGTCTAGATTGGATTGTAATGACTTGGAAAACGTATAAGAAGCCATAAGCTTGTTTTATAAAATACATTGTAGTCATTTTGGGTTGTATATTCCAAAAACCAACATCTGTTGTTGTTCCATGTTATTTAATGATAAATAGTATGTAAGTATTCTAAAAGTACATTTTGAGAACGAGTCATTATGTATGTTTAACATCACCCTCTAGTGGCTCGATTGTTACACAACACCTTTAGCAAGTGTACTGAATTTTAAATGTTCAATACTGCATGATATCAGATAACGTCCAAGTCTATCTCAATGGCGTATGTAAGTAGTTGAGGGTAAATGGAAGAATATGCAATTGTGTACCATTATAATGTTCAGTAATAAACCATTTGTTAGGCATTTACAGGTTGCTCACCATTTATTATTACGCCCACATTTGCTAAATGTTACTCACCTGGGTATTATGACATGTATAAATGACTTCAAAATGCATTATTGAATCAACTCAACAGTGCAGGACACTGTAGCAGACACTTCAACCTCAACATACTGGTTATGAACTCTACCACTACTCTCACTATATCACTGCTGCCAGGTCAGGGGTCACACCAGAGCAGCTTTCTTTTTTTTTCTTTTTTTTTTTCTTTCTCAGAAGCTGTTTTCTCTGAATTAAAATAGAGATTGGTAACACTTTATAATAACTTTATAATAACTTAACTTATCTTGTAAAAAATGTTTTATAATGGATTAGTAAATAGTTTATTAATAAGTCATTTATCATTACTCCCAAATTAGTTTTAGTAAGCTAGTTATTCACACATGTATAAACAACTTTTATAGTATGTAATAATGATTAAAAAAATCATGAAATGTTTAATAAATGTCATTATCAACCATTTACTAATCATTAGTAAAGTCCTTTTGCAGACCATAAACACATGACTTCCTTCAGCACAGACTGTTTCAGAATAAAATGATTCCCCAACATCCTCTGTGATGTTAAACATCCTCTGTTAATACTTTAACAATTGATATGTTCTAGATCATTTTGAGAATTGTCAATTGAAAGAACTGTTGCGGCCGCCATGGTATTTGTCTTTATACAAATGTTTATATATATTGTTTAATATATTTCACTGTGACCTGATGCTGCTGACTATCAGGCAGTGTGCAGGCTGTTACTGAGTGAGTGGTGGTGGGGAGGGGGAGGGCCGAGTGTGTTGAGAGCACGCTGCAGGTGAGTCATGGAGACAGAGCAGAATTCACATACGTGGTGTCAACTTTTTTCCAGTGGTAGGTAGGCTACTTAGATTGTCATTATGGAGACACATATTTTCAGTCCCTTTTCCATAAAACATTTAACACGCTAGAACTGATAAAACAGCAACAAAGCACTGGAAAGTTACTTTAGGCGCTCTCGAGTCTTTAGAGTAATTCACTCAGAGATGGTTTACAGTAAACTGTTTTCTAATGTCGACTTTTCTAATGGATAAACCATATCAATCTAAGGATCTTACACATGCTCAGTTCTTGGGTCTCGAGCTTTGCATGAGTTGACATTTGAAATGGAAGTCATGAAACTCCCTTGCCTGCTTGTGTTATGGGAAAAAGTCCACAATGAAACTGGCATTAAATGGTTTCGAGGGCTTTATCACATATATACAATGTGTCACGAATCTTGCCGAGGATGGTGCCTCTTCCTGTTCGGGTCATCGTCGGCCTATTAGCTGCCATCATTTCCCTTTCCGTTTGTTTCTGTTTATTGGGTAATTGGGTACACCTGTTATGAGTTAGTGTTTGTTTGTAGACTATTTAAGGGCACTAGGCCCACTGGGTATTTGTGCGGGCTTGTTCTCTGTTATTTGGTGTATGAGTGTGATCTATATTTTTCCAGACAGTTTTAGTCCGTTGTATTTTGGACAGGTTGTTTCATGCGCCCTTGTGTTTTGCACGTGGCTCCACTGTCTTTGGAATAAAATATCCACGTACGGAATTACCTGCTCTCTGCGCTTGACTCCTCCACTCACCATTCATATAAGTCGTAACACAATGGGCTACCAAAATAATGTTTGATATATTTTCATAAATAAATTTTTTATAATTTTATTCATACCATTTCATCCTTCCACTAACTACAGTCCCGACACAAATCTAAGGTTGCTGCCCAAGCAGGCTGGTCGTTCGTTCTATCGGTTTGGTTGCCAGAGACGAGACCCAGTTAAGTATTTTTGTTCTGTATCTGTGGACACGACCCAGTCATCAATTCTAAATGTTCCATAACCATACTGGTTTTCAATGTTCTTATCCCTTGCTTGCTAGCTAGCCAACTACATGCTCGCTAGCTAACTTACAGTCACGTCAAACAGTGCAGCCAGAATAATGACAGTAGTTACATTTGTTTAAACTGTTTTCTAGTGACATTTATTTGGACACATTCACAACAATGGGCTGATGCACAATTTCGCCTGCAATTGTCACGCCCTGGTCGAAGTATTTTGTGTTTATCTTCATTTATTTGGTCAGGCCAGGGTGTGGCATGTTTTTTTTTATGTGGGGTGTTTTGTCTTTGGATTTTCGTACGTATTGGGATTGTGGCTTAGTGGGGTTTTCTAGGTAAGTCTATGGCTGTCTGAATTGGTTCTCAATTAGAGGCAGGTGATTATCGTTGTCTCTGATTGGGAACCATATTTAGGCAGCCATATTCTTTGAGTGTTTCGTGGGTGATCGTTCCTGTTTCTGTGTTTGTTGTCACCAGATAGGCTGTATAGGTTTTCACGTTACGTTTGTTGTTTTTGTATTGTTCGTGTTTCTTCTTTATTAAACATGTATCAAAATTACCACGCTGCATTTTGGTCCGACTCTCCTTCACCCGAAGAACAGCGTAACAGCAATAGAAAATGTGCTCTCTCGTCAGGACATTGTTGTTCAGAGGAGCTAGCCAACAACACATCTAACACAATCACTTCAAATTTAAGCTGGAAACACCTCAAAATAGCTGCATTTAGTTTGGATTGACTTGTTTTCTTTTGACATTTCTTATCCATAAAAATGTGGCATGCAGATTCATGATTTCGACTGGCTGAGAAAAGTTCTCTGCCTTTTCCCGACTCCCAACACGTTCATCACTATGGGACAACTGGATATAGAATTTCAATATTGAAACAATGTTGGAAATGTCGGAAAAATAGCCAGCAAGGCTGATACAAATCTCTGCTTGCTCTACATGATTTTCATAGTGGTAATCCAGTTTATAAATTGCCTTGCTGGGCTGATGAGACAGTGAATTTCACACTGAGATGGAACAGAGCAAATAGGCAATTCAATGGCATAGCATTAGCCGGTGATAACTTGTGGAAAAGACAGACTGGAATGGGATTTTAACCAATCAGCATCCAGGATTAGACCCGCCCGTTGTGTAATTGCATATGTCATAAACTAGGCTATTCATTTCTATGCCATTGTAGGCTACTGTATCCTTCCATTTGATACAATAATTATGTTGAAATTATGATATTGCTGGAGCAGTTGTGTAAAGTACTTTTGTAAAAATACTACATTAGTCATTTTTTGTGTTATCTGTACTTTAAGTAACTTTTTATATTTTGGACAACTTTTGCTTTTATTTCACTACATTCCAAAAGAAAATAATATACTTTTTACTCCACAAATTTTCCCTGACACTCGTAGCAGGACAGGAACATGGTCCAATTCATCCCTACCGTCTCTGATCTGACGGACTGACTAAACACACACATGGTTCATTTGTAAAGGATGTCTGAGTGTTGGAATCTGCCCCTGGCTATCCATAAAATAACAATAACAAATGTCCTTATGTTTAATATAAGGAATTTGAAATTATATATACTTTTAATTTAGATACTTTTAGGAATTGCATATACTTTTGATACTTAAGTATATTTAAAACCAAATACTTTTAGACATTTACTGAAGTAGTATTTTACTGAGTAACCATTTCATTTACTTGAGTCATTTTCTATTAACTTCTTAAGGTATCTTCACTTTTGGATAAATCGGGTGCCCAATTTCAACTTCCTGCTACTCATGCCAAGAATATAAGATATGCATATTATTAGTAGATTGGGATGGAAAACACTCTGAAGTTTTTGAAACTGTTTGAATCATGTCTGTGAGTATAACAGAACTTATTTGGCAGGCAAAACCCAGAGGACTAACCGTTCAGAATCTTTTTTGAGGTCTCTGTCTGTTCGGTGAATTCTCATTGGGAAATAATTTTTCTTAGGAACTTGTTTTCAGTTCCTACCGCTTCCACTGGATGTCACCAGTCTTTGGAATTTGGTTGAGGTTATTCCATTGTGCAATGAAGAAGTACGGCCATCTAGGAACTGCGTAACACTGTTGAGAGTTACGCAAGACTTGAAAAGTAGCTTGGTTTGTTGTCTTCCTGTGTTGAACACAGATAGACCCGTCTTCGGGGGTGGTCTGCCGGGCAATGGGATGACAACCCAACTCGGGATGAGGAGGGCTTTTAGCGGGTGGAATAGTGGGGACCAATTGGAGGTTTACTTAGTAGCAATGCAAATATCATGGTACAGCTATATCGACACTCAATCATCATGTTACTTTTTAATGGTACGTTTACAAACATATATTTTGATAAATAGAATTGAAATGTGTGTCTCATTATGGTAAGTGGTGAAATAAGTATAGCCAGTTACAATTGTAATGGCTTAGCAGATAATAAAAGACGATTAGTATTTACCTGGCTAAAAGAGAAGGAATATAATATCTATTGTTTACAGGAAACTCAGTCAACAATTTTAGATGAAGTTTTGTGGAAAAAGGACTGGGGGTGGAGGGGGGGATGTATTTCTCCCAAGGGCAAAGAAATTCAAAAGGGGTGATGGTTTTAATTAACAGTAATTTTGATCCAAATGTGCAAATTGTCCAAACAGATCATCAAGGTAGATTGATTATTTTAAATATGTTATTGGACAATAAACAGATAAAGATGATCCAAGCTTCTTTGAAAATATATATAAGAATTTACTAACTCTACAAGCAACACTAGACTCTATTATTAAGGTGGGACATTTTAATACGGTCTTAAATATCTCTATGGACCGGAAAGGAAATCACACTACAAACTATCTTCCTCAGGCACTTAAGGAAATCATGAATGTCATGGATATATTTGAATTAGTGGACATACGGAGGCTTACATTCCCTGACTTAGTGAGATATACATGGTGGAGGCTTAATCAAGCTAGTCGTCTTGACTACTTTCTTATGCCATTCTCTCTGGCACCAAAAGATTAAAAAGTGTTGATAGGGGACAGAATGCGGTCGGATCATCACATAATTGGCATATATATTACTCTTACAGAATTTCCACGTGGGCGAGGATATTGGAAATTTAATCAAACCCTTCTAGATGATAAATTGTTTAGAACTAGGACAGAAGAATTTACAACTGACTTTTTCAGACATAACATAGGTACAGCGGATTCCCTTAATGTATGGGACACCTTTAAATGTGCATTTAGAGGCCATGCAATTCAGTACTCATCTATAAAACAAAATCAATTTAGATCAGAAGAGTCCATATTAACAAAGGAAATTGAATGACAAATAGTAGGCACAGAATAAGTTAGAAAAAAACAAAAAGAAATGGAGGAACATTTTATTTTCCACCATAATTTGCAAATAAATTCATTAAAAAATCCTTCAATGTGATTTTCTGGAATTTTTTTTCTCCTCGATTCGTCTGTCATAGTGTGTACCTATGATGAAAATTACAGGCCTCTCTCATATTTTTAAGTGGGAGTACTTGCACAATTGGTGGCTGACTAAATACTTTTTTGCCCCACTGTATATAAAGATCCAGTTCATTAAAAAAATTGGAGGCCTCCTACACTTCAGTTTTGTGATGCAAAAATCAAAGCAAAATGCTTGGCTCATTGAATTTAAAAAAGTATTGTCAGATATTATTCATACTAATCAGACAGGTTTTTTACATGGATGATGCATTGGAGATAATATAAAAAAAGTAATGGAAACATTAGAACACTATGAAATATCGAGGAACCAGACCTGATTTTCATAGCAGATTTTGAAAAGGCCTTTGATAAAGTACGACAGGATAAAGTACGACTGGAGCATGCACAGACTAGCTGGCTGGTGTGTTTACGGACATATTCAATCAATCCTTATCCCAGTCTGATGTTCCCACATGCTTCAAGAGGGCCACCATTGTCCCTGTTCCCAGGAAAGCTAAGGTAACTGAGCTAAACGACTACCGCCCCGCCCCGTAGCACTCACTTCCGTCATCATTAAGTGCTTTGAGAGACTAGTCAAGGACCATATCTGTCACGAATCCCGTTTCCTGAGTCTGTTTTTTGCCTATGTTCTGTCCTGGAGTGTTTTTTCCGGCGTCCTGGAACGCACCCTGTCTGGTTGCCGGGCAATGTAGCCAGTTGGGGTTTCTGATTACCCGCACCTGTATCCCATCAGCTATCTGCACACCTGGTCCTGATCATCATCTCTCCTCTTCATAAGCCCGGACCTGACATCCATTCCCTGCAGGATCGTTAGCCATGAACATTACTCACCCGGATCATTTACCCCATTCCCGCCTGGTCGTCGGAGGATTCCGCTTCCCCATTGGATCCACCTATTTACTCCCATCAACTCACCACCGCTACCCGCTACGCCACCTGGATATATCTACCCATTCACATTCACTTGTAAATAAATACTCACCTTCTTCCTACTCTCCTTATCCTTGTCTGCTTCTGGGTTCGATTTTGAAGAAACGTGACAATACTCCACCCTAGACCCACTCCACCCTACCTGACACCCTAGACCCACTCCAATTTGCTTACCGCCCAAATAGGTCCACAGACAATGCAATCTCAACCACACTGCACACTGCCCTAACCCATCTGGACAAGAGGAATACCTATGTGAGAATGCTGTTCATCGACTACAGCTCAGCATTTAACACCATAGTACCCTCCAAACTCGTCATCAAGCTCGACCCCGCCCTGTGCAACTGGGTACTGGACTTCCTGACGGGCCGCCCCCAGGTAGTGAGGGTAGGTAACAACATCTCCATCCCCACAAGGGTGCGTTCTGAGCCCTCTCCTGTACTCCCTGTTCACCCATGACTGCGTGGCCATGCACGCCTCCAACTCAATCATCAAGTTTGCGGGCGACACTGCAGTGGTAGGCTTGATTACCAACAACGACGAGACGGCCTACAGGGAGGAGGTAAGGGCCCTCGGAGTGTGGTGTCAGGACAATAACCTCACACTCAACGTCAACAAAACAAAGGAGATGATTGTGGACTTCAGGAAACAGCAGAGGGAGCACCCTCCTATCCACATCGATGGGACAGTAGTGGAGAGGGTAGTAAGTTCCTCGGCATACACATCACGGATAAACTGAATTTGTCCACTCATACATACAGCGTCGTGAAGAAGGCTGAAGAAATTTGGCTTGTCACCAAAAGCACTCACAAACTTCTACAGATGCACAATCGAGAGCATCCTATCGGGCTGTATCACCGCCTGGTACGGCAACTGCTCCGCCCACAACCGTAAGGCTCTCCAGAGGGTAGTGAGGTCTGCACAACGCATCACCAGGGGCAAACTACCTGCCCTCCAGGACACCTACACCACCCGATGTCACAGGATGGCCATAAAGATCATCAAGGGCAACAACCACCCGAGCCACTGCCTGTTCACCGCGCTATCATCCAGAAGGCGAGGTCAGTACAGGTTCATCAAAGCAGGGACCGAAAGACTGCAAAACAGCTTATATCTCAAGGCCATCAGACTGTTAAACAGCCACCACTAACATTGAGTGGCTGCTGCCAACACACTGACTCAACTCCAGCCACTTTAATAATTTGAATTGATGAAAATTTATGTAAAATATGTCATTAGCCACTTTAAACAATGCTACGTAATATAATGTTTACATACCCTACATTACTCATCTCATATGTATATGTATATACTGTACCCTACATCATCTACTGAATCTTTATGTAATCCATGTATCACTAGCCACTTTAAACTATGCCACTTTGGTTACATACCCTACATTACTCATCTCATATGTATATACTGTACTCGATACCATCTACTGCATCTTGTCTATGCCGTTCTGTACCATCACTCATGTATATATCTGTATGTACATATTCTTTATCCCTTTACACTTGTGTGTGTATAAGGTAGTAGTTTTGGAATTGTTGGGATAGATTACTCGTTGGTTATTAGCGCGTTGTCTGAACTAGAAGCACAAGCATTTCGCTACACTCGCATTAACATCTGCTAACCATGTGCATGTGACAAATAAATTTGATTTGATAAATGCCTAGAATATGGGTTAAAGTTATGCATAGTAACCCTAGGTGTAAAATAGGAAATAATGGCTAGATCTCAGAAAGTTTTACCACAAAAATGGAAGAGGCAAGTAGAAGGGGAAAAAAGTAAGGAACTTGTATGTCGAACTTGTGTGTTGGCCATGCATTAACCTTTTTGGGATAGGGGGCAGCATTTTCACTTTTTGATGAATAGCGTGCCCAGAGTGAACTGCCTCTTACTATGTCCCTGATGCTAATACATGCAGAGTAGTATTAGTATTGGATAGAAAACACTCTGAAGTTTCTAAATCTGTTTGAATGATGTCTGTGAGTATAACAGAACTCGTATGGCAGGTGAAAACCTGAGAAAAATCCAACCAGGAAGTGAGACATCTGAGGTTTGTAGTTTTTCAAAGCTTGGCCTACCGAATACACATTGAGATATGGATGAGGTTGCACTTCCTACGGCTTCCACTAAATGTCAACCGTCTTTACAAACAGGTTTGAGGATTCGACTATAAAGGAGGGGCTCATGAGACCTCTTTGAGTCAGTGGTCTGGCAGAGAGTTTTGGTCTCATGACGCGCGCTCCCGACAGAGTTACTTCTCGTTCCAGTGTTTTTCTGAAGACATAGGAATTCTCCGGTTGGAACATTATTGATGTTTTATGTTAAAAACATCCCAAAGATTGATTCCATGCATCGTTTGACATTCTAAAGGACTGTAACGGAACTTTTCAAGTTTTTGTCTGGACGAAATGCTTGCGCCTCATGATGATGGATTACTGGGCTGAACACGCTAACAACAAGTGGCTATTTGGACATAAATGATGGAACTTTATGGAACAAATCAGTCATTTATTGTCGACCTTGGATTCCTGGGAGTGCCTTCTGATGAAGATCATCAAAGGTAAGTGAATATTTATGGTGTTGTTTCTAACTTTGTTGATTCCAAAATGGCGGATATTCCTCTGGCTGTTTTGGGTTTTGAGCGCCGTTCTCAGATTATGCTTTTTCCATGAAGTTTTTTTGAAATCTGACACAGCGGTTGCATTAAGGAGAAGTCTATCTTTAGGTCTGTGGTTTAACCAACACAAAAACATCCTATGGCATTCTGCATTAGCACCGAACAGCCCCCGTGACATGCAACTTTTCAGGGAAGTTAGAAACCAATACACACAGGCAGTTAGAAAAGCCAAGGCTAGCTTTTTCAAGCAGAAATTTGCTTCCTGCAACACAAACTCCAAAAAGTTCTGGGACACTGTAAAGTCTATGGAGAATAAGAACACCTCCTCCCAGCTGCCCACTGCACTAAGGATAGGAAACACTGTCACCACCGATAATTCCACTATAATTGAGAATTTCAATAAGCATTTTTCTACGGCTGGCCATGCTTTCCACCTGGCTAGCCCTACCCCGGTCAACAGCACTGCACCCCCCACAACAACTCGCCCAAGCCTTCCCCATTTCTTCTTCTCCCAAATCCAGTCAGCTGATGTTCTGAAAGAGCTGCAAAATCTGGACCCCTACAAATCATCCGGGCTAGACAATCTTGACCCTTTCTTTCTAAAATTATCTGCCGAAATTGTTGCAACCCCGATTACTAGTCTGTTCAACCTCTCTTTCGTGTCGTCTGAGATTCCAAAAGATTGGAAAGCAGCTGCGGTCATCCCCCTCTTCAAAGGGGGGCACACTCTTGACACAAACTGCTACAGACCTATATCTATCCTACCCTGCCTTTCTAAGGTCTTCGAAAGCCAAGTCAACAAACAGATTACCGACCATTTCGAATCCCACCATACCTTCCTCGCTTTGCAGTCTGGTTTCAGAGCTGCTCATGGGTGCACCTCAGCCACGCTCAAGGTCCTAAACAATATCTTAACCGCCATCGATAAGAAAGAATACTGTGCAGCCGTATTCATTGACCTGGCCAAGGCCTTCGACTCTGACTCTGCCACATCCTCATCGGCAGACTCGATAGCCTTGGTTTCTCAAATGATTGCCTCGCCTGGTTCACCGACTATTTCTCTGATAGTGTTCAGTGTGTTAAATCGGAGGGCCTGTTGTCCAGGCCTCTGGCAGTCTCTATGGGGGTGCCACAGGGTTCAATTCTTGGACCGACTCTCTTCTCTGTATAGATCAATGATGTCACTCTTGCTGCTGGTGAGTCTCTGATCCACCTCTACGCAGACGACACCATTCTGTATACTTCTGGCCCTTCTTTGGACTGTGTTAATTAGAACCACCCAGCCCCAGATCCGGTATATTTCTCATCAGCAACGCTGAATAGCATAGCACAGTCAAATAATATTACTAGAAAATATTCATATTCATGAAATCACAAGTGCAATATAGCAAAACACAGCTTAGCCTTTTGTTAATCACCCTGTCGTCTCAGATTTTGAAATTATGCTTTACAGCGAAAGCAATTCAAGTGTTTGTGAGTTTATCCATAGCCTTATCCTTATCCATAGCATTATGTACACTTAGCATCAGGAAGCTTGGTCACGAAAATCAGAAAAGCAATCAAATTAACCGTTTACCTTTGATGATCTTCGGATGTTTTCACTCACGAAACTCCCAGTTACACAGCAAATGTTCCTTTTGTTCCATAAAGATTATTTTTATACCCAAAATACCTCCGTTTGTTTGTCGCGTTATGCTCAGAAATCCACCGGAAAAAGGGGTCACGACAACGCAGACGGAAATTCCAAATAGTCTTCATAATGTCCACAGAAACATGTTTCAAATGTTTTTTATAATCATTCGAGGTAGTTTTTAAAATATATATTAGATAATATATCAACCGATTCTGTAGCTTTTTCCATAACAGCGGGAGGAACAATGGCCGCTTCACTCAATTGCGCACAGCTCACTCTGAGAGCCCCCACCTGTCCACTTACGTAATGTGGTCGTTCACGCTCATTCTTCAAAATAAGAGCCTGAAACCATGTCTAAATGCTGTTGACACCTTAGGGAAGCCATAGAAAAGGGAATCTGGTTCATATCCCTTTAAATGGGCAATAGGGATGCATAGGAACACAGGGGTTTCAAAATAAGAGTCACTTCCTGATTGGATTTTTCTCAGGCTTTCACCTGCAATATCAGTTCTATTATACTCACAGATAATTTTTTACAGTTTTGGAAACTTTACAGTGTTTTCTATCCTATTATGTCAATTATATGCATATTCTAGCATCTGGTCCTGAGAAATAGGCAGTTTACTTTGGGAACATTATTTTTCCAAACATAAAAATAGCGCCCCCTAGCTTCAAGATGTTAACAACCCTCCAGACGAACTTTAATGCCATACAACTCTCCTTCCGTGGCCTCCATTTAGCTCTTATATACAAGTAAAACTAAATGCATGCTCTTCAACCGATCACTGCCTGCACCTGCCCGCCCATCCAGTATCACTACTCTGGACGGTTCTTACTTAGAATATGTGGACAACTACAAATACCTAGGTGTCTCTCTGGTCACCCCCAAAATCAATTCTTCCTTTGGCCGCCTCTCCTTCCAGCTCTCTGCTGCCAATGACTGGAACGAACTGCAAAAATCTCTGAAACTGGAAACACTTATCCCCCTCACTAGCTTTAAGCACCAGCTGTCAGAGCAGCTCACAGATTACTGCACCTGTACATAGCCCATCTATAATTTAGCCCAAACAACTACATCTCCCCACTACTGTATTTATTTATTTATTTTGCTCCTATGCACCCCCTGTCATGTACTGTCATGTTGTGTTTTGTCTCTGTCCTTTCCCTTCACCCTGTCTCCCTCTGCTGGTCGTATTAGGTTACCTTTTCTCCCCCGCTTTCCCCCAGCTGTTCCTTGTCTCCTCCTAACTACCCATTCACCCCGTTTCCCACCTGTTCCCTTTTTCCCTCTGATTAGGTCCCTATATCTCTCTCTGTTTCTGCTCCTGTCTTTGTCGGATTCTTGTTTGTTGTGTTTCATGCCTGAGCCAGACTATCGTCATGTTTGCTGTAACCTTGTCCTGTCCTGTCGGAATCTGCCGGTCTATCTGAGCCTACCTATGTTTGGTTATTAAAGAAGCTCTGTTTAAGTTAGTTCGCTTTTGGGTCCTCATTCACTCACCATAACAGAAGAATCCGACCAAGAATGGACCCAGCGACTTCGGATCCTCTCCACTCAGCCGTCGGGATCCAGGGAGCGATGCTAGGCAGACACGAGCAGGAAGTGTCTGCTGCTCGACATGCCGTTGAGACCCTGGCCACCCAAGTCTCCAACCTCACAGAACAGGTTCACCATCTCCGCCTCGATCCACCGGCCACTTCCAGGGCTTTCGAATCTCCGGAGCCCAGAATCAATAACCCGCCGTGTTACTCTGGGGAGCCCACTGAATGCCGCTCGTTCCTCACCCAGTGTGATATTGTGTTTTCTCTCCAGCCCAACACTTACTCCAGGAGCACTGCTCGTGTCGCCTACGTCATATCTCTCCTTATTGGACGGGCTCGTGAGTGGGGCACGGCAATCTGGGAGGCAAGGGCTGAGTGTACTAACCAGTATCAGGACTTTAAGGAGGAGATGATACGGGTTTTTGATCGATCTGTTTTTGGGGAGGAGGCTTCCAGGGCCCTGTCTTCCCTATGTCAAGGCAATCGATCCATAACAGACTACTCTATTGAGTTTCGCACTCTTGCTGTCTCCAGTGGCTGGAACGAGCCGGCCTTGCTCGCTCGTCTTCTGGAGGGTTTCCGCGCAGAGGTAAAGGATGAGATTCTCTCCCGGGAGGTTCCTTCCAGCGTGGATTCCTTGATTGAACTCGCTATTCGCATTGAGCGACGGGTTGATCTTCGTCACCGAGCTCGTGGAAAGGAGCTCGCGCTCTCCGTCGCCTCCCTCTCCGCATCACTACCATCTTCCTCTGCCGGCTCGGGTGCTGAGCCCATGCAGCTGGGAGGTATCCGCATCTCGACTAAGGAGAGGGAACGGAGAATCACCAACCGCCTCTGTCTCTATTGCGGTTCCGCTGGTCATTTTGTCACTTCATGTCCAGTAAAAGGCCAGAGCTCGTCAGTAAGCGGAGGGCTACTGGTGAGCGCTACTACTCCTGTCTCTCCTTCAAGATCCTGCACTACCTTGTCGGTCCATCTACGCTGGACCGGTTCATCAGCTTCCTGCAGTGCCTTAATAGACTCTGGGGCGGAGGGCTGTTTTATGGACGAGACCTGGGCTCGGGAACATGACATTCCTCTCAGACAGTTAAAGGAGCCCACGGCCTTGTTCGCCCTGGATGGTAGTCCTCTCCCCAGGATTCAGCGTGAGACGCTACCTTTAACCCTCACTGTTTCTGGTAATCATAGTGAAACCATTTCTTTTTTAATTTTTCGTTCACCTTTTACACCTGTTGTTTTGGGCCATCCCTGGCTAGTTTGTCATAATCCTTCCATTAATTGGTCTAGTAATTCTATCCTCTCCTGGAACGTCTCTTGTCATGTGAAATGTTTAATGTCTGCTATCCCTCCTGTTTCCTCTGTCTCTTCTTCACAGGAGGAGCCTGGTGATTTGACAGGGGTGCCGGAGGAATATCACGATCTGCGCACGGTGTTCAGTCGGTCCAGGGCCACCTCTCTTCCTCCACACCGGTCGTATGATTGTAGTATTGATCTCCTTCCGGGAACCACCCCCCCCCGGGGTAGACTATACTCTCTGTCGGCTCCCGAACGTAAGGCTCTCGAAGATTATTTGTCTGTAGCTCTTGACGCCGGTACCATAGTCCCCTCCTCCTCTCCCGCCGGAGCGGGGTTTTTTTTTGTCAAGAAGAAGGACGGGTCTCTGCGCCCCTGCATGGATTATCGAGGGCTGAATGACATAACAGTGAAGAATCGTTATCCGCTTCCTCTTATGTCTTCAGCCTTCGAGATCCTGCAGGGAGCCAGGTTTTTCACTAAGTTGGACCTTCGTAACGCTTACCATCTCGTGCGCATCAGGGAGGGGGACGAGTGGAAGACGGCGTTTAACACTCCGTTAGGGCACTTTGAATACCGGGTTCTTCCTTTCGGCCTCGCTAACGCTCCAGCTGTCTTTCAGGCATTAGTCAATGATGTCCTGAGAGACATGCTGAACATCTTTGTTTTCGTTTACCTTGACGATATCCTGATTTTTTCACCGTCACTCCAGATTCATGTTCAGCACGTTCGACGTGTCCTCCAGCGCCTTTTAGAGAATTGTCTTTTTGTGAAGGCTGAGAAGTGCACTTTTCATGCCTCCTCCGTCACTTTTCTCGGTTCTGTTATTTCCGCTGAAGGCATTAAGATGGATCCCGCTAAGGTCCAAGCTGTCATTGATTGGCCCGTCCCTAAGTCACGCGTCGAGCTGCAGCGCTTTCTCGGCTTCGCGAACTTCTATCGTCGTTTCATCCGTAATTTCGGTCAGGTGGCAGCTCCTCTCACAGCCCTTACTTCTGTCAAGACGTGCTTTAAGTGGTCCGTTTCCGCCCAGGGAGCTTTTGATCTCCTCAAGAATCGTTTTACATCCGCTCCTATCCTTGTTACACCTGACGTCTCTAGACAGTTCGTTGTCGAGGTTGACGCGTCAGAGGTGGGCGTGGGAGCCATCCTTTCTCAGCGCTCCCTCTCTGACGACAAGGTCCACCCATGCGCGTATTTTTCTCATCGCCTGTCGCCGTCGGAACGTAACTATGATGTGGGTAACCGCGAACTGCTCGCCATCCGGTTAGCCCTAGGCGAATGGCGACAGTGGTTGGAGGGGGCGACCGTTCCTTTTGTCGTTTGGACTGACCATAGGAACCTTGAGTACATCCGTTCTGCCAAACGACTTAATGCGCGTCAGGCGCGTTGGGCGCTGTTTTTCGCTCGTTTCGAGTTCGTGATTTCTTATCGTCCGGGCTCTAAGAACACCAAGCCTGATGCTTTGTCTCGTCTCTTCAGTTCTTCAGTAGCCTCCACTGACCCCGAGGGGATTCTCCCTGAGGGGCGTGTTGTCGGGTTGACTGTCTGGGGAATTGAGAGGCAGGTAAAACAAGCGCTCACTCACACTCCGTCGCCGCGCGCTTGTCCTAGGAACCTTCTTTTCGTTCCCGTTCCTACTCGTCTGGCCGTTCTTCAGTGGGCTCACTCTGCCAAGTTAGCCGGCCACCCTGGCGTTCGGGGTACGCTTGCTTCCATTCGCCAGCGTTTTTGGTGGCCCACCCGGGAGCATGACACGCGTCGTTTCGTGGCTGCTTGTTCGGTCTGCGCGCAGACTAAGTCCGGTAACTCTCCTCCTGCCGGCCGTCTCAGGCCGCTTCCTATTCCCTCTCGACCGTGGTCTCACATCGCCTTAGATTTTGTCACCGGACTGCCTTCGTCAGCGGGGAAGACTGTTATTCTTACGGTTGTCGATAGGTTCTCTAAGGCGGCTCATTTCATTCCCCTTGCTAAGCTTCCTTCTGCTAAAGAGACGGCACAAATCATCATCGAGAATGTTTTCAGAATTCATGGCCTTCCGTCAGACGTCGTTTCGGACAGAGGTCCGCAATTCACGTCTCAATTTTGGAGGGAGTTTTGCCGTTTGATTGGGGCTTCCGTCAGTCTCTCTTCCGGCTTTCACCCCCAGTCTAACGGTCAAGCAGAACGGGCCAATCAGACTATTGGTCGCATCTTACGCAGTCTTTCTTTTCGTAACCCTGCGTCTTGGTCAGAACAGCTCCCCTGGGCAGAATACGCCCACAACTCGCTTCCTTCGTCTGCGACCGGGCTATCTCCTTTTCAGAGTAGCCTCGGGTACCAGCCTCCGCTGTTCTCATCTCAGTTCGCCGAGTCCAGCGTCCCCTCCGCTCAGGCTTTTGTCCAACGTTGCGAGCGCACCTGGAAGAGGGTCAGGTCTGCACTTTGCCGTTATAGGACGCAGACTGTGAGGGCTGCTAATAAGCGTAGAACTAAGAGTCCTAGATATTGTCGCGGTCAGAGAGTTTGGCTCTCCACTCAGAACCTTCCCCTTAAGACGGCTTCTCGCAAGTTGACCCCGCGGTTCATTGGTCCGTTCCGTATTTCTCGGGTCATTAATCCTGTCGCAGTTCGACTTCTTCTTCCGCGATACCTTCGTCGCGTCCACCCGGTCTTCCATGTCTCCTGCATCAAGCCCGTCCTTCGCGCCCCCGCTCGTCTTCCCCCCCCCCCCCCATCCTTGTCGAGGGCGCACCCATCTACAGGGTCCGTAGAATTTTGGACATGCGTCCTCGGGGCCGTGGTCACCAGTACCTCGTAGATTGGGAGGGGTACGGTCCTGAGGAGAGGAGTTGGGTTCCCTCTCGGGACGTGCTGGACCGTGCGCTGATCGAGGATTTCCTCCGTTGCCGCCAGGTTTCCTCCTCGAGTGCGCCAGGAGGCGCTCGGTGAGTGGGGGGGTACTGTCATGTACTGTCATGTTGTGTCTTGTCTCTGTCCTTTCCCTTCACCCTGTCTCCCTCTGCTGGTCGTATTAGGTTACCTTTTCTCCCCCGCTTTCCCCCAGCTGTTCCTTGTCTCCTCCTAACTACCCATTCACCCCGTTTCCCACCTGTTCCCTTTTTCCCTCTGATTAGGTCCCTATATCTCTCTCTGTTTCTGCTCCTGTCTTTGTCGGATTCTTGTTTGTTGTGTTTCATGCCTGAGCCAGACTATCGTCATGTTTGCTGTAACCTTGTCCTGTCCTGTCGGAATCTGCCGGTCTATCTGAGCCTACCTATGTTTGGTTATTAAAGAAGCTCTGTTTAAGTTAGTTCGCTTTTGGGTCCTCATTCACTCACCATAACACCCCCATTATTTCTATCTCTACTTTGCACATTCTTCCACTGCAAATCTACCATTCCAGTGTTTTTTTTTTTTTAAATTTTTCACATGCTATATTGTATTTACTTCGCCACCATGGCCTTTTTTGCTTTTAACTCCCTTATCTCACCTCATTTGCTCACATTGTATATACCGGTAGACTTATTTTTCTACTGTATTTTTGACTGTATGTTTGTTTTACTCCATGTGTAACTCTGTGTTGTTGTACGTGTCAAACAGCTTTGCTTTATCTTGGCCAGGTCGCAGTTGTAAATGAGAACTTGTTCTCAACTTGCCTACCTGGTTAAATGAAGATGAAATAAATAAATAAAATAAAAAACAGGGGGGCCCTCAGGGGTGAGTGCTCAGTCCCCTCTTGTACTTCCTGTTCACTCATGACTGCATGGCCAGGCACGACTCCAACACCATCATTACATTTGCCTGACGACACAACAGTGGTAGGCCTGATAACCGACAACGATGAGACCTGGCCGTGTGTTGCCTGGATAATAACCTCTCCGTCAACATGATCAAGACAAAGGAGATTATTGTGGACTACAGGAATAGAAGGACTGAGCACGCCCCCATTCTCATTGATGAGGCTGTAGTGGAGCAGGTTAAGAGCTTGATGTTCCTTAGTGTCCACGTCACCAACAAACTATAAAGATCCAAACACTCCAAGACAATCATGAAGAGGGCACCACAAAGCTTATTCCCCCTCAGGAGACTGAATTTTTTTTGCATGGGTCCACAGATTATCAAAAGGTTCTACAGCTGCACCATCGAGAGCATCCTGACTGGTTGCACCATTGCCTGGTATGGCAACTGCTCTGCGTCTGACTGAAGACACTACAGAGGGTAGTGCATACGGCCCAGTACATCACTGGGGCCAATCTTCCTACCATCCAAGACTTCTATATTAGGAAGGTGTCAGAGAAAGGCCCTAAACTTGTCAAAGACTCCAGCCACCCTAGTCATAGACTGTTCTCTTTGCAAGCGCACGGCAAGCGGTACCGGATCGCCAAGTCTAGGTCCAAAAGGCTTCTCAACAGCTTCTACCCCCAAGCCATAAGACTCTTGAATAGCTATTCAAATGGATACCCAGACTATTTGCATTGTCCCCTCACCTCTTTTACGCTGCTGCTATTCTCTGTTCATTATCTATGCATAGTTGCTCTTGAGGAGATCTGAATGGAGGAATGGGCCAAAATACCAGTAACAGTGTGTGAAAACCTTGTGAAGACTTACAGAAAACGTTTGACCTCTGTCATTGCCAACAAAGGGTATATAACAAAGTATTGAGAACTTTTGTTATTGACCAAATACTTATTTTCCACCATCATTTGCAAATTAATAAAAAATCCTACAATGTGATTTTCTCATTTTGTCTGTCATAGTTGAAGTGTACCTATGATGAAAATTACAGGCCTCTCTCGTCTTTTTAAGTGGGAGAACTTGCACAATTGGTGGCTGACTAAATACTTTTTTGCCCCACTGTACGTATTACCTCAATTACCTCAACAAACCTGTGCCCCCGCACATTGAATTTGTACCGGAACCCCCTGTATATAGCCTCGCTATTGTTATTTCTATTTTTTACTTAACAATTATTTTTCTTAAAACTGCCTTGTTGGTTATGGGCTTGTAAGGAAGCATTTCACTGTAAGGTCTACTACACCTGTTTTTTTCAGTGCACACAACAAATAACATTTTATTGATTGATTGATTGAAAAACTTGGAGTTTTTCTCCTACGTTTCGCAATAGAGATTGGCTTAAGATAAGACATGTTCTGTATCAGGTGGAACATCCCAGCCTGGGTATGTATTTGCAAAGGATGTCTGCGGGTGAGATGATTAGAAAGCCATTTGAATCTCTGCAGTAACATACAGTCCAGACTGCAATGTGATAATTTTAGGTTGTTCTAAATTCAATAGGGCAATTGCCACTATACGTGTTATTTTCGTATGTATTTTCAAACACTTGCACAGAGGTCAACTATTTTGTGCCTGTCTTTAGCTTCATGATTTAACAAGTCCAACAGATTTTCCACAATCATGAACATTTACTAAGATGGTCACTTCTGTCCTAAAGACTAATCTTGAGCATAACGGCAAGAAGGTAGATCTATCATCAAAAAGAGAACATACGAAACCTGGAAGGCCATGGAGACCCAGCGTGGAAGAGGCAATGTCTGAGGTCCTCACAGCTTGACACGGGGATTTGGTGGTGTCGGGTTACAATAGGCCACTGAAAATGAGGACAATGCTGCTTTCTCTTAGAAAAATAATAATGAACAGTATTTCCTACAAAAAAAGTATTATACATATAAACATATGTTGTGTAGTAGTGTGTAGTATTGTATAATAATAATGTGTTTATTTAAAGGTTTAGTAAAAAATACATAAGTGTTATAGTTTCAAATTGTAGTTAACTTTTTAATGATTGTAATATGTATGCATTTCTGTACTAATTTCTGTACTTTTTTGTCATTCATACAAAAAATACTTATACATATAAGCATTTATTGGGTTTTAAAGTGTAGAATTTGTTTAATAACAACATGTATAACTTATATATAAGAAAAGTAAACATGTTTTTTTAATATTGCATAGTGAACTTTTAATAATTGTAATACAGATGTATTTCTGTACCAAAGATTTAGAAGAAAATAAAAGGTCTGAAAGAAAATTGTATTTACCTTCATTGAATGATCTCTCTCTCTCGCTCTCTTTCTCTCTCCTCAAGAGGAATGAATTGTTTGGGGTGTGTGTGTCCGTGTGTGTCTGAGGCCAATCTGTACGGTTGGAGTCAGGTTACAAGCTATGGGTGTTACAAGCAGAGAGAGATAACTGTGATCAAGGGGCAAAATAAAATAATAATAATCAGCCTTTCCTACAAATTTGTTTTAACATTTAAATATTTATTGGGAATTAAAATGTAGTATTGTTTAATGGTAAATTAAACATTTGTGGTATAGATTAGAACAGTAAATGTTAATAATAGTAATATGTATGCATTTCTGTACTAAAAATGTAAAAGAAAAAGAAAACGATTTGAAAAGAAAATGTAATTTACCTTTAATGAAATCTCTGTCTCTGTCTGCCGATCTGTTTATGTCTCTCTCTATCTCTCTACACTAGAGAAATTGGTTTGTTGGTGTGTGTGAGCGTGTGTAGTGTTTCTTTGAAAACATCTGTTTATTTAAAACCTGTTTATGAATGATCAATTATCAATTATAAATATTTTAATGGTTAAAGGGTTAGGGGTGATGGTCGGATTTGCGCTTATCGTCAAAGAAATGAGCTTTACACCGATAGCCTGTACTCTGGAGCAGGAACGATTTGGCGGTGGAGCGCCAATCATGGTCTGGGGGCGGTGTGTCACAGCTTCATCGGACTGAGCTTGTTGTCATTGAAGGCAATCTCAATGCTGTGCGTTACAGGGAAGACATCCTCCTCCCTCATTTGGTACCCTTCCTGCAGGCTCATCCTGACATGACCCTCCAGCATGACAATGCCACCAGCCACACTGCTCGTTCTGTGCGTGATTTCCTGCAAGACAGGAATGTCAGTATTCTGCCATGGCCAGCGAAGAGCCAGGATCTCAATCCCATTGAGCACGTCTGGGACCTGTTGGATCGGAGGGTGAGGGCTTGGGCCATTCCCCCCCAGAAATATCCGCGAACTTGCAGGTGCCTTGTTGGAAGAGTGGGGTAACATCTCACAGCAAGAACTGGCAAATCTGGTGGAGTCCACGAGTAGGAGAAGCACTGCAGTACTTAATGCAGCTGCTGGCCACACCAGATACTGACTGTTACTTTTGATTTTGACACCCCCCCCCTTTGTTCAGGGACACATTATTGCATTTCTGTTAGTCACATGTCTGTGGATCTTGATCACTTTATGTCCATACAAATATTTACACATGTTAAGTTTGCTGACAATAAATACAGTTGACAGTGAGAGGACGTTTATTCGTTTTTTTTTTTTTTTTTTTTTTTTCATCACAGAACCCGTCTCCGCAGGAGGCCTTTTGTCATTTGGTAGGCCGTCATTGTAAATAAGAATTTGTTATTAATTGATTTGCCTAGTTAAATAAAGGTTAAATAAAAAATATTGAAAAGAAAAACAAATCTCCAATGCCTCATCAAAACATGGAAACGCATCACAACACAGAAGTCACTCAGGGCAATGCACCACATGTTCTTCCAGGCTCAAGATGGAGGATGAAAAGGCAACATTACTGCTCAAAGCTGAGACATTGAAAAGATGACAAGCATTGACAAGCGCAGGAATTGGTGCTTGAAACTGAAATGTTGGCTAACAGTGCTAAGTTGAACATATTCAATAAGTATAAAGCCACAAATAATATTAAGTGATAGAATGACGATTACCTGAAAGCAATGGGAAGGCCTGAGGATGCCTTGGGGAAGGTTACTGAAAGCAAAACTTTCCCAACCACCACTCAGATCGTCAAAGGACTCCATAGCACACAACCACACACCATGGCTGAACTGGGATCTCCATTGTTCACTATGTCTGCTCATACTGCACAGGGACAGGGTCAAAGGAGTAGATTGCCGCAAAGTGCTGCCACAACATACCGCTCTGTTCATCTTAGGTCAACTAACACACGGGCAGAGCCTGTTTTAAGACCGAAATATAGTCCTCTGCAACTTCCAACTGGGGGAGAAAGGCCTATCAACCCAGACATACATGGTGGAACTGAAAACATGGACAGTATTGTCAACATTATGCTTCTCCAAAATGAATTGCTAAAATGTTGGTAATGCAAAAAAACTTGTCCTCATTACCACCTCATAGGGTGACCAACTACACTACAGGTTATTTGTAATTGCCTTTAAACATGCTATTGAAGGCAGGAGTGAGAACAGCAAAGACAGGCTGTACTTTTTAGAGCAATTCACCGTAGTACAACCAAGACATCTAGTCCGCAGTTGTCAACATATGGAGGCTGACAGACAATACGCAGAAGACAAAAGGCTTCTGAAAAAACACAGCTTAAATTGAGAAAGCTCTCAGCAGCTCCAATCCATCAAGGTTGAAGATTCAAAACTTTACAAACCTTTGTAGTTTTCTTCACTGGATGTTACAACTCTATGGATTATGTTCACTATAGGCCATCAAATATGAGAGCCATGGTCAAAAAGCTGATGTTTAAAGGAAAATGGATAGTGTTGGTTTATGACCTACCGGAATGAAATGACAGGAGAGAAAAGTATTCTGATCTGGTTAACTCTGTTGATCGCCGAGCCAGGATAACCCCCCACAGTAGCAGTGAGGGGAGGTTCAGGGCCTGTGAGTAGGCCAAGTGTTCTGAACACTTAACGTGTTAGAAAAGTAAAGTTATTTAGTAAAGTTATTTTTTTTGAGTAAAGGAGTAATGTAAGAGGTTACTTTTAAAAATGCAGTAATAATAATAAAGTTACTTTTTCAAGTAAAACATGCCCTACGTTTCTGAAAATATTTCCCCAGTGTTTTCATGAGCTGATCTCGTTTCTGCATTTAGTTCTCAAGGCCAGTCGATGAGAATGGGGGCGTGCTCGGTCCTCCTTTTCCTGTAGTCAACAATAATCTCCTTTGTCTTGATCACATTGAGTGAGAGGTTGTTATGGTACTGGTACTGGTCTTCTGTTGCCAAATGTATTTTCCAGCTAGCCTAAAACAATGAGATGGGGGAGTGGATTTCCTCAGTATTTGCAATGTACTCAAAGTGGAGTCTATCATACCAAGAAGGAGAAAGCAACAGAAAGCATGAAACTTGCAGAAGCACAAGTTAATGTCCAGTCTTGAACCTAGAGTCAATATTTCTGAAATCTCCCACATAGTTGTTCCTTTTGCAGAGGTGGGAAAGTGCAGTGTGCAGTGTGGAGTGCAATAGAGATTGCGTCATCTTTGGATCTGTTGGGCCGGTATGCAAATTGGCGAGGGTCTAGAGTTTCTGGAATAATGGTGTTGATGTGAGCCTTGACTAGCCTTTAAAATCACTTCATGGCTACAGACGTGAGTGCCAAGGGTCAGTAGTCATTTAGGCAGGTTACCTTAGTGTTCTTGGGCACAGGGACTATGGTGGTCTCTTTGAAACATGTTGGTATTATAGACTCAGTCAACGACAGGTTGAAAATATCAGTGAGTATACTTGCCATTTGCTCAGCGCATGCTCGGAGTACACGTCCAGGAAATCTGTCAGGCCCTGCGGCCTTGTGAATGTTGACCTGTTCAAAGGTCTTACATCAGCTACGGAGAGTGTGATCACACAGTCGTCTGTAACAGCTGATGCTGTCATGCATACTTCAGTGTTGCTTGCCTCGAAGCGAGCATTGAAGTAATTTAGCACGTCTGGTAGGCACGTGCAACTGGGCAGCTCGAGGCTGTGCTTCCCTTAGTGCTTCCCTTAGGAGTCTGTAATACTTTGCAAGTCCTGCCACATCCGACGAGCCGGTGTATCACAACGTAACCTTAGTAACCTTAGTACTGTATTGACGCTTTCCTTGTTTGATAGTTTGTCAGAGTTCGTCAGAGTTCGTCAGAGGGCATAGCAGGATATCTTAAAAGCTTCTGGGTTAGAGTCCCGCTACTTGAAAGAGGCAGCTCTAGCCTTTAGCTTTACCCTTTAGCTCAGTTCAGAATTTGCCTGTAACCCATGGCTTCTACTTGTGGTATATATGTACAGTCACTGTTGGGACGACGTCCTCGATGCATTTATTGATTAAGCCAGTGACTGATGTGGTGTACTCCTCATAGCCATCGGAAGAATCACAAACATATTCCAGTCTGTGCTAGCAAAACATTCCTGTAGCTTAGCATCTGCTTAGCATCTGATACTTATTTTCCACCATAATTTGCAAATAAATTCATTAAAAATCCTACAATGTGATTTTCTGGATTTCTTTTCTCATTTTGTCTGTCATAGTTGAAGTGTACCTATGATGAATATTACAGGCCTCTCTCATCTTTTTAAGTGGGAGAACTTGCACAATTGGTGGCTGACTAAATACTTTTTTCCCACTGTACTTAAACTCATGCAGACCTACCTGGATCTTACTCACAAGCTTACTACACAGCAGCTCCATAAATTAACTACAACAATTCCCAACTGTTTCAAATGTTCAAACACATTTTCTTTAAGTTCAACAAGGTCACTTCACGACACATCAATACCCAGGACATTACTTTTCATTTCAGACATGTGCTTTAGTTCAAAGAAACAGCTGTACTATCAAGTTAAGTAAGCACACCCTAAATAGTGTGAGAACATCCGGACAGGATGTCCTTAAAAGGTCATTAAAACAGGACACAGGAAACTCCTCAATCACTTTTTGACAGCAACCGTCTACTATATTCTCTCTCCCGTCACAAGACCCACTTGTTGATTCTAATTTATAATACCATCTTACGCCTCACTCCCTCTTATCTGAAATACCAACTGCAGCCCTCATCCTCCACATACAACACCCGTTCTGCCAGTCGCATTCTGTTCAAGGTCCCCAAAGAACACACATCCCTGGGTTGCTCTTCTTTTCAGTTCGCTGCAGCTTACAACTGGAACGAGCTGCAAAAAACACTCAAACTGGACCGTTTTATTTGCATCTCTTCATTCAAAGACTCAATCATTGACACTCTTACTGACAGTTGTTTTGCAATGCTATGTTGTTGTCTTAGGTCTCACTTTATGTAGTGTTTTGGTGTCAATCTTGTTGTGATTTGCTTTTTGTGGTATATTTTAATTAATTTTTTTATTTTGAATTCCAGCCCTCATCCCCGCAGGAGGCCTTTTGCCTTTTGGTAGGCCGTCATTGTGAATAAGAATTTGTTGACTTGCCTGGTTAAATAAAGGTAAAAAAATAAATAATAATGATAATATTAATAATATTATAATATATACATGAATAATAATTGCTACAGAACTCTCACTAACGGGTGCCCCAAATTTTGGATTATACAAGACACGCCTTAAAATATGTTAATGAGCCAGAGACTCTTTTCACACCAACAAACGTTTCCCGACAATGCACCATAATTAGTCAGTATGTCAGTGATAAAATTACAAAATCGGATAAAAGTGCAGATCCGGATCCCTCACCCTGAACTTCAAAGCAGAGAACTGGTGTAAACCTGGTCGTTACGACGGACTGGTGCTGGAGCTGCCGCCACACACTGACAATGGACAGTTTCATGTACCATCAACCAGGGAACTCTGTCCCGTTCAGGTGAATCGTAACCATCTCAGAGGTCCTTGCTTCACTGGTAGCTGTATCTCTGAATCACGCTCGTGCCGCTCTCGGGAGAAGAGGAGCGCAGTCTACCTCCCCATGGTGCATTCTACAGAAGAGGAGCGCTATCGACCTCGCGGTGAGGCCCTCTACAGAAAATGAGCGCTGTCGATCTCCCGGTGACGCCCTCTACAGGAGAGGAGCCCTGTCGACCTGTCGGTGACGCCCTCTACAGGAGAGGAGCCTTGTCGACCTCCCGGTGACGCCCTCTACAGGAGAGGAGCACTGTCAACCTCTTGATGACGCCATCTACAGGAGAGGAGCCCTGTCGACCTCTCGGTGACGCCCACTACAGGAGAGGAGCCCTGTCGACCTCTCGGTGACGCCCTCTACAGGAGAGGAGCCCTGTCGACCTCTCGGTGACGCCCTCTACAGGAGAGGAGCCCTGTCGACCTCTCGGTGACGCCCTCTACAGGAGAGGAGCCCTGTCGACCTCTCGGTGACGCCCTCTACAGGAGAGGAACCCTGTCGACCTCTCGGTGACGCCCTCTACAGGACAGGAGCCCTGTCGACCTCCCGGTGACGCCCTCTACAGAAGAGGAGCCCTGTCGACCTCTCGGTGATGCCCTCTACAGGAGAGGAACCCTGTCAACCTCTCGGTGACGCCCTCTACAGGAGAGGAACCCTGTCGACCTCTCGGTGACACCCTCTACAGGAGAGGAACCCTGTCGACCTCTCGGTGACACCCTCTACAGGAGAGGAACCCTGTCGACCTCTCGGTGACGCCCTCTACAGGAGAGGAGCCCTGTCGACCTCTCGGTGACGCCCTCTACAGAAGAGGAGCGCTGTTGACCTCCCGGTGAGTCCCTCTATAGAAGAAGACATCTACATCAACTTCAGGGACATTTCTGTTAGGACTGGATCATTGCTCCTTTGCCACAGAGATTGCCCATTCTCACTGAACAGCACCAAGCATTTCATCCTGACAACATTGATACAACCGGTGTGTGCCCAGTGGGTGTAAAACACTGCAGTAATTTGAAAATGTAGCTTTTTCTTCCAACGTCTTGGATTTGAGATAAAATGTTTCTTATGATGCAACATTACACAATGTCACCTTTTATTGAGGGTATTTTCATAAATATCTGTTTCCCATTTAGAAACGAAAACGTCTTATGTATCTAGTCCCCACAATTGAAAAATATAAGTTCATGGGCAACTTCACTTGTAGTGTATTAAAGGTAGTAACCCTTTAATTGTAATGTTCAGTCATTTATAAAGTACTTCAAAAGTATGAATAGTCCTCACTTTAGATTAAAGACTACACAAATACTTTACTAATGATTATTAAATGGTTTATAAGGTCATGTATTAAACATCTTATGAATGATCTTACAAATCATTATTACATACTATAAAAGTTGTTTATGAATGTTTGAATGACTAGCTCAGGTCAGGGGTCACACCAGAGCAGCTCTCCAAGATTCTGTTGAATCTGAATGAATATTGAGATTAGTAATACTTTATAATGGCACTTTGAAATAAACTTTTTAGAATGGATTAGTAAATCGTTTATTCATCAAACATTTATCATTACTGAATGCTGGAAGAAAAAGCTACATTTTCAAACCTTTTTACTGCAGTGTTTTACACCCACTAGTCACAAACTGGTTGTTGAGACAGGAGGGGTAAGGAGACACTGTGGCCCCATCCGATGATAACCCAAACAGGGCCCGAACAGGCGAGATATAACCCCACCCACTTTGCCAAAGCACAGCCCCCACACCACTAGAGGAATATCTTCAACCACCAACCTACCATCCTGAGACAAGGCTGAGTATAGCCCACAAAGATCTCCGCCACGGCACAACTGGAGGGCGGGCAACAACCCAGACAGGAAGACCACGTCAGCGAATCAACCCACTCAAGTGACGCACCCCTCCTAGGGACTGCATGGAAGAGCAACAGTAAGCCAGTGACCCAGCCCCTGTAACAGGTTAGAGGAAGAGAATCCCAGGGGAGAGAGGGCAACGGGCCAGGCAGAGACAGCAAGGGCGGTTCGTTGCTACAGATCCTTTCCATTCACTTTCACATTCCTGGGCCAGACTACACTCAATCATATGACCTACTAGAGGGTGATGTTAAAGAACGTATGGAATGATCCATGACGTCCTCAAAATGTACTTTCAGAAATCTTACATACCATTTTTCATTAAATAACATGCATCAACCAGAGACTTTGGCATTTGGAATATACACTCCAAATGTATTACAATGTCTTTAACAAAACAAGCTAATGCCTTCTTATGCCTTCTCCAAGTCATTCCATTCCAATCCAGTCAAATCATTCTGTATCAACATCACATGTATCACATCTATTATGACAACACAGAGATAAGTAATGTCAGCGTATTGTTACATGAAAGAGGAAATTATAACATAACAGTATAACATGACTATATCTAACCTGTGTTTGTCAAACTTATGAATAAAAACATAGGAACTATGAACGCCTTAACTTCACCCGAGTTAAAATACGTTTAGCTGTCACTTTGAACCATGGATAAAAGAAAGCATAAATTATTGGATTAATTAAGGAATTAAGTAGTGGCAAAAAGCTGATGATGAATGACGATAAATTGTCAATTAAAAGAAAAAATAAATACAAATGAAAAGGAATCCAACAGCTTAGATAGGTGAAAACAACAATAGATAGAGTTTTTGCTGCTTTTCTCTCAGACTTATTTGCCTGTACAGTTTTAACACCAGACACACTGGGAGCCTCTTTTGAAAATACCTTTCTGGCCTGTGATCTGGCCACCACAAAGATTTTCAAATAAAGTGTTATAATAATAGAGCACGGGACAACCATTGTAATTACAAGGTCAATTACAGTACCCCAGGTTACTCCTTCAACAATAAAACATTCTTTCAAACACCTACTTGGGACCTGTACATTTACAAAAATGTTTACAGTAGCAGCATAATATATGATACAACAACACCAGGTAATGGATATACAACACATCATTCTTGTTATTGTTATTTTAGAGTGGTACAATAAAGGATAACACACAGAAACATAGCGGTCAATAGATATCAAGACCAAATTGCCCAGAGATAAAGAAGCACATAAACAACTGATGTAGAAATAAAACACACAGAAATATTCCCCAAAACCCCAGCATGATTCCATTATTGCTATCGTTGTTATTGGTATCACAATCAGTCCCACCAGGAGATCTGACCCAGCCAGAGAGAGGATGAACAGGTTGGTTGTAGTGTGGAGCTGCTTGAAGTGAGAGATGGAGATGATCACCAGTATGTTCAAAAATACTGTAACTGCTGAAATCACTGAGAAGAAGATGTACAGTGTTATGTAGATAGATGTCCATAGCAAAGCCTTTCTGCATGAAGAGTTTCTGTCTTGAAAACAGTATTGAATATCTTCATGTTCCTCCATTTGTAATAAAGGGTCAAAATGCAGAGATCTCCTGCTACTGCTTGGTCCTGTGTGTGACCCTGCCAGGTCCGCCTTCTGACAAACTCTGAGCTCTGCCTCTCTATTTATCCCTGATTCACTGACAGACACTCCCCTCCCCAGTGTCTCTCGACACACACACACACACACACACACACACACACACACACACACACACACACACACACACACACACACACACACACAAATAAAACAATGGTTGGTTAAATAAATCATTTGTGAAAGCATGATGTAATGTGTGACAGGATTGGAAGTTTCTCTGCCCACCTTGCCTGTCCTTCAGCCTTACTGATAGTTAGAAGCCTTACTGATAGTTAGAAAAGGTACATTTTCTCAACTGAGCATTTTAAAGGGGAAAATATAGTGTGGGTGATGTTTTGGTCACTCAAAGGCTATTTCCATGGGAAATATGATAACTGTGCAGACTAACTGGTTTGGGTGATGTCAGTGCTTAGTTTGGACCATAATCCACAACCTCAGGAGACACGACTGCACATCACATGTTAGCTAGCCAGTGGTGGGTGGTGACAAAACAGATGGCACTGTGATAGACTGCATCCAATTTATTGAATAACGTATTGGAGGCTATTTTGTAAATGACATCGCCGAAGTCGAGGATCGGTAGGATGGTCAGTTTTACAAGGGTATGTTTGGCAGCATTAGGCAGGTGCAGGCAGCGATCGGTTGAAGAGCATGCATATAGTTTTACTTGTATTTATGAGCAATTAGAGGCCAGGGAAGGAGAGTTGTACGGTATTGAAGCTTGTCTGGAGGGTTGTTAACACAGTGTCCAAAGAAGGGCCAGAAGTATACAGAATGGTGTCGTTTGCGTAGATGTGGATCAGACACTTACCAGCGTCAAGGGCGACATCATTGATGTATACAGAGAAGAGAGTCGGCTCAAGAATTGAACCCTGTGACACCCCCATATAGACTGCCAGAGGCCCGGACAACAGGCCCTCTGATTTGACACACTGAACTCTATCAGAGAAGTAGTTGGTGAACCAGGCGAGGCAATCATTTCAGAAACCAACGCTATCGAGTCTGCCGATGAGGATGTGGTGATTGACAGAGTCGAAAGCCTTGGCCAAGTCAATGAATACGGCTGCACAGTATTGTTTCTTATTGATGGCGGTTAAGATATCGTTTAGGAACTTGAGCGTGGCTGAGGTGCACTCATGACCAGCTCTGAAACCAGATTGCATAGCGTAGAAGGTATGGTGGGATTCGAAATGGTCGGTAATCTGTTTGTTGACTTGGCTTTCAAAGACCTTAGAAAGGCAGGGTAGGCTAGATATAGGTCTGTAGCAGTTTGGGTCAAGAGGATCCACCCCTTAGAAGAGGGGGATCTTAGACGACACGAAAGAGAGGTTGAAAAGGTTAGTAATAGGGGTTGCAACAATTTCGGCAGATAAAACTAAATGCATACTCTTCAACCGATCGCTGCCTGCCCCTGCCCGCCTGTCCAACATCACTACTCTGGACGGCTCTGACTTAGAATACGTGGACAACTACAAATACCTAGATGTCTGGTTAGACTGTAAACTCTCCTTCCAGACCCACATCAAACATCTCCAATCCAAAGTTAAATCTAGAATTGGCTTCCTATTTCGCCACAAAGCATCCTTCACTCACGCTGCCAAACATACCCTTGTAAAACTGACCATCCTACCAATCCTCAACTTCGGCGATGTCATTTACAAAATAGCCTCCAATACCCTACACAACAAATTGGATGCAGTCTATCACAGTGCAATCCGTTTTGTCACCAAAGCCCCATATACTACCCACCATTACGACTTGTACGCTCTCGTTGGCTGGCCCTCGCTTCATACTCGTCGCCAGACCCACTGGCTCCATGTCATCTACAAGACCCTGCTAGGTAAAGTCCCCCCTTATCTCAGCTCGCTGGTCACCATAGCATCACCCACCTGTAGCACGCGCTCCAGCAGGTATATCTCTCTGGTCACCCCCAAAACCAATTATTTCTTTGGCCGCCTCTCCTTCCAGTTCTCTGCTGCCAATGACTGGAACGAACTACAAAAATCTCTGAAACTGGAAACACTTATCTCCCTCACTAGCTTTAAGCACCAACTGTCAGAGCAGCTCACAGATTACTGCACCTGTACATAGCCCACTTAAAATTTAGCCCAAACAACTACCTCTTTCCCTACTGTATTTATTTTATTTGGAGGGCATCTCTTCATACCATTCATTTCAGAGCTGTGGGAGTGGATGGAGTGCAGTCCCATCAGAGGCCCTGAGTGACTCACAAGCTGCTGCTCTCAGGAAGCGTATGAAGCTCCTTAAACTAGAGGAGGTCAAACAACAAACCATAGAGGACACTCAAGCTGATTAGGAGTGTAGGTGCTTGGACACCCACACACGTCAAGTCTTTGAAGCACATGACACCATAGCCAAACAGCTAGAAAGACCGCAATGTCTATGGCAAACTGAAAGGGATCTGGAGGAGGGTCAAATGATAACAGCCTTCTTAGAAAAGAAAAGAACCAACAGAAAAGCTGTGAACCTGACCCAGAGCAACAACAACAAAGGGTTTGGCATGACCTCCACCATAGAGCTCATGGCCCTCTTCAACAGCGGGAGGACAGGCTTACAGCAACCTGTCATGTTGTCGTTCTCCTCTGCCATTGAGGAAACAGAGGGGGATTCAAAGGTTCAATATCCAGGTCTGGATCAGGAGTTGACAGTTCAAGATGAGGAGTCAGAGATCCAGATCGATCACACAATCAGTCACCATCCCCGCGATCTCCTTCACCATCATCTTATCTGCCTCTTCCCACACCCGGCCCGAAACCACCTCCTCGTCCACAGACTAGAGGGGTTAAAACCCAAACACCACCTTCTCCTGCTCCACGCCAGCTCCAAAACCTCCTCAGCCACCGCAGATCATTGTGGTCCAAAGCCAAACCCCACCTCTGTCATCTCCTCCCAACAAGTTTCCAAACCAACCTCAGCGTCAGCCGACTAGCCGTGGGGTCCAAACCCAAACCCCATCTCAACTAGTGCTTCCAAGCAGGGTTCTGGACTCACCTCATGCTCCAGTGATAACTAGTGGGGTCCAAACGGGTGCGTTACACCAACGTTCCCTGCTTATATGGGTGCCGAACTCAAACATCTGGGTGACATGTGAGGGTAGGAGATCAAATCAAGTCAAACTTTATTTGTCACATGAGCTGTGGGAAGACCTTACCGTGAAATGCTTACTTTACAAGCCCTTAACCAATGGTGCAGTTAAAGAAGTGCTAAGAAAATATTTACCAAATAAACGAGAGTAAAAAAAATAATAATACAAAGTAACACAATAACATAACAATACAAGGCTATATAAAGGTGTACTGGTACCGAGTCAGTGTGTGGGGGTACAGGTTAGTTGAGATAATTTGTACATGTATGTAGCGGTGAAGTGACTATGCATAGATAATAAACAGCGAGTAGCAGCACTGTACAAACAAATGGAGAGGGGGGAGGGGGAGGGGGGTGTGTCAATGTAACAGTCCGGTATCCATTTCATTAATTGTTCAGCAGTCTTATGGCCTGGGGGTAGAAGGTGTTAAGGAGCCTTTTGGTTCTAGACCTGGTGCTCCGGTACCGCTTGCCGTGCGGTAGCCCACTACTGTCAGGATAACGGTGTTGCCATCAGACGGGGGGAGACTAGTGACGAAGTCCAGGGATATGTGAGACCAAGGGCGGTGAGGGACAGGAAGTGGTTGAAGAAGACCAGCCGGGGCTTGCCGAGGAGTTGCGGCTGGAGCTGCGTGTCAGGGAGTGGGTACTGTCACGTCTACTCCTGTTCCCCCTCTCCGGCGCTTGACGTCGTCAGTTTATTCCCTATTATGCACACCTGCCACCATCGTTATCTGGACATGCACCTCATGAGACTCACCTAGACTCCCATCACCTTCCTGATCACCTCCCCTGTATCTGTCACTCCCTTTGGTTCTTTCCCGAGGTGTTATTGTTTCTGTTCCTGTGTTTTATGGCTGTACATTACTCGTGTTTCTTGTTTTGTTCCGTGTTCTGTTATTTATTAAAGACACCCCCTCTTCTTGCTTCAGTGTACACGTTACAGAACGTGGCAACAATCCCAAACAATACTGATTGTCATAGCTAGTCACCATGCAAGCTAGCTAACATAGGCAATAACTAGCAATGCAAATGGCTTCTGAGATACGAGTAATTTTACAACACAGATCATGCATGTTACGTTAGCTAGCAAGCCAGCAATGAAAACTACTACTAAACTCTGAAGTTCCTTTGTTTTTATTCCCCAGTTTGACAAACAGGTTTGATATAGTCATATTATACTGTTATGTTGTAATTGCTTCTTTCATGTAACACTACTCTTGTATTACTTATCTCTGTGTTTTCATCATAGATACATGTGGTGTTGATACAGAATGATTTGGATGGATTGGATTGGAATGACTTGGAGAAGGCATTAGAAGGCATTAGCTTGTTTTATAAAATACGTTGTAGTCATTTTGGGTTGTATATTCCAAATACCAACTCCTGTGGTAGTTCCATGTTATTTAATGATAAATGGTATGTATGATTTCTATAAGGACAGTTTGAGGACCTCATGATTCATTCTATGTGTTCACCCTCTAGTACTGAGGACAAACCATCAAATGGTTATAATAGGGCAAAATTGTCCCCGATTGCAGTTCCTAGGGCTTCCACCAGATGTCAACAGTCAAACAGTTTCAGGCTGTTTCAGGCTGTTTTTGGAAAAATAAGGGAGAAGTTGCAGCCATTTTGGCTGTAGTGTTTCCAAGACCATGGCCGAAAAGACAATACCGATTCAATCGTAAATGTTATTGTTTACTTGCGTATTAGGAGAGATTATAAACATTGATTGACTTGTTTGGATAAGTTTATTGGTAACATTTGGGATTAATTTTTTATGCATTTTGACGGAGGGAAACCGAGTGGATTATTGACTGAAGCGCGCCAGATAAACTGAGATTCTATGGATAAAGAAGGAATTTATCGAACAAAAGGACCATTTGTAATGTAGCAGACCTTTGGAGTGCCAACAGAAGAATATCTTCAAAGGTAAGGCATATATTATATCGCTATTTCTGACTTTCGTGTCGCAACTCCCTGGTTGAAAAGGATTTGTTATGCATTTGTGTGCTGGACGCTGTCCTCAGATAATCACATGGTTTGCTTTTGCCGTAAAGTGTTTTTGAAATCTGACACCTTGTCTGGATTAACAACAAGTTTTATTTTGATGTATTGCATTTGTGATTTCATGAAAGTTTTATATTTATAGTAATTTAATTAGAATTTGGCACCCTGCCATTTCACAGGATGTTGGCCAGGTGGGACGCTACCTTCCCACCTATATCAAAGAAGTTAAAAGGGCACGATAAAGCCTATTTCCCCTCAGAAGACTGAAAATATCTCTCAAAAAGTTCTACAGCTGCACCATCGAGAGCATCCTGACTGGTTGCATCACTGCTTGGTAAGGCAACTACTCAGCCTCCGACCGCATTGCACTTAGTTACGGCAGTGCGTACAGCCCAGTATATCACTGGAGCAAAGCTTCCTGCCATCCAGGACCTCTATACTAGGCCGTGTCAGAGGAAGGCCCTAAAAATTGTCAAAGATTCCAGCCACCCTAGTCACAGAGTTTTCTCTCTGCTACCGCACAGCAATAGGTACCGGAGCACTAGGTCTAGGTCCAAGAGGCTTCTAAACAGCTTCTACCCCCAAGCCATAAGACACCTGGACAGCTTATCAAATGACTACCCAGTCCATTTGCATTGCTCCCGCCCCTCTTTTACACTGCTGCTTTATTCTTTTTTATTTAGGTAGTCAAGTCAGATGAGAACTATTTCTTATTTACAATGAGGTTTTAACGCTGTTAATCCCTCCCCTAACCCTTACAATGATGGGCAATTTGTGCACTGCCCTATTTTGTATTTTTTATTTCACCTTTATTTAACCAGGTAGGCTAGTTCAGAACAAGTTCTCATTTGCAACTGCGACCTGGCCAAGATAAAGCGTAGCAATTCGACACATAGAACAACACAGAGTTACACATGGAATAAACAAAACATACAGTCAATAATAGAGTAGAACAAAAGAAAACAAAAGTCTATATACAGTGAGTGCAAATGAGGTAAGTTAAGGAAATAAATAGGCCATGATGGCGAAGTAATTACAATATAGCAATTAAACACTGTAATGGTAGATCGGCAGAAGATGAATGTGCAGGTAGAGATACTGGGGTGCAAAGGAGCAAAATAAATACCAGTATGGGGATGAGGTAGGTAGATAGATGGGCTGTTTACAGATGGGTTATGTACAGGTGCAGTGATCTGTAAGCTGCTCTGACAGCTGGTGCTTAAAGCTAGTGAGGGAGATGTGAGTCTCCAGCTTCAGAGATCTTTGCAATTCGTTCCAGTCATGGGAAGCAGAGAACTGGAAGGAAAGACAACCAAAGGAGGAATTGGCTTTGGGGGTGACCAGTGAGATATACCTGCTGGAGCACGTGCTACGAGTGGGTGCTGCTATGGTGAGCAGTGAGCTGAGATAAGGCGGGGCTTTACCTAGCAGAGACTTGTAGATAACCTGTAGCCAGTTGGTTTGGCGACAAGTATGAAGCGAGGGCCAACTAACGAGAGCGTTCAGGTCGCAATGGTGGGTAGTATATGGGACTTTGGTGACAAAACGGATGGCACTGTGATAGACTACATCCAGTCTGTTGAGTAGAGTGTTGGAGGCTATTTTATAGATGACATCATCGAAGTCGAGGAATCGTAGGATGGTCAGTTTTACGAGGGTATGTTTGGCAGCATGAGTGAAGGATGCTTTTTTGCGATATAGGAAGTTGATTCTAGATTTAATTTTGGATTGGAGATGCTTAATGTGAGTCTGGAAGGAGAGTTTACAGTCTAACCAGACACCCATGTATTTGTAGTTGTCCACGTATTCTAAGTCCGAGCCGTCCAGAGTAGTGATGCTGGACGGGCGAGCAGGTGCGGGCAGTGATCGATTGAATAGCATGCATTTAGTTTTACTTGTGTTTAAGAGCAGTTGGAGGCCACGGAAGGAGAGTTGTATGGCATTGAAGCTCGTCTGGAGGTTAGTTAACTCAGTGTCCAAGGAGGGGCCAGAAGTATAAAGAATGGTGTCGTCTGCGTAGAGGTGGATCAGAGAATCACCAGCAGCAAGAGCGACATCATTGATGTATACAGAAAAGAGAGTCGGCCCGAGAATTGAACCCTGTGGCACACCCATAAAGACTGTCAGAGGTCTGGACAACAGGCCCTCAGATTTGACACACTGAACTCTGTCAGAGAAGTAGTTTGTGAACCAGGCGAGGCAATCATTTGAGAAACCAAGGCTGTCGAATCTGCCAATAAGAATGTTGTGATTGACAGAGTCGAAAGCCTTGGCCAGGTCGATGAATACGGCTGCACAATAGAGTCTCTTATCGATGGCGGTTATGATGTCGTTTAGAACCTTGAGCGTGGCTGAGGTGCACCCATGACCAGCTCTGAAACCAGATTGCATAGCGGAGAAGGTATGGTGGGATTCGAAATGGTCAGTAATCTGTTTGTTAACTTGGCTTTCGAAGACCTTAGAAAGACAGGGTAGGATAGATATAGGTCTGTAGCAGTTTGGGTCTAGAGTGTCACCCCCTTTGAAGAGGGGGATGACCGCGGCAGCTTTCCAATCTTTTGGAATCTCAGACATCACGAAAGAGAGGTTGAACAGGCTAGTAATAGGGGTTGCAACAATTTCGGCAGATAATTTTAGAAAGAGAGGGTCCAGATTGTCTAGCCCGGCTGATTTGTAGGGGTCCAGATTTTGCAGCTCTTTCAGAACATCAGCTATCTGGATTTGGGTAAAGGAGAAATGGTGGGGGCTTTGGCGGGTTGCTGTGGAGGGTGCCGGGCAGTTGACCGGGGTAGGGGTAGCCATGTGGAAAGCATGGCCAGCCGTAGAGAAATGCTTATTGAAATTCTCAATTATAGTCTATTTATCGGTGGTGACTCTGTTTCCTAGCCTCAGAGCAGTGGGCAGCTGGGAGGAGGTGCTCTTATTCTCCATGGACTTTACAGTTTCCCAAAACTTTTTTGAGATAGTAATACAGGATGCAATTTTCAGTTTGAAAAAGATTGCCTTAGTCTTTCTAACTGCCTGTGTATATTTGTTCCTAACTTCCCTGAAAAGTTGCATGTCACGGGGGCTTTTCGATGCTAATGCAGAACGTCACAGGATGTTTTTGTGCTGGTCAAGGGCAGACAGGTCTGGAGTGAACCAAGGACTATATCTATTCCTAGTTTAATATTTTTTGAGAGGGGCATGCTTACTTAAGATGGTGAGGAAGGAAATTTTAAAGAATAGCCAGGCATCATCTACTGACAGGATGAGGTCAATGTCATTCCAGGATACCCCGGCCAGGTCGATTAGAAAGGCCTGCTCACAGAAGTGTTTCAGGGAGCGTTTGACAGTGATGAGGGGTGGTCGTTTGGTCGCAGACCCATTACGGATGCAGGCAATGAGGCAGTGATCGCTGAGATCTTGATTGAAAATAGCAGATGTGTATTTGGAGGTCAAATTAGTTAGGATGACATCTATGAGGGCGCCCGTGTTTACTGATTTGGGGTTGTACTTGGTAGGTTCATTGAGCATTTGTGTAAGATTGAGGGCATCCAGCTTAGTTTGTAGGATGTCCGGGGTGTTAAGCATGTCCCAGTTTAGGTCACCTAGTAGCACGAGCTCAGAAGATAGATGGGGGGGCAATCAATTCACATATGGTGTCGAGAGCACAGCTGGGGGCAAAGGGAGGTCTATAGCAAGTGGCAGTGAGAGACTAGTTTCTGGAAAGTTGAATTTTTAGAAGTAGAAGCTCAAATTGTTTGAGTACAGACTTAGATAGCCTGCAGAGTTCTGTATTACTATCTTTGCAGTAGACTGCAACACCGCCCCCTTTGGCAGTTCTATCTTGGCAGAAAACGTTATAGTTAGCAATGGAAATTACAGGGTTTTTGGTGGTTTTCCTAAGCCAGGATTCAGACACGGCTAAGACATCTGGGTTGGCAGAGTGTGCTAAAGCAGTGAGTAAAACAAACTGATTTGACAAAGGCTTCTAATGTTAACATGCATGAAACCAAGGCTTTTACGTTTACAGTCAACAAATGAGAGCACCTGGGGGGTGGGAGTGGAGCTAGGCACTGCAGGACCTGGATTAACCTCCACATCACCAGAGGAATAGAGGAGAAGTAGGATAAGGGTCGGCTAAAGGCTATACGAACTGGCCGTCTAGCACGTTCGGAACAGAGAGTAAAATTAGCAGGTTTCTGGGCACGATAGCATAGATTCAAGGCATAGTGTACAGACAAAGGTAAGGTAGGATGTGAGTACATTGGAGGTAAACCTAAGCATTGCGTAATGAAGAGAGAGATATAGTCTCTAGAGATGTTAAACCAGGTGATGTCATCGCATATGGTGGAACATATGGTGGAACAGCATGGTTGGTTAAGGCATATTGAGCAGGGCTAGAGGCTCTACAGTGAAATAAGACAGTAATCTCTAACCAGGACAGTAATGGACGAGACATATTGATATTAGAGAGAGGCTTGCATAGCGAAGTGAACATATGGGTCCAGTGAGTGGTTGGGCTGACTGGGGACACAGTTAGCAGGCCGATGCTAACAAGCTAACAGTTAGTAGGCCGGGGCTAAACAAGCTAGCAGCTAGTAGACCTTGGCAAGCAAGCTGTTAGCAGGCCGGGTTAGCAAGCAACCAGTTAGCAAGGGCTAGCAGTTAGCAGACCGGGCAGGCAAGCTAGCAGTTAGCAGACCGGGGCCGGCAGCTAGCAGTTAGTAGACTGGGGCAGACTAGCAGTTAGCAGGCCGGGTTAGCAAGAAAGCAGTTAGCAGGAGCTAGCAGTTAGCAGACCGGGTTAGCAAGCAAGCAGTTAGAAAGGGCTAGCAGTTAGCAGACCCGGTAGGCAAGCTAGCAGTTAGCAGACCGGGCCCTGCAAGCTAGCAGCTAGCAGACCTGGTTAGCAAGCAAGCAGATAGCAGGGGCTAGAAAGTTAGCCATTGGGGGGGCGATGCGATGGGGACTCCCGATAAAGGCCGGTTGTGATATAGCCCAGGATCGAACCAGGGTCTGTAGTGATGCCTTTGGCATCGCGATGCAGTGCCTTTGACCGCTGCGCCACTCTGGAGCCCTACTCCCTCTTTATTGTCTATGCATAGACACTTTAACTCTAACTACATGTACATATTACCTCATCTAACCTGTGCCCCCGCACATTGACTCTGTACTGATACCCCCTGTGTATAGCCTCCACATTGACTCTGTACCGTAATACCCTGTATATAGCCTCCACATTGACTCTGTACTGATACCCCCTGTGTATAGCCTCGCTACTATAATTTCACTGCTGCTCTTTAATTATTTGTTATTTTTATTCTTTACTTATCTATTTTTTACTTAAGGTAGTTGATATGATGAAACAAGTACAATAGTTTGTCCACCATCGTGAACACATACGAAGATGGTCCATCCTGTCCTATAGACAGATCTTGGGCTTAACGGCAAGAAAGTTGATTTATCATAAAAAAGGAAACATACAAAACCTGGAAGGCCATGGAGAGCCAGAGTGGAAGAAGCAATGTCTGAGGCCCTCACAGCTTGAAGACGGGGATTTGGAGACTGATGGGGGTGACGGGTTACAATAGGCCCCTGAAAGGAGGAAAATTATGACTCTTCTTTTTCTCTAAGAAAATAACAATAAACAGCCTTTCCTACAAATAATTATTATACATATAAACATGTAATGTGCAGTAACGTGTGGTATAGTGTAATAATAACATGTATGATTCATACAAAGGTTCTGTAAAAAAAAAACAGTGTTATAGTTTAATATTGTACAGGGAACTTTTTAATAATTGTAATCTGTATGCATTTCTTTACTAAAGATTTAGAAGAAAATTGTATTTACCTTAATAAATGAATGACAGCTCTCTTTCTCTCGCTCTCTCTACACACGAGACATTGATTCATTGGGATGTGTGTGTTTGTGTGTGTCTGAGGCCAGGCTGCATGGTTGGTGTCAGGTTACAAGCTAGGGGTGTTACAAACAGAGAGAGAGAGAGGGAGAAACCCTGATCAAGGAGCAAAAGCCTTATTTTAAAATAAAATTATAATAAACTGTCTTTCCTACAAAAAAATAATGATACATTTAAACGTTTATTGGATATTAAAGTGTAGTATTGTTTAATAATAATGTGTAAGGTTTAGGAAAAAAAAGTGAGTGTTATAGTTTAATATTGCATAGTACATTTTAATAATAGTAATATTTCTGTACTAAATAATAAGATTTTCAAAGAAAATGTAATTTACCTTTAATGAAATCTCTCTCTCTCTCTCTCCACAAGAGAAATTGGTTAGTTGGGGTGTGTGTTTTTGTGTGTGTCTGAGGCCAGGCTGCTTGGATAGTGCCAGGTTACAATAGGAACCTGAAAAGGATCAAATGCCTTTTTTTCTAAGAAAATAATTATACACATTTTTCATTCATACAAAAAAGAAATACGATAAATGTAAACATTTATTAGGTTTTAAAGTGTAGTATTGTTTAATAATAATATATAAGGTTTAGTAAAAAAAAACGTGGTATAGTTTAATATTGCATAGTACATTTCTAATAATAGTAATATGTATGCATTTCTGTACTAAAGATTTACATATGTTAATATAAAAAGAGAAAATGTCATTTATAAACATATCTTTTACATTTTTACATTTTATTTAATCTTTATTTAATTAGGAAGTCAGTTAAAGAACAAAATCTTATTTACAATTACGGCCTAACCCGGGCGACGCTGGGCAAATTATACACTGCCCAATGGGACTCCAAATCACTGCAGGATGTGATACCGCCTGGATTCGAACCAGGGACTGTAGTGACGTCTCTTGCACTGAGAAGCAGTGCCTTAGAACACTGTGCCACTCGGGAGAAATTAATAATGTCTAACATTTAACATTTTAAAAAGAGTTCTCGGGGGGGGAGCATCCTAGGATGTCCGAGGATGGCCTGTTCAGGGAGTGTCTCAGTCATTCAATTTTTTTATTATATTAATTAAAAAAACAACTCCAGAGGCCTCACACTCTCCTCTTTGAAAGGGCCATTGTAGTCTTTAAGATGGGTCCTTTATTTATGACTTAACCCTCCTGCTTTGTTCTGGTCGAATTGGACCGTTTTACAAGTTTTCTCTCTGAAAAAGGAGGTCCATTTAACGTACAGGTCATGCTCCAGCAGCCGCCCAAGTACCTTGCACACCAGAGACACATGCGCGGCGTGTGTGGCAGAGTAGATCAAGATATCGTCAATATACACCACCACACCCTGTCCGTGCAGGTCCCTGAGAATCTCGTCTACAAAGGTTTGAAAGACAACTGGAGCCTTCTTTAACCCATACGGCATGACGAGGCACTCATATTGGCCAGATGTGGTACTAAACGCGGTTTTCCACTCATCTCCCACCAGAATACGCACCAGATTATACGCGCTCCTGAGGTCCAGTTTCGTGAAAAACCACTCTCCGTGAAATGATTCCACTGCCGTAGTGATGAGAGGTAGTGGGTAACTAAAACCCACTGTAATGGAATTGAGACCTCGATAATCAATGCACGGACGGACGCAGACCTCCCTCTTTCTTCACGAAATAGAAACTCGAGGAGACGGGTGACATGGAGGGCCGAATGTACCCCTGTCCCAGAGCTTCCGTGACATATGTCTCCATAGCCAACGTCTCCTCCTGAGACAATGGGTACACATGACTCTTGGGCAGTGCAGCATTTACCTGGAGGTTTATCGCACAATCCCCCTGTCGATGGAGTGGTAATTGGGTCGCCTTGGCGATAGCCAAATTAGCATACTCAGCGGGAATGCGCACGGTGGAAACCTGGTCTGGTCTCTCCACCATCGTTGCACCGATGGAAACTCCTACACACCTGCCTGAATACTCCTTAGACCACCCCTGGAGAGCTCCCTGTCTCCACAAAATCCTAGGATTGTGACTAGCCAGCCAGGGAACCCCCAGCACCACCGGAAACGCAGGTGAATCGATAAGGAACATACTAATCAGCTTCTTATGATCCCCCTGCGTAATCATTTCCAGTGGAACCGTGGCCTCCCTGACCAGCCCTGACCCTAATGGTCGGCTATCTAAGGAGTGCACAGGGAAGGGGGGATCTATCTGTACTAACGGAATCCTCAACGTCTGGGCGAGTCCACGATCTATAAAGTTCCCAGCTGCGCCTGAATCAACTAGCGCCTTATGCTGGAGAGAAGGAGAAAATTTGGGGAAACAAATTAATAAAAACATGTGACCAACAGGAAGCTCTGGGTGGTGCTGACTCACCTGGGATGACCGAGAAGTGTTCTGCTTGCCCTCTCGACTCCCAGACTCCTCCAGCACTGAACGGAAGTGTGCCCTCTCCGGCCACAGCTCCTCCTCTGGTCCCCCTCGATGCGGCCCCCCCTAACTCCATCGGTATGGGAGCGGGAGGGCCAGGAGGTGGAACAGACAGGACCCTTTCAGAACATCCGCGAGCAGCCAGCAGATTGTCCAGCCTGATCGACAGGTCTATGAGCTCGTCCAGGGTGAGCGTGGTGTTCCGACAAGCCAGCTCCCTGCGGACGTCCTCTCTCAGGCTACACCTGTAACGGTCTATTAGGTTCCTGTCGTTCCACCATGCCCCAGCGGCCAAGGTCCGGAACTCCAACGCGAAGTCCTGCGAACTCCTCGTCTCCTGCCTGAGATGGAACAATCTCTCACCCTCCGGGTAGTGGCCCCTCGCCGAGTCGGGCCTGTTCCAAACGGCATTGGGCCACTCCAGGGCTCTACTCGTCAAGCAAGAGACGAGGACGCTCACGCCCTCCTCGTCCGAGGGAGTTGGCCGAACCGTGGCCAGGTAAAGCTGGAGTTGGAGCAAGAATCCCTGGCACACCGCCACCGCTCCATCGTACTCCCTCGGAGGCGCAATACACAGTGCGCTGGTTCTGGATACCACTGGAGGAGGTTGTAGCATTGTAGGTGGGGGGGTTGGAGGGGAAGTAGGGAGACCAGTCCTCTCCCATCGGTCCATCTTCGCCATGATCTGATGCGATGGAGGATGGACGTATGATGAAGGACACGCTCCTCCATCGTTGGGAGAGGGGTGGTCGCTGCTCCTGCTGACTCCATAGTTGATGGTGCGGGCTTCTGTCAGGCTTCGAAGAGTGATGGGTGTGGAGTCAGGCGCAGAGAGCAGAGGATTCGAAAAACCATTTATTCCGGAACAATCAAAGCGAACAAAAAAGGGTAATTCCGAATACAGGCGTAACACACTCCAAAATGTACAACACCGGTACATACGCTGTACAGCGGAAATAAGTGAAAGGACACTCCTGTACCATCTCTGTTTTGTCTGAGTTTAAAAGTAAAACATTTGCTGCCATCCACTTCCTTATGTCTGAAACACAGGCTTCCAGGGAGGGCAATTTTGGGGCTTCACCATGTTTCATCGAAATGTACAGCTGTATCGTCCACGTAGCAGTGAAAGTTAACATTATGTTTCCGAATGGCATCACCAAAAGGTAAAATATATAGTGAAAACAATAGTGGTCCTTAAACAGAACACCGATACCTACAGTCTTGGTGTTCTGAGACAAACTGATGCCTTTCCCGACAGACAAGAAAATAACTTGTCTGTGTAGACCAATTTGGGTTTCGAAGCACTAAGGTCTAGGAGCACTAGGAGCACTAGGAGCATGAGGACAGATGCAGAGCCTTAGTTTGACTAGGTTAAAGGGTAATTTACCACATTCACGAGTGCAGTCTCAGCGCTATGATGGTGTCTAAAACCAGACTGAAGCGTTTCGTATACATTGTTTGTCTTCAGGAAGGCAGTGAATTGCTGCGTAACAGCTTTTTCTACCATTTTTGAGAGGAGTGGCTTATGGATAAACACCCAAAAAGATTACATGAGCTTGGAGGAGCTGACCGTGAGTGATATAAAAAAAATACAAAATAAAAGATGCTCTACTACTTCTCTGTACAGCAGCCCCAGACAATCACGTTTGTGAGAACATGCGTCTTGGTGAGAGGTGTAGGAAGGAGTCAGGCACAGGAGAGCAGGGATGTCTGAGGAGCGTGTTTAATAATATAGTCCAGCAATGCAAATGGCACAGAACAAAAATCCCAAAACTACGCTCTCGAATAATCGTGCAAACACACGGAGGAACTAACACAGTTCCGACACTTTACATACACGTGCGTAAATGCGAAAAAACAACAAACATCAAATACCATCGAACGCAATACACACAAGTCTAATCCTACACGAATTACGGCAGGTAACAGCTACCCTATATACCCACAGAAATCAAAGCAATTGAAAACCAGGTGTGAAAAGGAACACAGACAAAACAACCAGAAAAAGAAAAAGGGATCGGTAGTGGCTAGTAGACCGGCGACGCTGAGCGCCGAGCGCCGCCCGAACAGGGAGAGGAGTTACCCTCGGTAGAAGTCGTGACAACGTTCAGTAGTTCCAATTTACAAGAATGGGTGTACAGAGAGGTGATGAAAACAGTTTATATGCCCGCTAATTCAAACATACAATGACATATATTTTATACAATTAAATGATGTAAAACTGTTGTTACAAAATCACTTCTCATGGTGTACTTTTAAAGGTTTCACAAACATAAAACAACTATCAAGCTAATGTTTCTCGGACTAACCCACTGTTGAATTTCCTACTTACTAAAGAACAATCATTAAGACAAACGTGATATATAGTCTGCACATGTCATTCTATACTAAAAACAGGTACATTCTGAAAGATTTTGTTGTTGATGTGATATCTAAATTTCCATTCACGTCTCAATTTAGGATAATACTGTTTATATTTATTTTACTTAAAACCTGTTAAGGATATGGCAGACATATGCCCCCTTTGGAGAGATTGGGTACCCCTAGTAAACTGAAAAAAAAATCTGTCAAAAATTGCTAATATATGCAAATAAAAATTATTATTGGATAGAAAACACTCTAAAGATTCTAAAACCGTTGGAATTATGTCTGTAAGTATAGCAGAACTCACAGGGCAGGCATTCTTCCAAACTAGTTTTTGTGGCCATGAAAGTTGGAGCAACTTTGACGTCATGGCCCCCACCCTTCCCAACCAGTTATGATTCTGGGGAGACTTTCTATCTCTTCCGCTAGATGTCCTCTTTCAGTAGAGCTTTGAATCGTTCAAATCCCGCGAGAATTGACCCTATGGGAGTGAAATTAGTGCGTGCCACGAGAAAATAGGCTGTGCGTAGGGGCGCGAATTGGTCCCAGCCATTCCTTTGTTCCAGCACTCAAGAGAAGGGCAGACGATGGCCGATTGAATTGAAGTTTGTTTTGCGTGTCTAAAACATCATAAAGCTTGCTTCTGCACTTAGTTTGACCTGTTTAGTCGACATATAATATGTAATTTTGAAGTTTTGATGCGCAACTTTTCTCGGACCAGAGGACGTTTTGGGTGCATTTCAGCTGATGTTATTAGCAGTAGCTAATACAAAGACGCAAGACTTGAAACCAAACGATGTATTGGGTAAGTATGAAGCCTTCCAGAACATTCTGAACGAAGACCATCGAAGGTAAGGGAATATTTATGCTTAAATCTGTGTTTCTGTTGACTCCAACATTACGTAGAAATGTAGCTTGGAACTGAGCGCCGTCTCAGCATATTGAATAGTGTGCGATTTCTGTAACGTTAAAAATAAATCTAACAAAGCGGTTGCATAAAGAAGCAGTGTATCTTTCTAACTATATGTAGAACATGTATATTTAGTCAAAGTTTATGATGTCTATTTACGTTATCTTGCCGCGCTACCTAGATTTCCTGCGGGCATTTTTGAGTAATTTCTGAACGTGAACTCACTGTAAATGGACATTTATGGATATAAATGGCATATTATTGAAAAAAATAAATGTACTGTGTAACATGTCATATTACTGTCATCTGATGAAGATTTTCAAAAGGTTAGTGAGCGATTTATTTTTTAATCCTGCGTTTGTTGATTGCATGTTTTGGCTATTCAAATGAGCTGTGTCTGGTGGTGGTTTTACATATATATGTGCTATGTTTTCGCCGTAAAACATTTTAGAAATCTGACTTGCTGGCTAGATGAACAAGGTGTTTATCTTTCATTTGAGCTATTGGACTTGTTAATGTGTGGAGGTTAAATATTTTTAAGAATATTTTTGCGTTCCATGCGCCGCCGTTTCAGCTGAACGTGGGAGGGTTGATTCCCAATTGGGAACCAATATCGTAGACAGGTTAAATTGTATTATTTATGTTGTCTGAAACCATGCTAATACACTGCCAAGCAATACAAGCAGATGTGGAATTAAACCTCAAACAGTTTAAATCAATAATTGTTCAATAATACCAATAGACATGATCAGATCCTCTTTCCTATTCAGGTTTCATATAATGCACAGCCACATGCAAATCCATGAACTCCAACAATAAAACATTGAAAAACTTAACATGTCTACTGGCAATGTCATTATTTTTGTCACCATCCATTAATAATTGAATTGCATTATTTTCTTTGTACATGCACCGAGCTTCTATTGGCTGGAGCCAATCAAAGTGGTGAATGAAAAAATGTGGTCCAAGTTAAGCTTAGATGTTTTTATTTTGTATCATACAACAACCAGGTCTTCCTTAAATTTGCCATAACTAGTAAACCGTACATCCTGACTCTATATGGGCTTCCAAACATGAACCTGCGACCACGTGGGAGGGGTGGGACCATATGGGAGGGGTGGGACTACATGGGAGGGGTGAGACCATATTGGAGGGGTAGGACCACATGGGAGGGGTAGGACCACATGGGAGGGGTGAGACCATATAGGAGGGGTAGGACCACATGGGAGGGGTGAGACCATATAGGAGGGGTGGGACTACATGGGAGGGGTGAGACCATATAGGAGGGGTGGGACTACATGGGAGGGGTGAGACCATATGGGAGGGGTGGGACTACATGGGAGGGGTGAGACCATATGGGAGGGGTGGGACCACATGGGAGGGGTGAGACCATATGGGAGGGGTGGGACTACATGGGAGGGGTGAGACCATATAGGAGGGGTGAGACCACATGGGAGGGGTGAGACCATATGGGAGGGGTAGGACCACATGGGAGGGGTGAGACCATATAGGAGGGGTGGGACTACATGGGAGGGGTGAGACCATATGGGAGGGGTGGGACCACATGGGAGGGGTGAGACCATATGGGAGGGGTGGGACCACATGGGAGGGGTGAGACCATATAGGAGGGGTGGGACTACATGGGAGGGGTGAGACCATATGGGAGGGGTGAGACCATATAGGAGGGGTGGGACGACATGGGAGGGGTGGGACTACATGGGAGGGGTGGGACTACATGGGAGGGGTGGCACTAATAATTTATATTTTGTTATTAAAATCATTAACCCATAAGAGAACACATGACCAAAGCAAGGCATGACCCATATAAAATTAAAACAACGTTATTCTTAATGAGAAATATAATCTAATAAACAAATGCTTGCATAACCAAAGACATGAAAACTGGCTCCAACATTGTACATAGCTAGCTATAAAACTTTCATATTGGCACAATATTTATCCCTAAACTACCAACAATAACTATTATATATTGTTATATTCTCAATGACCTTACTGCCAATATGAAAGTTTATTACATGGCAAAATACAATGTTGGAGACAGTTTTCATGTTTTTTGTTATGCAAACATTAGTTTATTATGTCCGTTACGTTTATGCTGGGTCAATTAAGGAAGACATCCTCTTCTGCAAACCACTGGAAACCAGGACAACAGGAGTGGATATTGCTTAAGTACTGAAGAGCGTTGTGCCATCACATGGACTTTGATGGTCAAGATGTGTAAATGTGAGGCGTGTGTGGCACGCTTACAACGATGACAAAAAAATATACATTTGAGAGTGCACTGACCCTGGTGCTAGAGGGGGTACGCAGCTGGAGGTTGAATGTTTGATGGGGTACGGGACTATAAAACGTTTGTGAACCACTGGTCTACACTAAAGAATATGAGTTTAGGCATAAGTCATAAGCATGGAAATAAAAATGGTTAATACATGTGACATTTTGGAGAGACTTTTTGGACCCTATAAGGACTGCCTAGGCCATGTTATGGATAAATGTCTAGAAGATAGATTGGTGTAAGATGTCTGCTCCGTTTCTCGGGGTCCATGTTGACAAGATGTTGGTGATTAACTGGAGGGGAATATTGACCAAATGGGATGCAAACTAAAAAAATAATACATTGTGTAAGGTGGATACTTTTGTTTCACAGTATATTTGTTTAAGACTACCAAGAAACACTCTGTGAACCCAGGATTTATCCCACTGCATTAAAAGGCTGTTAACCTGCCTGTTTGTTGCCAGGGAATCGGTGGGTGGGTGGGTGGGTGGGTGGTTGGGTGGGTGGTTGAGTGGGGGTTGGAGGGAGAGAGGAGCTGGCTTTTGCCAACCCACCCGCTGAGGTCTGTCGAGACCCCCGGGGGTCCGGCGGTTTCAGGGTTCCATTTGTGGGTTATCGCTTCTCGGCCTTTTGGCTCAGATCAAGTGTAGTATCTGTTCTTATCAGTGGGGGTAAACTTCTCTGTTGAAGTCGTAAGTAAAGGGCCCATCTTAAAGAGTACAAAGAACCCTTTTTTTTATATTGACTGAAACATTCCATCCTCGGACATCCTAGGATTCCCCCACCTGAGAACTATTTTTAAAGGTTAAAGGTTAGACAGGTTTAAAACAAATTGTTTCAAAGACACTAGGGGCACCCCCTTGTGTAAATATAGTTCACTTGTGTGTAAAGGACCCTCTAGATGACTAACCATTAAAATATTTATTAAAGATGAAACAGGTTTAAAAGAAACACCAAACACGCTCTCACACACACCCCAACGGACCAATTTATCTTGTGTAGAGAGAGAGACATAAACAGATCAGGAAGACAGACAGACGGACGGACGGACGGACGGACAGAGATTTCTTTAAAGGTAAATTATATTTTCTTTTAAAATAAATCTTTAGGACAGAAATGCATACCTATTACCATTATTTAAAGTTTACATTGCAATAATACATTATTCCACAAATGTTTTTTACTAAACCTTTATATAAATCATATATATTATTATTAAACAATACTACACTTTAATACCCAATATATGTTTATATGTAGGAAAGACTTAATTATTAATTTGTTTTGCTCTGTGATCAGGGTTCTCTCTCTCTCTCTGCTTGTAACACCCATAGCTTGTAACCTGACTCCAACCATGCAGACTGGCCTCAGACACACACAGAGAGAGAGAGAGAGAGAGAGAGAGAGAGAGAGAGAGAGAGAGAGAGAGAGAGAGAGAGAGAGAGAGAGAGAGAGAGAGAGAGAGAGCTGTCATTTAATGAAGGTAAATACACTTCTTTCAAACCTATTTTCTTCTAAATCTTTAGTACAGAAATGCATATATATTACAATTTTAAAATGTTACTATGCAATATTGAACTAGACATGTTTTTTAAAACGTTTATATTAATCGTACATTTTATTAATAAATACTACACTTTAATACCAATTAAATTTTTAAATGCATTAGTATTATTGTGTAGGAATGACTTATTATTATTAATTTGTTTTGATCCGTCTTATGTCTTGGGGGTAAAAGCTGTTAAGAAGTATTTTGGACGTAGACTTGGCGCTCCGGTACCGTTTGCCGTGCGGTAGCAGAGAGAACAGTCTATGACTAGGGTGGCTGGAGTCAATGACCATTTTTAGGGCCTTCCTCTGACACAGCCTAGTATAGTTGTCCTGGATGGCAGGAAGCTTGGCCCCAGCGATTTACTGGGCCGTATGCACTACCCTCTGTAGTGCATTAAGGTCAGATGCCGAGCAGTTGCCATACCAGGCAGGATGCTCTCGATGGTGCAGCTGTAGAACTTTTTGAGGATCTGAGGACCCATGACAAATTTTTTCAGTCTCCTGAGGGGGGAATAGGCTTTGTCGTGCCCTCTTCATGACTGTCTTGGTGTGTTTGTAACATTATAGTTTGTTTGTGAAGTGGACACTAAGGAACTTGAAACTCAACCTGTTACACTACAGCCCCGTCGATGAGAATGGGCGCATGCTAGTTCCTCATTTTCCTGTAGTCCACAATAATCTCCTTTGTCTTGATCAAGTTGAGGGAGAGGTTGTTATCCAGGCACCACCGCCAGGTCTCATCGTTGTCGGTGATTAGGCCTACCACTGTTGTGTCGTCAGCAATCTTAATGATCGTGTTGGAGTCGTGCCTGGCAATGCAGTCATGAGGGTCCCCTGTGTTGAGGATGAACGTGGTGGATGTTTTGTTGACTACCCTTACCACCTGAGGGCGGGCTTTCAGGAAGTCCAGGAATCAGTTGTAGATGGAGGTGTTTAGTCCCAGGGTCCTTATCTTAGTGATTGTAATGGTTTTCTTCCTGGGAAGGAGAGGAGGACCAAAATGCAGCGTGGTTATTTATAAACATCTTTAATGAAAGATGAAAACGTGGAAAAAAACGAAACAGTCCTAACTGGTGCAAAACCCAGAGACAGGAACAACCACCCACAAGATACCTAAAGAATATGTCTGCCTAAATATGGTTCCCAATCAGAGACAACGATAAACACCTGCCTCTGATTGAAAACCACTCCAGGCAACCATAGACTTACCTAGAACACTCAACTGAACACAACCCCATAGACTACAAACCCCCCCCCCCCCCCCCCCCCCCAAAGGTGCGGACTCCCGGCCTCACACCTAAACCCATAGGGGAGGGTCTGGGTGGGCGTCTATCCATGGTGGCGGCTCTGGCGCGGGACGTGCAACACAGTCTTAGTCCGCTTACTTAGCGTCCCTTGAGTGGCGACCCTCGCCGCCGACCTTGGCCTAGTAACCTTAACAAAGGGCCCCACTGCACTGAGGGGCAGCTCCGGACTGAGCGACAGCTCTGGACTGAGGTAGCTCGGGACTGAGGGGTAGCTCAAGACTGAGGGGTAGCTCAAGACTGAGGGGTAACTCAAGACAGAGGTAGCTCAGGACTGAGAGGTAGCTCAGGACTGAGAGGTAGCCCAAGACTAAGAGATAGCTCAGGCAGGTTGACGGCTCTGGCAGATCCTGGCTGAATGGCGGCTCTGGCGGATCCTGGCTGAATGGCGGCTCTGGCGGATCCTGGCTGAATGGCGGCTCTGGCGGATCCTGGCTGAATGCCGGCTCTGGCAGATACTGGCAGACTGGCGGCTCTGGCAGATCCTGGCTGACTGGCGGCTCTGGCAGATCCTGGCTGACTGGCGGCTCTGGCAGATCCTGGCTGACTGGCGGCTCTGGCAGATCCTGGCTGACTGGCGGCTCTGGAAGATCCTGGCTGACTGGCGGCTCTGGAAGATCCTGGCTGACTGGCGACTCATGACTCTGGCGGCTCATGACAGACGGGAGACTCTGGCGGCTCATGACAGACGGGAGACTCTGGCGGCTCATGACAGACGGGAGACTCTGGCGGCTCATGACAGACGGGAGACTCTGGCGGCTCATGACAGACGGGAGACTCTGGCGGCTCATGACAGACGGGAGACTCTGGCAGCTCATGACAGACGGGAGACTCTAGCAGCTCTGGACAGACGGGAGACTCTAGCAGCTCTGGACAGACGGGCAGCTCAGGTGGCGCTGGGCAGACGGGCAGCTCAGGCAGCACCGGACAGGCGGGAGACTCCGGCTGCGCTGGAGAGGAGGAAGGCTCTGGCAGCGCTGGACAGGCGAGGCGCACTGTAGGCCTGGTGCGTGGTGCCGGCACTGGTGGTACTGGGCCGACGACACGCGCCTCAGGGCGAGTGCGGGGAGCTGCCACCGGAGGGCTGGTGTGTGGAGGTGGCACTGGATGGACCGGACCGTGAAGGCGTACTGGAGATCTTGAGAGCAGGGCTGGCACCAACCGCCCTGGCTGGATCTTCACCCTAGCCCGGCAGATGTGGGGAGCTGTGATGTAGCGTACCGGGCTAAGCACGCGTACTGGGGGCACCGAGCGTTCCACCGCATAACACGGTGCCTGACCAGTACCACGCCCGCCACGGTTAGCACTGCTAGGAGCACTGTAGCGCTGAGCTGGCACAGGACGTGCAAGGCTAGGGAGGTGCACAGGAGGTCTGGTGCGTGAGGCTTGCACAATCTTCACCAGACGACTAGCACGCACCTCAGGACGAGTATAGAGAGCTGACCAGGTGCCATCAAATCCCCAACATGCTCCGTCGGGCGAATGCCGTCTCCTCCAATTTCCCCATTAACTCCTTCACGGTCTCTGCTTCGCTCACCTCCAACACCGGCTCTGGTTCTGGTTTACTCCTTGGCTCCTTACGATAAACAGGGGGAGTTGGCTCAGGTCTGACTCCTGACTCTGCCACACTCTCCCTGTGCCCCCTCCCAATAAATTTTTGGGGCTGACTCTCGGGCTTTCATCCGCGTCGCCGTGCTGCCTCCTCAAAGCGCCGTCTCTCCGCTTTGGCTGCCTCCAGCTCTGCCTTTGGGCGGCGATATTCCCCTGGCTGTGCCCAGGGTCCTTTCCCGTCTAGGATCACCTCCCACGTCCAGGAGTCTTGATTCTTCAGCCGCTGTTGCTGCTGCCAGTTACCACGCTGCTTGGTCCTTGGTTGGTGGGTGATTCTGTAACGGTTTTCTTCCTGGGACGGAGAGGAGGACCAAAATGCAGCGTGGTTATTTATAAACATCTTTAATGAAAGATGAAAACGTGAACACTATACAAAATAAGAAAACGTGGAAAAACCGAAACAGTCCTAACTGGTGCAAAACACAGAGACAGGAACAACCACCCACAAGATACCTAAAGAATATGGCTGCCTAAATATGGTTCCCAATCAGAGACAACGATAAACACCTGCCTCTGATTGAGAACCACTCCAGGCAACCATAGACTTACCTAGAACACTCAACTGAACACAACCCCATAGACTACAAAACCCCTAGACAAAACAAGACACATAAATCACCCATGTCACACCCTGGCCTAACCAACATAATAAAGAAAACACAGAATACTAAGACCAGGGCGTGAAAGTGATGAGCTTTGAGGGCAGTATGGTGTTGAATGCTGAGCTGTAGTCAATTAATAACATTCTCATGTAGGTGTTCCCTTTGTCCAGGTGGGAAAGGGCAGTGTGGAGTGCAACAGAGATTGCATCATCTGTGGATCTGTTAAATTGAAGTGGGTATAGGTTTTCTGGGATAATGGTGTTGATGTGATTCATAACCAGCCTTTCAAAGCACTTCATGGCTACAGACGTGAGTGCTACGGGTTGGTCGTCATTTAGACATTTCACCTGCTAACCACAGTGCTTGCGTCACGTGCAAATATTATGTTTCCACATAAATGTTATTCAATCATTGTACCCACACTGCTCGCACGCGCCAACCAGTGTCTGTGTTGCCAGGCGGTAAAATAGAAGTTGCTTCTATTTGTGGTTCAGAACGCGCTCTAAGTCCTGCCGCACCCATCTCCTCATTGGGTTATAGAAGCAGATTCCCATGTGCACATCTCCTCATTGGTTCACCCATGTCTGTGATTGAAAGACGAACTGAAGTTGGTCAGCATCATGGTAATACCAGATGCCAATGGCCATATACAGTCCAAAGAAGAAAAAGCCTGGAAGGAGGAGAGATGACTAGAATCAATTCTGTTGACCATTTTATGTGTGGATTAATTGTCGGAGTGGGGGACCTTGTGCATTTCAGGTAAAATAACAACTCAGCATTTAAATCACAGGACAAATTAGCTATTAACAACAAGCTAGCTAAATAGGACAAATTAGATGGCAACTGCAAGCTAGCTAGCTAAATTGCCTTATATGTTTAATGCTTTTCAACCTCTCCCCAAATTAATATAATTGGTTCAGAGTTTGTTTTGATATTTCAACCTGCGTGTTGTGATCACTTTTGGTGTGGGGGGGACAAAATCAATTTGCGCACAATAGCGCACCATCTTGCACAGGTGCGACCGGTTTGGGTGTTAGTGTTCTTAAAGACAGGGTTTATGGTGGTCTGCTTGAAACATGTTGTCAGGGACAGGTTGAAAATGTCAGTGAAAACACTTGCCAGTTGGTCAGCGCATTCTCAGAGTACACGTCCTGGTAATCCATATGCCCCTGCGGCCTTGTGAATGTTGACCTGTTCAAAGGTCTTACTCACATCAGCTACGGAGAGTGTGATCACACAGTCATCCGGGACAGCTGATGCTCTCATGCATGCTTGAGTGTTGCTTGTCCAGAAGCGAGCATAGAAGTAATTTAGCTTGTCTGGTAGGCTCGTGTCACTGGGCAGCTCGAAGCTGTGCTTCCCTTTGTAATCTGTAATGGTTTGCAAACCCTGACTTATCTGACGAGCATCAGAGCCGATTTAGTTTGATTCAATCTTAGTCCTGTATTAACGCTTTGCCTGTTTGATGGTTCGTCAGAGGGCATTGCTGGATTTCTTATAAGCATCATTGTTAGAGTCCCACACCTTGTAAGCAGCAGCCCTACCCTTTAGCTCAGTGTAAATGTTGTCTGTAATCCATGGCTTCTGGTTGGCGTGTGTACATAGTCATGATGGGGGCGACGTCCTCAATGCACTTATTAATAAAGCCAGTGACTGATGTGGTGTACTCCTCAATACCATCGGAAGAATCTCTGAACATATTTCAATCTGTGCTAGCAAAACAGTCCTGTAGTCTAGCATCTGCTTCATCTGACCACTTTTTTAAGGCCGAGTAACTGGTGCTTCCTGCTTAAATTTTTGCTTGTAATCAGTAATCAGGAGGGTGGAATTATGGTCAGATTTGCCAAATGGAGGGCGAGGGAGAGCTTTCTACACGTCTCTGTGTGTGGAGAAAAGTATCTAGAATATTTTTTCCTCTGGTTGCGCATTTATCATGCTGATCGAAATTAGGTAGAACTGATTTAAGTGATTAATTGTATCTCTAATTCTGCTTTTGTGACTCTATCGCTGGGAAAAATGGCTGTGTGTTTTTTTGGGGGATTTGGTGGTGGTCTAACATAAATATACGTTGTGTTTTCGGTGTAAAACATTTTTAAAATCGGACACGATGGGTAGATTAACAAGATGTTTATCCTTCATTTGCTTTATTGGACTTGTTAATGTGGGAAAGTAAAATATTTTTTTAAAAATGGTTTGAATATCTCACGCTGACTTTTCAGCGGAATATTGGGGGGGGGGTGGCGCTAGCGGAACCCCTAGCCATAAGTTTAACAGAATGTGGATAAAGTCAAGGGATCTGAATACATTCTGAATGTAGTTGAAGTCGGAAGTTAACATACACTTATGTGTAACGGCTTTCGTCGTCAGATGAGGAAGAGTAGTCGGACCTGTCACGACTCCTACCGAAGGTGGCTCCCCTTCCCGCTCTCGTGGCGCTCGGCGGTAGTCGTCACCGGCCTACTAGCTGCCACTGATTCATCCTCCCCCTCCTTGTCTGTTTATTGGTTACATCTGTTGGGCTTTATTAGCCAGCCGGCCCGCCTGCTCTTTGTGTGGGATTGTTTGTGTGACTAGTGTGCACGTTTCAGGTTAACGTGTTTCTGTTCGTGGGTTTTTGCTGGACTGTTTTAGTCCCCGTGTTTGGGGCATTTGTTTTTTGTGCGCCCTGTGTTTCATGGGGTGGCTTTTGTTCGCCGTTTGTGCATTAAATAGCACTACCCTGAACTCTCTGCTTCCTGTGCCTGACTTCGCACCCACTACACCCAATTCGTTACAGGACCAAAGCGCAGAGTGGTAAGTGTTCATGTTTGTTTATTGAACTGAACACTAATACAAAATAACAAGAGAATAAATGAAACCGAAACAGTCCGTAAGGTGCAAACACTAAACAGAAAATAACTACCCACAAAACCCATGTGGAAAAAAGCTACCTAAGTATGGTTCCCAATCAGAGACAACGATAGACAGCTTTCCCTGATTGAGAACCATACCCGGCCAAAACACAGAAAAAGGACATAGAATGCCCACCCAAATCACACCCTGACCAAACCACAATAGAGACATAAAAGCTCTCTACGGTCAGGGCGTGGCATTATGTTGGAGTCATTAAAACTTGTTTTTCAACTACTCAACAAATTTCTTGTTAACAAACTATAGTTTTGGCAAAACTGTTAGGACATCTACTTTGTGCATGACACAAGTCATTTTTCCCCACAATTGTTTACAGACAGATTATTTCACTTCTAATTCACTGTATCACAATTCCAGTGGGTCAGAAGTTTACATACACTATATTGACTGTGCCTTTAAACAGCTTGGAAAATTATTTAATGGCTTTAGAAGCTTCTGATAGGCTAATTGACATAATTTGAGTAAATTGGAGGTGTACCTGTGGATGTATTTCAAGGTCTACCTTCAAACCCAGTGCCTCTTTACTTGACATCATGGAAAAATCAAAAGAAATCAGCCAAGACCTGCACATGGGAACAAAGATCGTACTTTTTGGAGAAATGTCCGATGAAACAAAAATAGAAGGGCCAAAGCAACAAACAATTATGTCATACATTACATCATTGTGTGCTTACTTGTGTATGTGTTTGTGCTTTTGTGTGCAGAGAGACTCCGGGGAGGGGAGTGGCTGTCAGTAACTCAGGGATAAATAGAGGGGCAGAGCTCAGAGTTTGTCAGAAGGCGGACCTGACAGGGTCACACACAGGACCAAGCAGGAGCAGGACCTCAGCATTTAGATTTAGTTTTTCAAATGGAGAAACATGAAGATATTCAATACTGTTTTCAAGACAGAAACTCTTCTTGCAGAAATGCTTTGCTATCGATATCTATCTGCATAACACTGTACATCTTCTTCTCAGTGATTTCAGCAGTTACAGTATTTTTGAACGTACTGGTGATCATCTCCATCTTTCACTTCAAGCAACTCCACACTCCAACCAACCTGCTCATCCTCGCTCTGGCTGTGTCAGATCTCCTGGTGGGACTGATTGTGATACCAGTAATGACTGTAGCAATAATTGAATCATGCTGGGGTTTTGGGAAATATTTCTGTGCGTTTCTTCTCTACATTACTTGTTTATGTACTTCTTTATCACTGGGCAGTTTGGTCTTGATTGACCGCTATGTTGCTGTGTGTTATCCCTTATTGTACCACTCTAAAATAACAATAACAAGAATGATGTGTTGTATATCAATTACCTGGTGTTGTTGTACCATATACAATGCTGCTATTATAAAAGACATTGTAAATGTACAGGTACCCAGTCGGTGTTTGAATGAATGTTTTATTGTCGTAGGAATAACCTGGGGAAATATAATTGACTTTGTATTTACAATGGTTGTCCCGTGCTCTATTATTATAACACTTTATTTGAAAATCTTTGTGGTGGCCAGATCACAGGCCAGAAAGGTATTTTCAAAAGAGGCTGCCAATGTGTCTGGTGTTAAAACTGTACAGGCAAGTAAGTCTGAGAGAAAAGCAGCAAAAACTCTGTCTATTGTTGTTTTCACCTATCTAAGTTGTTGGATTCCATTTCTATTTTCTTTTTTCTTTGTTTCTTTTTTAAGTGACAATTTACTATCATTCATCCTCAGCTTTCTGCCACTTGTTAATTCCTTAATTAATCCAATAATTTATGCTTTCTTTTATCCATGGTTCAAAGTGACTGCTAAACATATTTTAACTCTGAAGTTAAGGTGTTCGTAGTTCCTGTATTTGTATTTCTAAGTTTAAAAAAAAAGGTTTGACATAGTTTTGTTATACAATTGTTCTTTCATGTAACAATACACTGACAATACATAGATGAATGTGGTGTTGATACAGAATGATTTGGCTGGATTGGATTGGAATGACTTGAATAAAGTTTAAGGCATAAATAAAAAAAGGAGAATGCATAAGAAGGTACAAGCTTGTTTTATAAAATACACTGTAGTCATTTTGGGTTGTATTCTCCAAATTCCGAAGCCTGTGGTTGTTCCATGTTATTTAATGATAAATAGTATTTAATTATTCTAAAAGTACATTTTGAGGAAGTCATGAATCATTATATATATTGTCTAACATTACCCTCTAGTGGCTACATAGTGACACAACACCTTTAACAAGTGCAGTGAAGTTGAAATGTTCAATACAGCATGATATTAGACGACGTCCAAGTCTATCTCAATGGTGTATTGTTTAAGTAGTTGAGGGTAAAATGCAAGAATATGCAGTTATGTGTAAGACTTTATAATGTTCAGTAATAAGCCATTTGAATTTACAGTTTGCTCACCATTTATTATTACGCACACATTTGTTAAATATGAATCACCTGGGTATTATGACATTTATAAATAACTACTATATGCAGTAATGATTAAACACAACAGTGGAGGAGACCACAGCAGATACTTCAACCTCAACATACTGGGTATGAACACTATCACTACTCTCACTCCATCACTGCTGCCATGTCAGGGGTCACGCCAGAGCAGCTCTCTCAGAAGCTGTTGAGCGTGAATGAATATAGTGATTGGGTAACACACTAAATAATTATTAATTAATAATGGATAAGTATAACCCAGAGATTGTTTTCTGTATGTAGTGGCCATAGGATGGCAGTATAATTCACAATATCTTGACTCATGTGGAAGAGAATTTTGTCTGTTCTATAAAGTCCATTTCTATCTGAACTTTCTGTGTAAGGTGTAAAGTGTGTCTGTAACAAACTGAGAAGAGGCTATCTGTCCGAATAATACCAAAGCCTTTTATTTACAGGAGACTCAATGAAATAAAGGTTTTATTATGGGTGATGAAAAAAATATGCACAAAACATGTCAAATCAAACTTTCCTTCAATTTTCTCCACGTACCACCCACACTCTTCAAGTTAACCCTAACAGTCCTGAGGCTCCAGCAAAAAAAATGGTCTGCAGGACCATGGTTGGTGCCGTTCAGTCTCTCGTTGAGCTGCAATGGGCACTCTCCCCGTGGAGGAAGTTGGCCAGGTAGCCCTGTGGAGGGATTATTCAAATGAGTCTAATTTTCATCTCTATGTGTAGTCCACCTCCCAACTGATTGTGCCGTGGTTGCTGCTTCAAGTTTCAGCAACACAAAGCTGTCATGGAAGTTACTTGAATCTGGCTCATTGTGAAGTCAAATCCCTCGTCACGGGCAATGAAACATGTTGTTTTGTGGCCTTCAGAGAGGCAAATATCAAAGGTGTGAGTGTGATGAAAATGATCTCAGAGCAGACAGTGGCAACCCATGTGGTTACTGTGGCGTAGGCTAGTGTATAAGGAAAGTAGCCTACCTTAACTCCTTAACGCAAGAAGACGGGGTAAATTGTCTAGAACGGAACAAATTATGTAGAAAATTCTGCAAAACGGTGAATGTAAACTAAGGACAAAACATGCTGCCCTTCCTCGTGCCCACTAAAAATCCACACAACCCTCCCCCAAAGCAAACATTTTTTAGACCCCTCCCCAAGTCATTTTCGAACTCACTAATTGTGCTGTCAATTGAAGTTTGTATCTGAAACTTTTGGCAGGAATCATTTCAAATGTTGGGTCTTGAATGTATGGTGGTACCAAGCACACAAAAACTTTTGAATTGAACATTTTATGAGATAATTATCAAGTTAATAAAAAATAATGATCACGTTAATACAAGATAATTATCACTTTAATATGTGATCCTGAAATGATCTCGTATTAACTTCTTAAATGTTAATTCCCCAATATAGGGGACTTTCATTTTCATTTCGATTCTGTATTTAATAGTCACATGTACAGGGTTGCAGGATTGGAGGGTACAGTGAAAATCACAGGCTCTGAGCTTGAACTAAGTTAAATAAAATAATGAAAATGGTAACAAATAAACAATAGAATTTAAATGTCATTGTAAATGTCTATTGGGTTGGAGGCAGAGGAAAAACTGTTGAGGAAGTGGGGGAGCAGCATGACCATTGAGCGAGAGTGGCAACCAAGTTAAATAAAAAAAACATTAACAACTGCAACAGTGATTAATGTCGTTGGGGTGGGGGCAGAGGTCCCTGATGATCTTCTTGGCCTCCCTACGACACCTGGTGTTGTACATTGGCTTGTGAAATTATTCACCCCCCTTGGCATTTTTTTGTTGCCTTACAACCTGGAAATAAAATTCATTTTCGGGGGATTTGTATCATTTGATTTAAACAACATGCCTACCACTTTGAAGATACAAAATATTTTCTTGTGAAACAAACAAGAAATAATGCCCAAAAAATAGAAAACTTGGTTGTTTGAGATAATTAAGTTGACGGCACACGTCAAATGTATGATATATGACCCTATGGTCACTCGTTAGAGGGTCTGCTAATTTATGCATATATTGAATCTATTCCTATGAAGTTTGAACATTTGAAAGAGAATGGCCCCACACCCCCTATTGTATTGCCCTTAGGGTTGTTGTCTATGAAGCAGGAATGTCTGGGAGGGGGATTGTGTGTGTGTGTGTGTGTGTGGGTGTCTCTGCATGGGGTGTTAGAAACAAGGTCCCTTCGCATTGTGTACATTTCAAGCTTTCAACAACAATAAAACAAACATTTAAATAATGTTTCTCAGCCTAACACACTGTTGAGTTTCCTATTTAGTTCTCTTTATATGTACATGCACCAAGCTTCCAGGTGGCTCCAGCCTATGGATGTCCGGTGCATGTACACCGGGGGGATTTTGAAAGAGGGAGATTAGAACTCAAAAATTAATAGGGGTTAAGAAAGATCCTTAAGGTCATTTCAGATTCAGGTTTAGGGTGTAATAAGCATGCCCCGGAGAAAAAGGCTTTCGGAAAAGCAGTGTGCGTGTGCGTGCTGGCGTGTGCTGGCGTGTGCTGGCGTGTGCTGGCGTGTGCTGGCGTTTGCTGGCGTGTGCTGGCGTGTGCTGGCGTGTGCGTGTTTCAAAAACAAAAAGGGTAGGGGGTGTGTGTTCAACAATGCCCAGGCATCTGCAGTCAAGGCCCTCTCTCTCTCTGCAGGGGTTGTTTGAAACCAAGGTTTGCACTATCTTGCAAACGGTATGTACAGATAACTGCCTACCCCCCACCAAAAAGTGTGACGGCGTCTCTTAAAATGGGGACTTTCGATTCATTGACACATATGCCTTTTCAAATCCTAATTTCTCACCCCCAGAGGATGTGGGGGCTAAAAAGTCAAACAGACCCCAGAAAGAATACACTATATCTAGACCGACCCCCGGGGTTAAACATTGATATTTCTAATCAGCACAGGGTGCCCCCACCCCGGTCTATAAATTTACATCGGACACCCCCAAGGTGCTAACCCTGAGGATGTAGGAAATCAAAAGGGCCTCGTCTTACTGTCTCGACGCCCCTCCTGGAGTTTGAAATCACTACCTTTGTAATCTAAACCAAATATACAGGGTGTTGCATACAGGATATCGCCCGAAAAAAAGTCAACCCATACCCTGTAAACTCGTTTGGTACCATCTCTCCTTTTGAGCTAAGACCGCGAACGAGTTTGCGCCTACAAACCCACAGGCCAACAGGCCAGGACAGATAAAAAGCTCATCCGTGAATCCCTCCTAATGTCACTTTCTGAAGGTGAGTTAGTGAAAATAATATATTTTAAGATTTGGAGTCGGGGAATTGTTTGAATATTATTTGAATATTAAACAGGAGTTACATGTGTTTTATGCCGATGACATACATTTTTTAAATGTCAAATGCCCATATTCTTGTCATTTAAAAAAGGTATATATATCGTATAACATGTTAATATTATCTAACGTCCGCAGGATATCAAACATTGGGACAACTGCACCCTGGGATAAATGCTATGGAACAGCCGTCGACAGAATGGAATTCCTAGGAGCAACAGGAGGACACAGAATGCTACGATATATCTACTCTATGTATTTTTTATGATAAAATGTACAACAGACATCCGAATCCCCTACACCCCTGGAGGACATGGTCGAAACGGAAGAGGTATCCCGGAACATGAGGTGTAAAACAATGAATTCGACATGAGGTGTAAAACAATGAATTCGGCATGAGGTGTAAAACAATGAATTCGGCATGAGGTGTAAAACAATGAATTCGGCATGAGGTGTAAAACAATGAATTCGGCATGAGGTGTAAAACAATGAATTCGGCATGAGGTGTAAAACAATGAATTCGACATGAGGTGTAAAACAATGAATTCGACATGAGGTGTAAAACAATGAATTCGGCATGAGGTGTGAAACAATGAATTCGACATGAGGTGTAAAACAATGAATTCGGCATGAGGTGTAAAACAATGAATTCGACATGAGGTGTAAAACAATGAATTCGGACGATTTCACCGCTTTAAACAACATTTCGGAGGTCGTTGATTTGCGGTTGTTTGAAATTGGCAGACAACAGGTTACGAACAACTCCGAGACAGAAACAACTTTAAGTCATGATATTCTAAAACAGAAAGACAACGATTTTTTACAGATATTCAGAAACAGATGGACAATGATTTTTTTTTTATTTAAACATATTTTTTTAGGCAATATGTCAAATGGACGTATTCTTATAATTTAAAATGTATCTATTTCATATAAATACATGTTAACACTTTCTAACCTATGTATGATACCCAAAGGCTACCGGGCATAATTGATTGGGAACCGACAGCGTTAGACAAGGATTCTCAGAAGCAAACTGTGCCCGGTCCTTTACGTAGCCCTTCACCATCACACTATTTTCAGCTTAAGTCCCCAAAAATGTTATCCATAAAAATATTTATACATTAAAAACAAAAAAGTGTGCTGTTTTTGTGTTTACAGTGGACAGGGGTACATGCATCATTAGGGACTCAGCAGATGAAACAGATGTTCATCTACGTTTTTGTACTAAAGGCCTTACCCTAACTCCGAACACCAGGCAGCAGCCCAGGATAAAACAATAATCAGTGAATCCTTCCTTCCTCATGTGTACCGGCCATTGGTGGAAGAAGGTGAGAACCGAGGTGCAGCGTTGTACGTGTCCGGCCTTTTATTAAATATAACTGAACACTAAATACAAAGTAACAAAAGGCACAACCGAAACAGCTCCGTCTGGTGCAACTCACACTTAACAGAAAATAACAGGCTACCTAAGTATGGTTCTCAATCAGAGACAACGATTGACAGCTGCCTCTGATTGGGAACCATACCAGGCCAAACACAGAAATACAAAACATAGAACAAAAACATAGAATGCCCACTCCAACTCACGCCCTGACCAAACAAAAAAATAATATTGCATATACATTTTTTAGCATCTCAATATTGAGTTATATGTTGGAATGTCTAATAAACAAATATATTGTATACATTAATAATATTATTTTGTCAGAAATTCAAGCCGTTGATACAGTTGTGTACTCTATCGTCCGCCCTGCTGATCGTGCTCTATCTGAACTACATTATGCTTTCATTATTTTGCATCAAATCTTTATTGACCTTAAATTATTATAGAATTTGTGTAAAACTAAGTATATGTTGTTTTCTCGAGTGTACGAAAATTATTCTAATGATTGAAATGTATGTTGTACTAGTATATACATTAAGCTGACTTTTAAAAAACAGTTAGTTAACCACTTTTCGGATAGGGGACGCTCGCGTCCCACTTGGCCAAAAACCAGGGAAATGCGGCAAATTCAAATAAATTGATATAAAAATCAAACTTTCATTAAATCACACATGTAAGATACTCAATTAAAGCTACACTCGTTGTGAATCCAGCCAACATGTCAGATTTTTAAAAGGCTTTTCGGCGAAAGCATAAGAAGCTATTATCTGATGATAGCACAATAGTAAACAAAGAGGATAAAATATTTCAACCCTACAGGCGCTACACAAAACACAGAAATAAAATACAAAACATGCCTTACCTTTGACGAGCTTCTTTTGTTGGCGCCCCAAAATGCACCATAAACATCACAATTGGTCCTTTTGTTCGATTAATTCCGTCCATATACAGTGGGGAGAACAAATATTTGACACACTGCCGATTTTGCAGGTTTACCTACTTACAAAGCATGTCATTTTTATCATAGGTACACTTCAACTGTGAGAGACGGAATCTAAAACAAAAATCCAGAAAATCACATCGTATGATTTTTAAGTGATTCATTTGCATTTTATTGCATGACATAAGTATTTGATACATCAGAACAGCAGAACTTAATATTTGGTGCAGAAACCTTTGTTTGCTATTACAGAGATCATACGTTTCCTGTAGTTCTTGACCAGGTTTGCACACACTGCAGCAGGGATTTTGGCCCACTCCTCCATACAGACCTTCTTCAGATCCTTCAGGTTTCGGGGCTGTCGCTGGGCAATACGGACTTTCAGCTCCCTCCAAAGATTTTCTATTGGGTTCAGGTCTGGAGACTGGCTAGGCCACTCCATGACCTTGAGATGCTTCTTACGGAGACACTCCTTAGTTGCACGGGATGTGTGTTTCGGGTCGTTGTAATGCTGGAAGACCCAGCCACAACCCATTTTCAATGCTCTTACTGAGGGCAGGAGGGTGTTGGCCAAGATCTCGCGATACATGACCCCATCCATCCTCCCCTCATTGCGATGCAGTCGTTTTGTCCCCTGTGCAGAAAAGCATCCCCAAAGAATGATGTTTCCACCTCCATGCTTCACGGTTGGGATGGTGTTCTTGGGGTTGTACTCATCCTTCATCTTCCTCCAAACACGGTGAGTGGAGTTTAGACCAAAAAGCTTTATTTTTGTCTCATCAGACCACATGACCTTCTCCCATTCCTCCTCTGGATCATCCAGATGGTCATTGGCAAACTTCAGACGGGCCTGGACATGCGCTGGCTTGAGCAGGGGAACTTGCGTGCCCTGCAGGATTTTAATCCATGACGGCGTAGTGTGTTACTAATGGTTTTCTTTGAGACTGTGGTCCCAGCTCTCTTCAGGTCATTGACCAGGTCCTGCCGTGTAGTTCTGGGCTGATCTCTCACCTTGCTCATGATCATTGATGCCCCACGAGGTGAGATCTTGCATGGAGCCCCAGACCGAGGGTGATTGACCGTCATCTTGAACTTCTTCCATTTTCTAATAATTGGACCAAAAGTTGCTGCCTTCTCACCAAGCTGCTTGCCTATTGTCCTGTAGCACATCCCAGCCTTGTGCAGGTCTACAATTTTATCCCTGATGTCCTTACACCCTCTCTGGTCTTGGCCATTGTGCAGAGGTCGGAGTCTGTTTGATTGAGTGTGTGGACAGGTGTCTTTTATACAGGTAAAGAGTTCAAACAGGTGCAGTTAATACAGGTAATGATTGGAGAACAGGAGGGGTTCTTAAAGTAAAACTAACAGGACTGTGAGAGACGGAATTCTTACTGGTTGGTAGGTGATCAAATACTTATGTCATGCAATAAAATGCAAATTAATTACTTAAAAATCATACAATGTGATTTTCTGGATTTTTGTTTTATATTCCGTCCCTCACAGTTGAAGTATACCTATGATAAAAACTACAGACCTCTACATGCTTTATAAGTAGGAAAAACTGCCAATTCGGCAGTGTTTCAAATACTTGTTCTCCCCACTGTATATCCAAATTTATTAGACGCGTTTGATCCAGAAAAAAACAGCTTCCAAAATGTGCAACGTCACTACAACATATTTTAAAAGTTGCCTATAAACTTTGCCAAAATATTTCAAACTACTTTTGTAATACAACTTTAGGTATTTTTAAACTTTAATAATCGATCTAATTGAATACGGCTCTATCTGTTTTCAATAGAGGACGAGAGGAAAGTAACGCTACTTTTCATGTCTTGGCCAACTCTCAACAGTGTTACGCAGTCCCTAGATATCATTGCACAAATGAATAACGTCAACCAAATTCCAAAGACTGGTGACATCCAGTGGAAGCGGTAGGAACTGAAAACAGGTTCCTAAGAAATACAATTTGCCAATGAGAACTCAGTGAACAGACAGAGACCTAAAGATGCTGAAAGTCCTCTGGGTTTTTCCTGCTACATAAGTTCTGTTATACTCACAGACATGATTCAAACAGTTTTAGAAACGTCAGAGTGTTTTCTATCCATATCTACTGATAATATGCATATCTTATATTCTTGGCATGAGTAGCAGGAAGTTGAAATTGGGAACACTATTTATCCAAAAGTGAGTAACGCTAAAACAAATAGTGCATTAACTTCTTAAGGTATACGGGTATACCTTAAGAAGTTAATGCACTATTTGTATTAGCGTTATCCACTGTTTTTTCAAAGTGGAAGAGGACAGAGTTAGTTTCCTGGGGTTTGGAAGGTGTGATGTGCGATGGCTTCTCAGCCTTGCGCGGAGGAGACGCTGTTGTTACAGCGTTGATTCAGGTGTGTTCCTGAGAATGTAGTTAAGGTGGAGGAGGTTCTGCTCACTGTCGGTGAACAGGTAGGAGCTGAATTTATACATTCTGCTTCTAGAGTGAACAGAGCTGTGGTTGTGTTCATGAAAATAGTACATTTGGTTGGTAGGCTCATTGCTAGAACATTTGTAAGGGGTGTGTTGGTGCCAGTTTCACCTCTTTCTACCCCTTCGACCAGGGTGGTAGTCGCAAATTCACCTCAGTTTATTACGGATGATCAAATCAGGAAAGAGCTGTGTCATTTTGGTAAGTTTGCTAGCGAGAAATGGGTCAGGCTTTTTGCTCAATAGCACAAAGCAGATCATTCAATCTATGTTCTTACTGGCTCTAGACTATGTTGAAATAATCTAAATGAATGCAGTGGCCCCTTCATTAAAAACTTTAGATGCATTTGACCATAGATAATTTTGTTTTATAATGGGTACATGTTCAGTACACATCCCTGCATTCTCAATTATAAAAGTAGGTGGTCCTACTTTGAGGTCACGTAGGTCAGTTTGTTGCTCTTTTTGCCTTTATACAGATCTTTGACCTACTCTAAACTACCTCGGTTGTTAACATCTACAATGATCATTAGACGTACGCGTCAGAGTTATCATACCCAGTGTCGGGGTTTGTACAGAGTTGGGTAAATCAGCTCTTTGCCTTTAGGATCTTTCTTACCCCTTATTACTTTGGGGTTCTAATCTCCCTCTTTCAAAATCCCCCCGGTGTACATGCACCGAATATCCATAGGCTGGAGCCACCCGGAAGCTCGTGGCATTTACATATAAAGAGAACTAAATAGGAAACTCAACAGTGTGTTAGGCTGAGAAACATTATTTAGATGGTTGTTTTATTGTTGTTGAATGCTTGAAATGTACACAATGCGAAGGGACCTTGTTTCTAACACCCCATGCAGAGACACCCACACCCACACCCACACCCACACCCACACACACACAATATCCCCCTCCAAGAGATTCCTGCTTCATAGACAACAACCCTAAGGGCAATAAAATAGGGGGTGTGGGGCCATTCTCTTTCAAACACAGACCCCCCAAGTTCAACCAATCAATCATCATGACAACTTCAAAGGAATCTATGCAATATATGCATAAATTAGCACACCCTCTAACGCGTGGGAACAGGATGCCCATATATGGGCATAAGCACGTGATCAGTTCCCGTCAAGATGTTCTGACCGGATGCCCAAATATGGGCATGCACACGTCATCCTGACATAGGGTCATAAATCATACGTTTGACGTGTGCCGTCTACTTTATTCTCTCTAGTGTGCATAACTATTCATCCCCCTCAAAGTAAATACTTTGTAGAGCCACCTTATGCAGCAATTGAAGCTGCAAGTCTCTTGGGGTATGTCACTATAAGCTTGGCACATCTAGTCACTGGGTTTTTTGACCATTCTTCAAGGCAGAACTGCTCCAGCTCCTTCAAGTTGGATGGGTTCTGCTGGTATACAGTAATCTTTAAGTCGTACCACAGATTCTCAATTGGATTAAGGTCTGGGCTTTGACTAGGCCATTCCAAGACATTTAAATGTTTCCCCATAAACCACTCGAGTGTTGCTTTAGCAGTATGGTTAGGGTCATTGTCCTGCTGGAAGGTGGTCCCAGCTTAACTTCTTATGGCTGGGGACGTATTGAGTAGCTTGGATGAATAAGGTGCCCAGAGTAAACTGCCTGATCCTCAGTCCCAGTTGCTAATATATGCATACTATTATTATATTTGGACAGAAAACACTCTGAAGTTTCTAAAACTGTTTGAATGATGTCTGTGAGGATAACAGAACTCATATGACAGGCAAAAACCTGAGAAAATATCCAACCAGGAAGTGGGAAATCTGAGGTTGGTCGATTTTCAACTCAGCCCCTATTGAAGATACAGTGGGATATTTGTCATGTTGCACTTCCTAAGGCTTCCACTAGATGTCAACCGTCTTTAGAAACAGTTTGAGGCTTCTACTGTGAAGGGGGACTGAATGAGAGGGGAATGAGTCAGAGGTCTGCCAGCAGTCACGAGCTGGTCGTGCGCATTCACATGAAAGGTATCTCTCGTTCCAGTGCTTTTCTGAAGACAAAGAAATTCTCCGGTTTGAACATTATTCAAGATTTATGTTAAAAACATCCTAAATATTGATTCTATACATCGTTTGACATGTTTCTATGGATTGTAACGGAACTATTTTACATTTTGTCTGCAACTAGTGAACACGCTTCGTGAGTTTGATTTGTTTACCAAACGTGCTAACAAAAGTAGCTATTTGGACACAAATTATGGACATTATCGAACAAATCAAACATTTAATGTGGAACTGTGATTCCTTTTTTTATATAAATATGAACAGGAACAACCACCCACAAGATACCTAAAGAATATGTCTGCCTAAATATGGTTCCCAATCAGAGACAACGATAAACACCTGCCTCTGATTGAGAGCCACTCCAGGCAACCATAGACTTACCTAGAACACTCAACTGAACACAACCCCATAGACATAGACTACAAAACCCCTAGACAAAACAAGACACATAAATCACCCATGTCACGCCCTGGCCTAACCAACATAATAAAGAAAACACAGAATACTAAGACCAGGACGTGACAGTACCCCCCCCCCCCCCCCCCCAAAGGTGCGGACTCCCAGCCTCACACCTAAACCCATAGGGGAGGGTCTGGGTGGGCGTCTATCCATGGTGGCGGCTCTGGCGCGGGACGTGGACCCCACTCCAACACAGTCTTAGTCCGCTTACTTAGCGTCCCTTGAGTGGCGACCCTCGCCGCCGACCTTGGCCTAGTAACCTTAACAAAGGGCCCCACTGGACTGAGGGGCAGCTCCGGACTGAGCGACAGCTCGGGACTGAGGTAGCTCGGGACTGAGGGGTAGCTCAAGACTGAGGGGTAGCTCAAGACTGAGGGGTAGCTCAAGACTGAGGGGTAGCTCAAGACTGAGGGGTAGCTCAGGACTGAGAGGTAGCTCAGGACTGAGAGGTAGCCCAAGACTAAGAGATAGCTCAGGCAGGTTGATGGCTCTGGCAGATCCTGGCTGAATGGCGGCTCTGGCGGATCCTGGCTGAATGGCGGCTCTGGCAGATCCTGGCTGACTGGCGGCTCTGGCAGATCCTGGCTGACTGGCGGCTCTGGCAGATCCTGGCTGACTGGCGGCTCTGGAAGATCCTGGCTGACTGGCGACTCATGACAGACGGGAGAATTTGGCGGCTCATGACAGACGGGAGACTCCGGCGGCTCATGACAGACGGGAGACTCTGGCGGCTCATGACAGACGGGAGACTCTGGCGGCTCATGACAGACGGGAGACTCTAGCAGCTCTGGACAGACGGGAGACTCTAGCAGCTCTGGACAGACGGGAGACTCTAGCAGCTCTGGACAGACGGGAGACTCTAGCAGCTCTGGACAGACGGGAGACTCTAGCAGCTCTGGACAGACAGGCAGCTCAGGTGGCGCTGGGCAGACGGGCAGCTCAGGCAGCACCGGACAGGCGGGAGACTCCGGCTGCGCTGGAGAGGAGGAAGGCTCTGGCAGCGCTGGACAGGCGAGGCGCACTGTAGGCCTGGTGCGTGGTGCCGGCACTGGTGGTACTGGGCCGACGACACGCGCCCCTGACTCTCGGGCTTTCATCCGCGTCGCCGTGCTGCCTCCTCAAAGCGCCGTCTCTCCGCTTTGGCTGCCTCCAGCTCTGCCTTTGGGCGGCGATATTCCCCTGGCTGTGCCCAGGGTCCTTTCCCGTCTAGGATCACCTCCCACGTCCAGGAGTCTTGATTCTTCAGCCGCTGTTGCTGCTGCCAGTTACCACGCTGCTTGGTCCTTGGTTGGTGGGTGATTCTGTAACGGTTTTCTTCCTGGGACGGAGAGGAGGACCAAAATGCAGCGTGGTTATTTATAAACATCTTTAATGAAAGATGAAAACGTGAACACTATACAAAATAAGAAAACGTGGAAAAACCGAAACAGTCCTAACTAGTGCAAAACACAGAGACAGGAACAACCACCCACAAGATACCTAAAGAATATGTCTGCCTAAATATGGTTCCCAATCAGAGACAACGATAAACACCTGCCTCTGATTGAGAGCCACTCCAGGCAACCATAGACTTACCTAGAACACTCAACTGAACACAACCCCATAGACTACAAAACCCCTAGACAAAACAAGACACATAAATCACCCATGTCACACCCTGGCCTAACCAACATAATAAAGAAAACACAGAATACTAAGACCAGGGCGTGACAGTGATGAGCTTTGAGGGCAGTATGGTGTTGAATGCTGAGCTGTAGTCAATTAATAACATTCTCATGTAGGTGTTCCTTTTGTCCAGGTGGGAAAGGGCAGTGTGGAGTGCAACAGAGATTACATCATCTGTGGATCTGTTAAATTGAAGTGGGTATAGGTTTTCTGGGATAATGGTGTTGATGTGATTCATAACCAGCCTTTCAAAGCACTTCATGGCTACAGACGTGAGTGCTACGGGTTGGTCGTCATTTAGACATTTCACCTGCTGACCACAGTGCTCGCGTCACGTGCAAATATTATGTTTCCACATAAATGTTATTCAATCATTGTACCCACACTGCTCGCACGCGCCAACCAGTGTCTGTGTTGCCAGGCGCTAAAATAGAAGTTGCTTCTATTTGTGGTTCAGAACGCGCTCTAAGTCCTGACGCACCCATCTCCTCATTGGGTTATAGAAGCAGATTCCCATGTGCACATCTCCTCATTGGTTCACCCATGTCTGTGATTGAAAGACGAACTGAAGTTGGTCAGCATCATGGTAATACCAGATGCCAATGGCCATATACAGTCCAAAGAAGAAAAAGCCTGGAAGGAGGAGAGATGACTAGAATCAATTCTGTTGACCATTTTATGTGTGGATTAATTGTCGGAGTGGGGGACCTTGTGCATTTCAGGTAAAATAACAACTCAGCATTTAAATCACAGGACAAATTAGCTATCAACAACAAGCTAGCTAAATAGGACAAATTAGATAGCAACTGCAAGCTAGCTAGCTAAATTGCCTTATATGTTTAATGCTTTTCAACCTCTCCCCAAATGAATATAATTGGTTCAGAGTTTGTTTTGATATTTCAACCTGCGTGTTGTGATCACTTTTGGTGTGGGGGGGACAAAATCAATTTGCGCACAATAGCGCACCATCGTGCACAGGTGCGACCGGTTTGGGTGTTAGTGTTCTTAAGGACAGGGTTTATGGTGGTCTGCTTGAAACATGTTGTCAGGGACAGGTTGAAAATGTCAGTGAAAACACTTGCCAGTTGGTCAGCGCATGCTCAGAGTACACGTCCTGGTAATCCATATGCCATTGCGGCCTTGTGAATGTTGACCTGTTCAAAGGTCTTACTCACATCAGCTACGGAGAGTGTGATCACACAGTCATCCGGGACAGCTGATGCTATCATGCATGCTTGAGTGTTGCTTGTCCAGAAGCGAGCATAGAAGTAATTTAGCTTGTCTGGTAGGCTCGTGTCACTGGGCAGCTGGAAGCTGTGCATCCCTTTGTAATCTGTAATGGTTTGCAAGCCCTGACTTATCTGACGAGCATCAGAGCCGATTTAGTTTGATTCAATCTTAGTCCTGTATTAACGCTTTGCCTGTTTGATGGTTCGTCAGAGGGCATTGCTGGATTTCTTATAAGCTTCATTGTTAGAGTCCCACACCTTGTAAGCAGCAGCCCTACCCTTTAGCTCAGTGTAAATGTTGTCTGTAATCCATGGCTTCTGGTTGGCGTGTGTACATACAGTCATGATGGGGGCGACGTCCTCAAAGCACTTATTAATAAAGCTAGTGACTGATGTGGTGTACTCCTCAATGCCATCGGAAGAATCTCTGAACATATTTCAATCTGTGCTAGCAAAACAGTCCTGTAGTCTAGCATCTGCTTCATCTGACCACTTTTTTATAGGCCGAGTAACTGGTGCTTCCTGCTTAAATTGTTGCTTGTAATCAGTAATCAGGAGGGTGGAATTATGGTCAGATTTGCCAAATGGAGGGCGAGGGAGAGCTTTCTACGCGTCTCTGTGTGTGGAGAAAAGTATCTAGAATATTTTTTCCTCTGGTTGCGCATTTATCATGCTGATCGAAATTAGGTAGAACTGATTTAAGTGATTAATTGTATCTCTAATTCTGCTTTTGTGACTCTATCGCTGGGAAAAATGGCTGTGTTTTTTTGGGGTGATTTGGTGGTGGTCTAACATAAATATACGTTGTGTTTTCGGTGTAAAACATTTTTAAAATCGGACACGATGGGTAGATTAACAAGATGTTTATCCTTCATTTGCTTTATTGGACTTGTTAATGTGGGAAAGTTAAATATTTTTTAAAAAAAAGTTTGAATATCTCGCGCTGCCTTTTCAGCGGAATGTTGGGGGGGGTGGCGCTAGCGGAACCCCTAGCCATAAGTTTAACAGAATGTGGATAAAGTCAAGGGATCTGAATACATTCTGAATGTAGTTGAAGTCGGAAGTTAACATACACTTATGTGTAACGGCTTTCGTCGTCAGATGAGGAAGAGTAGTAGGACCTGTCACGACTTCTACCGAAGGTGGCTCCCCTTCCCGCTCGCGTGGCGCTCGGCGGTCGTCGTCACCGGCCTACTAGCTGCCACTGATTCATCCTCCCCCTCCTTGTCTGTTTATTGGTTACATCTGTTGGGCTTTATTGGCCAGCCGGCCCGCCTGCTCTTTGTGTGGGATTGTTTGTGTGACTAGTGTGCACGTTTGAGGTTAACGTGTTTCTGTTCGTGGGTTTTTGCTGGACTGTTTTAGTCCCCGTGTTTGGGGCATTTGTTTTTTGTGCGCCCTGTGTTTCATGGGGTGGCTTTTGTTCGCCGTTTGTGCATTAAATAGCACTACCCTGAACTCTCTGCTTCCTGTGCCTGACTTCGCACCCACTACACCCAATTCGTTACAGGACCAAAGCGCAGAGTGGTAAGTGTTCATGTTTGTTTATTGAACTGAACACTAATACAAAATAACAAGAGAATAAATGAAACCGAAACAGTCCGTAAGGTGCAAACACTAAACAGAAAATAACTACCCACAAAACCCATGTGGAAAAAAGCTACCTAAGTATGGTTCCCAATCGAGACAACGATAGACAGCTTTCCCTGATTGAGAACCATACCCGGCCAAAACATAGAAAAAGGACATAGAATGCCCACCCAAATCACACCCTGACCAAACCACAATAGAGACATAAAAGCTCTCTACGGTCAGGGCGTGACATTATGTTGGAGTCATTAAAACTTGTTTTTCAACTACTCAACAAATTTCTTGTTAACAAACTATAGTTTTGGCAAAACTGTTAGGACATCTACTTTGTGCATTTTCCCCACAATTGTTTACAGACAGATTATTTCACTTCTAATTCACTGTATCACAATTCCAGTGGGTCAGAAGTTTACATACACTATATTGACTGTGCCTTTAAACAGCTTGGAAAATTATTTAATGGCTTTAGAAGCTTCTGATAGGCTAATTGACATAATTTGAGCAAATTGGAGGTGTACCTGTGGATGTATTTCAAGGTCTACCTTCAAACCCAGTGCCTCTTTACTTGACATCATGGAAAAATCTAAAGAAATCAGCCAAGACCTCAGAAAAAAAGTCTGGTTCATCCATCCACCATAAAAAGCCAGACTACGGTTTGCAACTGCACATGGGGACAAAGATCATACTTTTTGGAGAAATGTCCGATGAAACAAAAATAGAAGGGCCAAAGCAACAAACAATTATGTCATACATTACATCATTGTGTGCTTACTTGTGTATGTGTTTGTGCTTTTGTGTGCAGAGAGACTCCGGGGAGGGGAGTGGCTGTCAGTAACTCAGGGATAAATAGAGGGGCAGAGCTCAGAGTTTGGCAGAAGGCTGACCTGACAGGATCGAGCACAGGACCAAGCAGGAGCAGGAGGACATCAGCATTTAGATTTTGTTTTTCAAATGGAGGAACATGAAGATATTCAATACTGTTTTCAAGACAGAAACTCTTCTTGCAGAAATGCTTTGCTATCGATATCTATCTCCATAACACTGTACATCTTCTTCTCATTGATTTCAGCAGTAACAGTATTTTTGAACGTACTGGTGATCATCTCCATCTTTCACTTCAAGCAACTCCACACTCCAACCAACCTGCTCATCCTCGCTCTGGCTGCATCAGATCTCCTGATGGGACTGATTGTGATACCAGTAATGACTGTAGCAATAATTGAATCATGCTGGGGTTTTGGGAAATATTTCTGTGCGTTTCTTCTCTACATTACTTGTTTATGTACTTCTTTATCTCTGGGCAGTTTGGTCTTGATATCTATTGACCGCTATGTTGCTGTGTGTTATCCCTTATTGTACCACTCTAAAATAACAATAACAAGAATGATGTGTTGTATATCAATTACCTGGTGTTGTTGTACCATATACAATGCTGCTATTATAAAAGACATTGTAAATGTACAGGTACCCAGTCGGTGTTTGAATGAATGTTTTATTGTCGTAGGAATAACCTGGGGAAATATAATTGACTTTGTATTTACAATGGTTGTCCCATGCTCTATTATTATAACACTTTATATGAAAATCTTTGTGGTGGCCAGATCACAGGCCAGAAAGGTATTTTCAAAAGAGGCTCCCAGTGTGTCTGGTGTTAAAACTGTACAGGCAAATAAGTCTGAGAGAAAAGCAGCAAAAACTCTGTCTATTGTTGTTTTCAACTATTTCATTTGTTGGATTCCATTTCAATTTTCTTTTTTCTTTGTTTCTTTTTTAAGTGACAATTTACTATCATTCATCCTCAGCTTTCTGCCACTTGTTAATTCCTTAATTAATCCAATAATTTATGCTTTCTTTTATCCATGGTTCAAAGTGACTGCTAAACATATTTTAACTCTGAAGTTAAGGTGTTCGTAGTTCCTGTATTTGTATTTCTAAGTTTAAAAAAAAAGGTTTGACATAGTTTTGTTATACAATTGTTCTTTCATGTAACAATACACTGACAATACATAGATGAATGTGGTGTTGATACAGAATGATTTGGCTGGATTGGATTGGAATGACTTGAATAAAGTTTAAGAAGGCATAAATTAAAAACAGTTTAAGACATAAATTAAAAAAGGAGAAGGCATAAGAAGGTACAAGCTTGTTTTATAAAATACACTGTAGTCATTTTGGGTTGTATTCTCCAAATTCCGTAGCCTGTGGTTGTTCCATGTTATTTAATGATAAATAGTATTTAATTATTCTAAAAGTACATTTTGAGGAAGTCATGAATCATTATATATATTGTCTAACATTACCCTCTAGTGGCTACATAGTGACACAACACCTTTAACAAGTGCAGTGAAGTTGAAATGTTCAATACAGCATGATATTAGACGACGTCCAAGTCTATCTCAATGGTGTATTGTGTAAGTAGTTGAGGGTAAAATGCAAGAATATGCAATTATGTGTAAGACTTTATAATGTTCAGTAATAAGCCATTTGTATTTACAGTTTGCTAACCATTTATTATTACGCACACATTTGTTAAATATTAATCACCTGGGTATTATGACATTTATAAATAACTACTATATGCAGTAATGATTAAACACAACAGTGGAGGAGACCACAGCAGACACTTCAACCTCAACATACTGGGTATGAACACTACCACTACTCTCACTCCATCACTGCTGCCATGTCAGGGGTCACGCCAGAGCAGCTCTCCCTGAAGCTGTTGAGCGTGAATGAATATAGTGATTGGGTAACACACTAAATAATTAATAATGGATAAGTATATTGTTTATTCATAATGTATATATCATTACTTCTTCATCTGTTTTAGCAAGCCAGTTCTTCACACATTTATAAACAGCTTTCATAGTATGTAATGATTTATAAGATCATTCATCAGATGTTTAATAAATATCCTTATAAACCATCTACTAATCATTAGTAAAGTATTTTTCAGTCCCTAATCTAAAGTGAGGACTCTTCAAACTTTCTTAATACTTTATAAATGTTTTGAAAAGTGACCAGTGTAATTTCTCACAAAAAGATGGACATGCTATTGGGAGATATTCCAGCAGTACCTCATGCTCCTTAAGGTCTCAAAATGACATAGAACATATCAATGGTTGAATATTAAGCACATCGAGAATGTTAAAGGAAATATATCCATTTTTTAAATTCAAAAACAGTCACATTGTTGTGGTAGTGTGTAGTAGTAACGTGTTTTGTCTGAAAATACTAGCATTATTGTTTGTTGGCAGTGACTTTCAAAACCAAAGTGTGGATTGCAGTCACTCATTAGAGCAGTTCATAGACTACTTACAGGGTAATAGAACCGATATCTAAATACATCATTTAACTGAACATTATGTTTAAAGGGTTGCTACCTTTAATACAAAACAAGTGAAGTTGTCGAAATACTTATGACTTCTTCAAATGGGGGGACTAGATACATAAGGTGCATTCATTTTTAAATGGTAAAACAGATATGTATGAAAATACTCTCAAATAAAAGGTGACGTTATGTAATGTCACCTAATATGAAACAAAAGATTTCCAAGTTTAAAAACAGTTTCCCTGCAGAGTGTTACACCCATTGGTCACTGGTTGAATCAACGTTGTTTATTTTTATTTATTTTAAATTTTACCCCTTTTTCTCCCCAATTTCATGGTATCCAATTGTTAGTAACTACTATCTTGTCTCATCGCTACAACTCCCGTACGGGCTCGGGAGAGACAAAGGTTGAAAGTCATGCGTCCTCCGATACACAACTCACAGCGCGCATCCAACCCGGAAGCCAGCCGCACCAATGTGTTGGAGGAAACACTGTGCAACCTTGGTTATCGTGCACTGTACCCGGCCCGCCACAGGAGTCGCTGGTGTGTGATGAGAAAAGGATATCCCTACCGGCCAAGCCCTCCCTATCCCGGACGACGCTCGGCCAATTGTGTGACGCCCCACGGACCTCCTGGTCGCGGCCGGTTACGACAGAGCCTGGGCGCTAACCCAGAGTCTCTGGTGGCACAGCTGGCGCTGCAGTACAGCACCCTTAACCATTGTGCCACCCGGGAGGCCATCATGTAGTTTATTTTTTAACCAACATGGAGTAGAAGTCTGTGCCCAGTGGGCAGAGATTGTTTTCTGTATGTAGTGGCCATAGGATGGCAGTATAATTCACAATATCTTGACTCATGTGGAAGAGAATTTTGTGTGTTCTATAAAGTCCATTTCTATCTGAACTTTCTGTGTGAGGTGTAAAGTGTGTCTGTAACAAACTGAGAAGAGGCTATCTGTCCGAATAATACCAAAGCCTTTTATTTACAGGAGACTCAATGAAATAAAGGTTTTATTATGGGTGATGAAAAAAATATGCACAAAACATTTAAAATCAAACTTTCCTTCAATTTTCTCCACATACCACCCACACTCTTCAAGTTAACCCTAACAGTCCTGAGGCTCCAGCAAAAAAATGGTCTGCAGGACCATGGTTGGTGCCGTTCAGTCTCTCGTTGAGCTGCAATGGGCACTCTCCCCATGGAGGAAGTTGGCCAGGTAGCCCTGTGGAGGGATTATTCAAATGTCTTAATTTTCATCTCTATGTATAGTCCACCTCCCAACTGATTGTGCCATGGTTGCTGCTTCAAGTTTCAGCAACACAAAGCTGTCATGGAAGTTACTTGAATCTGGCTCATTGTGAAGTCAATAACTCTGATAAAAATCCCTCGTCACGGGCAATGAAACATGTTGTTTTGTGGCCTTCAGAGAGGCAAATATCAAAGGTGTGAGTGTGATGAAAATGATCTCAGAGCAGACAGTGGCAACCCATGTGGTTACTGTGGCGTAGGCTAGTGTATAAGGAAAGTAGCCTACCTTAACTCCTTAACGCAAGAAGACGGGGTAAATTGTCTAGAACGGAACAAATTATGTAGAAAATTCTGCAAAACGGTGAATGTAAACTAAGGACAAAACATGCTGCCCTTCCTCGTGCCCACTAAAAACCCACACAACCCTCCCCCAAAGCAAACATTTTTTAGACCCCTCCCCAAGTCATTTTAGAACTCACTAATTGTGCTGTCAATTGAAGTTTGTATCTGAAACTTTTGGCAGGAATCATTTCAAATGTTGGGTCTTGAATGTATGGTGGTACCAAGCACACAAAAACAGAATTGAACATTTTATGAGATAATTATCAAGTTAATAAAAAATAATGATCACGTTAATACAAGATAATTATCACTTTAATATGTGATCCTGAAATGATCTCATATTAACTTCTTAAATGTTAATTCCCCAATATAGGGGACTTTCATTTTCATTTTGATTCTGTATTTAATAGTACAGGGTTGCAGGATTGGAGGGTACAGTGAAAATCACAGGCTCTGAGCTTGAACATGCAGGACTGAGTTAAATAAAATAATGAAAATGGTAACAAATAAACAATAGAATTTAAATGTCATTATAAATGTCCATTGGGTTGGAGGCAGAGGAAAAACTGTTGAGGAAGTGGGGGAGCAGCATGACCATTGAGCGAGAGTGGCAACCAAGTTAAATAAAAAAACATTAACAACTGCAACAGTGATGAATGTCGTTGGGGTGGGGGCAGAGGTCCCTGATGATCTTCTTGGCCTCCCTACGACACCTGGTGTTGTACAGTGGCTTGTGAAATTATTCACCCCCCTTGGCATTTTTTTGTTGCCTTACAACCTGGAAATAAAATTCCTTTTCGGGGGATTTGTATCATTTGATTTAAACAACATGCCTACCACTTTGAAGATACAAAATATTTTCTTGTGAAACAAACAAGAAATAATGCCCAAAAAATAGAAAACTTGGTTGTTTGAGATAATTAAGTTGACGGCACACGTCAAATGTATGATATATGACCCTATGGTCACTCGTTAGAGGGTCTGCTAATTTATGCATATATTGAATCTATTCCTATGAAGTTTGAACATTTGAAAGAGAATGGCCCCACACCCCCTATTGTATTGCCATTAGGGTTGTTGTCTATGAAGCAGGAATGTCTGGGAGGGGGATTGTGTGTGTGTGTGTGTGGGTGTCTCTGCATGGGGTGTTAGAAACAAGGTCCCTTCACATTGTGTACATTTCAAGCTTTCAACAACAATAAAACAAACATTTAAATAATGTTTCTCAGCCTAACACACTGTTGAGTTTCCTATTTAGTTATCTTTATATGTACATGCACCAAGCTTCCAGGTGGCTCCAGCCTATGGATGTCCGGTGCATGTACACCGGGGGGATTTTGAAAGAGGGAGATTAGAACCCAAAAATTAATAAGGGTTAAGAAAGATCCTTAAGGTCATTTCAGATTCAGGTTTAGGGTGTAATAAGCATGCCCCGGAGAAAAAGGCTTTCGGAAAAGCAGTGTGCGTGTGCGTGCTGGCGTGTGCTGGCGTTTGCTGGCGTGTGCTGGCGTGTGCTGGCGTGTGCTGGCGTGTGCGTGTTTCAAAAACAAAAAGGGTAGGGGGTGTGTGTTCAACAATGCCCAGGCATCTGCAGTCAAGGCCCTCTCTCTCTCTGCAGGGGTTGTTTGAAACCAAGGTTTGCACTATCTTGCAAACGGTATGTACAGATAACTGCCTACCCCCCACCAAAAAGTGTGACGGCGTCTCTTAAAATGGGGACTTTCGATTCATTGACACATATGCCTTTTCAAATCCTAATTTCTCACCCCCAGAGGATGTGGGGGCTAAAAAGTCAAACAGACCCCAGAAAGAATACACTATATCTAGACCGACCCCCGGGGTTAAACATTGATATTTCTAATCAGCGCAGGGTGCCCCCACCCCGGTCTATAAATTTACATCGGACACCCCCAAGGTGCTAACCCTGAGGATGTAGGAAATCAAAAGGGCCTCGTCTTACTGTCTCGACGCCCCTCCTGTTGTTTGAAATCACTACCTTTGTAATCTAAACCAAATATACAGGGTGTTGCATACAGGATATCGCCCGAAAAAACGTCAACCCATACCCTGTAAACTCGTTTGGTACCATCTCTCCTTTTGAGCCAAGACCGCGCCTACAAACCCACAGGCCAACAGGCCAGGACAGATAAAAAGCTCATCCGTGAATCCCTCCTAATGGCACTTTCTGAAGGTGAGTTAGTGAAAATAATATATTTTAAGATTTGGAGTCGGGAATTGTTTGAATATTATTTGAATATTAAACAGGAGTTATATGTGTTTTATGCCGATGACATACATTTTTTAAATGTCAAATGCCCATATTCTTGTCATTTAAAAAATGTATATATATCGTATAACATGTTAATATTATCTAACGTCCGCAGGATATCAAACATTGGGACAACTGCACCCGGGGATAAATGCTATGGAACAGCCGTCGATAGAATGGAATTCCTAGGAGCAACAGGAGGACACAGAATGCTACGATATATCTACTCTATGTATTTTTTATGATAAAATGTACAACAGACATCCGAATCCCCTACACCCCTGGAGGACATGGTCGAAACGGAAGGGGTATCCCGGAACATGAGGTGTAAAACAATGAATTCGACATGAGGTGTAAAACAATGAATTCGGCATGAGGTGTAAAACAATGAATTCGGCATGAAGTGTAAAACAATGAATTCGGCATGAGGTGTAAAACAATGAATTCGGCATGAGGTGTAAAACAATGAATTCGGCATGAGGTGTAAAACAATGAATTCGACATGAGGTGTAAAAACAGTGAATTCGGCATGAGGTGTAAAACAATGAATTCGACATGAGGTGTAAAACAATGAATTCGGACGATTTCACCCCTTTAAACGACATTTCGGAGGTCGTTGATTTGCGGTTGTTTGAAATTGGCAGACAACAGGTTACGAACAACTCCGAGACAGAAACAACTTTAAGTCATGATATTCTAAAACAGAAAGACAACGATTTTTTACAGATATTCAGAAACAGATGGACAATGATTTTTTTTTTTATTTAAACATATTTTTTAGGCAATATGTCAAATGGACGTATTCTTATAATTTAAAATGTATCTATTTCATATAAATACATGTTAACACTTTCTAACCTATGTATGATACCCAAAGGCTACCGGGCATAATTGATTGGGAACCGACAGCGTTAGACAAGGATTCTCAGAAGCAAACTGTGCCCGGTCCTTTACGTAGCCCTTCACCATCACACTATTTTCAGCTTAAGTCCCCAAAAATGTAATCCATAATAATATTTATACATTAAAAACAAAAAGTATGCTGTTTTTGTGTTTACAGTGGACAGCCAACAGACAGGGGTACATGCATCATTAGGGACTCTGAACGACTTCGGAAGAGCAGATGAAACAGATGTTCATATACGTTTTTGTACTCAAGGCCTTACCCTAACTCCAAACACCAGTCAGCAGCCCAGGACAGATAAAACAATAATCAGTGAATCCTTCCTTCCTCATGTGTACCGGCCATTGGTTGGAAGAAGGTGAGAACCGAGGTGCAGCGTTGTACGTGTCCGGCATTTTATTAAATATAACTGAACACTAAATACAAAGTAACAAAAGGCACAACCGAAACAGCTCCGTCTGGTGCAACTCACACTTAACAGAAAATAACAGGCTACCTAAGTATGGTTCTCAATCAGAGACAACGATTGACAGCTGCCTCTGATTGGGAACCATACCAGGCCAAACACAGAAATACAAAACATAGAACAAAAACATAGAATGCCCACTCCAACTCACGCCCTGACCAAACAAAAAAAAAATATTGCATATAAATTTTTTAGCATCTCAATATTGAGTTATATGTTGGAATGTCTAATAAACAAATACATTGTATACATTAATAATATTATTTTGTCAGAAATTCAAGCCGTTGATACAGTTGTGTACTCTATCGTCCGCCCTGCTGATCGTGCTCTATCTGAACTACATTATGCTTTCATTATTTTGCATTAAATCTTTATTGACCTTAAATTATTATAGAATTTGTGTAAAACTAAGTATATGTTGTTTTCTCGAGTGTACGAAAATTATTCTAATAATTGAAATGTATGTTGTACTAGTATATACATTAAGCTGACTTTAAAAAAACAGTTAGTTAACCACTTTTCGGATAGGGGACGCTCGCGTCCCACTTGGCCAAAAACCAGGGAAATGCGGCAAATTAAAAATCAAACTTTCATTAAATCACACATGTAAGATACTCAATTAAAGCTACACTCGTTGTGAATCCAGCCAACATGTCAGATTTTTAAAAGGCTTTTCGGCGAAAGCATAAGAAGCTATTATCTGATGATAGCACAATAGTAAACAAAGAGGATAAAATATTTCAACCCTACAGGCGCTACACAAAACACAGAAATAAAATACAAAACATGCCTTACCTTTGACAAGCTTCTTTTGTTGGCACCCCAAAATGCACCATAAACATCACAATTGGTCCTTTTGTTCGATTAATTCCGTCCATATACAGTGGGGAGAACAAATATTTGACACACTGCCGATTTTGCAGGTTTACCTACTTACAAAGCATGTCATTTTTATCATAGGTACACTTCAACTGTGAGAGACGGAATCTAAAACAAAAATCCAGAAAATCACATTGTATGATTTTTAAGTGATTCATTTGCATTTTATTGCATGACATAAGTATTTGATACATCAGAACAGCAGAACTTAATATTTGGTGCAGAAACCTTTGTTTGCTATTACAGAGATCATACGTTTCCTGTAGTTCTTGACCAGGTTTGCACACACTGCAGCAGGGATTTTGGCCCACTCCTCCATACAGACCTTCTTCAGATCCTTCAGGTTTCGGGGCTGTCGCTGGGCAATACGGACTTTCAGCTCCCTCCAAAGATTTTCTATTGGGTTCAGGTCTGGAGACTGGCTAGGCCACTCCATGACCTTGAGATGCTTCTTACGGAGCCACTCCTTAGTTGCACGGGATGTGTGTTTCGGGTCGTTGTAATGCTGGAAGACCCAGCCACAACCCATTTTCAATGCTCTTACTGAGGGCAGGAGGGTGTTGGCCAAGATCTCGCGATACATGACCCCATCCATCCTCCCCTCATTGCGATGCAGTCGTTTTGTCCCCTGTGCAGAAAAGCATCCCCAAAGAATGATGTTTCCACCTCCATGCTTCACGGTTGGGATGGTGTTCTTGGGGTTGTACTCATCCTTCATCTTCCTCCAAACACGGCGAGTGGAGTTTAGACCAAAAAGTTTTATTTTTGTCTCATCAGACCACATGACCTTCTCCCATTCCTCCTCTGGATCATCCAGATGGTCATTGGCAAACTTCAGACGGGCCTGGACATGCGCTGGCTTGAGCAGGGGAACTTGTTTGCCCTGCAGGATTTTAATCCATGACGGCGTAGTGTGTTACTAATGGTTTTCTTTGAGACTGTGGTCCCAGCTCTCTTCAGGTCATTGACCAGGTCCTGCCGTGTAGTTCTGGGCTGATCTCTCACCTTGCTCATGATCATTGATGCCCCACGAGGTGAGATCTTGCATGGAGCCCCAGACCGAGGGTGATTGACCGTCATCTTGAACTTCTTCCATTTTCTAATAATTGGACCAAAAGTTGCTGCCTTCTCACCAAGCTGCTTGCCTATTGTCCTGTAGCACATCCCAGCCTTGGGCAGGTCTACAATTTTATCCCTGATGTCCTTACACCCTCTCTGGTCTTGGCCATTGTGCAGAGGTCGGCGTCTGTTTGATTGAGTGTGTGGACAGGTGTCTTTTATACAGGTAAAGAGTTCAAACAGGTGCAGTTAATACAGGTAATGATTGGAGAACAGGAGGGGTTCTTAAAGAAAAACTAACAGGACTGTGAGAGACGGAATTCTTACTGGTTGGTAGGTGATCAAATACTTATGTCATGCAATAAAATGCAAATTAATTACTTAAAAATCATACAATGTGATTTTCTGGATTATTGTTTTATATTCCGTCCCTCACAGTTGAATAATGATAAAAACTACAGACCTCTACATGCTTTATAAGTAGGAAAAACTGCCAATTCGGCAGTGTTTCAAATACTTGTTCTCCCCACTGTATATCCAAAATGTCAATTTATTAGACAGCTTCCAAAATGTGCAACGTCACTACAACATATTTTAAAAGTTGCCTATAAACTTTGCTAAAATATTTCAAACTACTTTTGTAATACAACTTCAGGTATTTTTAAACTTTAATAATCGATCTAATTGAATACAGCTCTATCTGTTTTCAATAGAGGACGAGAGGAAAGTAACGCTACTTTTCATGTCTTGGCCAACTCTCAACAGTGTTACGCAGTCCCTAGATATCATTGCACAAATGAATAACCTCAACCAAATTCCAAAGACTGGTGACATCCAGTGGAAGCGGTAGGAACTGAAAACAGGTTCATAAGAAATATAATTTGCCAATGAGAACTCAGTGAACAGACAGAGACCTAAAGATGCTGAAAGTCCTCTGGGTTTTGCCTGCTACATAAGTTCTGTTATACTCACAGACATGATTCAAACAGTTTTAGAAACGTCAGAGTGTTTTCTATCCATATCTATAATAATATGCATATCTTATATTCTTGGCATGAGTAGCAGGAAGTTGAAATTGGGAACACTATTTATCCAAAAGTGAGTAACGCTAAAACAAATAGTGCATTAACTTAATGCACTATTTGTTTTAGCGTTATCCACTGTTTTTTCAAAGTGGAAGAGGACAGAGTTAGTTTCCTGGGGTTTGGAAGGTGTGATGTGCGATGGCTTCTCAGCCTTGCGCGGAGGAGACGCTGTTGTTACAGCGTTGATTCAGGTGTGTTCCTGAGAATGTAGTTAAGGTGGAGGAGGTTCTGCTCACTGTCGGTGAACAGGTAGGAGCTGAATTTATACATTCTGCTTTTAGAGTGAACAGAGCTGTGGTTGTGTTCATGAAAATAGTCAATTTGGTTGGTAGGCTCATTGCTAGTGGAACATTTGTAAGGGGTGTGTTGGTGCCAGTTTCACCTCTTTCTACCCCTTCGACCAGGGTGGTAGTCGCAAATTCACCTCAGTTTATTACGGATGATCAAATCAGGAAAGAGCTGTGTCATTTTGGTAAGTTTGCTAGCGAGTTTCGTGTACTGTCGGCAGGTTTTCAGGCAGATGCCGTTAAGCACGTTGTTTTGTTCCGGAAGCAAGTATTCATGTTTCTGAATAACAATAAGTAACAGCTAAATGTGCATTTTAAAGTGAGGCATGGGGAGGGGCTCTAAGCAGGGTTTGCCAGTACAGATAGTCTATGGGGTTTTGAGTGTGGGGATTTGGGGCCTAAGTGCTTTGCGTTCCCAAATAAAGCCCATAGACAAGGTGAGGGTACAAGCGCCAGGGGGAGAATCGAGGTCAACATGCAGGGGCAATGAGACGCGGACAGCAGAGGCTGGGCCTAGTCATGCAAGAGATGGCGGGGTATCTGAGGCTGGGCCTAGTCATGTTATGCTAGTGGATGAGGAGAGTATAGTGGGGAAGGGTGAGAGAGGAGGAGGAGGGTGTCAAGCGGAAAAGGAAAAAGGGGGAGAAGTTTTTTTGGGCGGCTCTGACTCTCCTGTCCAAAAAAAGGGACTTGTGTGAACTTAAGAACTGGAGGCCTGTAGTATTACTCTGTGCGGACTACCAGATATTTCCCAATGTCCTCTCTAACAGACTAAAGTCACATCTGGACTCGATAGTGCTTAATTAAGAAGCTGAATATAAAAAGTGGGTATTCTTACATAGAAATGGGTCAGGCTTTTTGCTCAATAGCACAAAGCAGATCATTCAATCTATGTTCTTACTGGTTCTAGACTATGTTGAAATAATCTAAATGAATGCAGTGGCCCCTTCATTAAAAACTTTAGATGCATTTGACCATAGATAATTTTGTTTTATAATGGGTACATGTTCAGTACACATCCCTGCATTCTCTATTATAAAAGTAGGTTGTCCTACTTTGAGGTCACGTAGGTCAGTTTGTTGCTCTTTTTGCCTTTATACAGATCTTTGACCTACTCTAAACTACCTCGGTTGTTAACATCTACAATGATCATTAGACGTACGCGTCAGAGTTATCATACCCAGTGTCGGGGTTTGTACAGAGTTGGGTAAAATCAGCTCTTTGCCTTTAGGATCTTTCTTACCCCTTATTACTTTGGGGTTCTAATCTCCCTCTTTCAAAATCCCCCCGGTGTACATGCACCGGACATCCATAGGCTGGAGCCACCCGGAAGCTTGTGGCATTTACATATAAAGAGAACTAAATAGGAAACTCAACAGTGTGTTAGGCTGAGAAACATTATTTAGATGGTAGTTTTATTGTTGTTGAAAGCTTGAAAGGTACACAATGCGAAGGGACCTTGTTTCTAACACCCCATGCAGAGACACCCACACCCACACACACACACACACACACACACAATATCCCCCTCCAAGAGATTTCTGCTTCATAGACAACAACCCTAAGGGCAATCAAATAGGGGGTGTGGGGCCATTCTCTTTCAAACACAGACCCCCCAAGTTCAACCAATCAATCATCATGACAACTTCAAAGGAATCTATGCAATATATGCATAAATTAGCACACCCTCTAACGCGTGGGAACAGGATGCCCATATATGGGCATAAGCACGTGATCAGTTCCCGCCAGGATGTCCTGACCGGATGCCCAAATATGGGCATGCACACGTCATCCTGACATAGGGTCATAAATCATACGTTTGACGTGTGCCGTCTACTTTATTCTCTCTAGTGTGCACAACTATTCATCCCCCTCAAAGTAAATACTTTGTAGAGCCACCTTATGCAGCAATTGAAGCTGCAAGTCTCTTGGGGTATGTCACTATAAGCTTGGCACATCTAGTCACTGGGTTTTTTGACCATTCTTCAAGGCAGAACTGCTCCAGCTCCTTCAAGTTGGATGGGTTCTGCTGGTATACAGTAATCTTTAAGTCATACCACAGATTCTCAATTGGATTAAGGTCTGGGCTTTGACTAGGCCATTCCAAGACATTTAAATGTTTCCCCATAAACCACTCGAGTGTTGCTTTAGCAGTATGGTTAGGGTCATTGTCCTGCTGGAAGGTGGTCCCAGCTTAACTTCTTATGGCTGGGGACGTATTGAGTAGCTTGGATGAATAAGGTGCCCAGAGGTGCCCAGAGTAAACTGCCTGATCCTCAGTCCCAGTTGCTAATATATGCATAGTATTATTATATTTGGACAGAAAACACTCTGAAGTTTCTAAAACTGTTTGAATGATGTCTGTGAGGATAACAGAACTCATATGACAGGCAAAAACCTGAGAAAATATCCAACCAGGAAGTGGGAAATCTGAGGTTGGTCGATTTTCAACTCAGCCCCTATTGAAGATACAGTGGGATATTTGTCATGTTGCACTTCCTAAGGCTTCCACTAGATGTCAACTGTCTTTAGAAACAGTTTGAGGCTTCTACTGTGAAGGGGGACTGAATGAGAGGGGAATGAGTCAGAGGTCTGCCAGCAGTCACGAGCTGGTCGTGCGCATTCACATGAAAGGTATCTCTCGTTCCAGTGCTTTTCTGAAGACAAAGGAATTCTCCGGTTTGAACATTATTCAAGATTTATGTTAAAAACATCCTAAATATTGATTCTATACATCGTTTGACATGTTTCTATGGATTGTAACGGAACTATTTTACATTTTGTCTGCAACTAGTGAACACGCTTCGTGAGTTTGATTTGTTTACCAAACGTGCTAACAAAAGTAGCTATTTGGACACAAATTATGGACATTATCGAACAAATCAAACATTTAATGTGGAACTGTGATTCCTTTTTTTATATAAATATGAACTTTATCGAACAAAACATACATTTATTGTGTAACATGAAGTCCTATGAGTCTCATCTAATGAAGATCATCAAAGGTTAGTGATTAATTCTCTCTCTATTTCTGATTTTTGTGACTCCACTCTTTGGCTGGAAAAATGGCTGCTTTTCAGTGACTTGGTTCTGACCAAACAATCATTTTTGGTGCTTTTGCTGTAAAACCTATTTGAAATCGGACACTGGGGTGGGATTAACAACAAGATTACCTTTAAAATTGTATAAAACATTTGTATGTTTTAGGATTTTTAATTATGAGATTTCTGTTGTTTTGAATTTGGCGCCCTGCACTTTCACTGGCTGTCATATCGATCCCGTTAAAGGGATCTCAGCCCTAAGAAGTTTAAATCTCTGAAAATACAAACAGGTTTCCATAAATAATTTCCCCGTATTTATCACCATCCATTATTCTTTCAATTCAGAGCTGCCCCTCAGTCCAGTGGGGTCCTTGGTGAGGGTTACTAGGCCATGGTCGGCGGCGAGGGTCGCCAATCTAAGGACGCGATGCAGGCGGACTGAGACTTTGTTGGAGTGGGGTCCACGTCCCGTGCCGGAGCCGCCACCGTGGACAGATGCCCACCCGGACTCTCCCCTATGGGTTTAGGTGTGTGGCCGGGAATCCGCACCTTGGGGGGGTGGTTCTGTCACGCCCTGGTCTTAGTATTTTGTGTTTTCTTTATTATTTTGATCAGGCCAGGGTGTGACATGGGTTATTTATGTGGTGTGTTTTGTCTAGGGCTTTGTTGTAGGTATTGGGATTGTGGTATAGTGGGGTTGTCTAGAAAGGTCTATGGCTGCCTGGAGTGGTTCTCAATCAGAGGCAGGTGTTTATCATTGTCTCTGATTGGGAACCATATTTAGGCAGCCATATTCTTTGAGTGTTTCGTGGGTGATTGTTCCTGTCTCAGTGTTTGTTTGCACCAGATAAGGTTGTTTAGGTGTTTACGGTTATTTGTTTTGTGTTGTTCATGTTTATCTTTTATTAAAGATGTATTGAAATAACCACGCTGCATTTTGGTACGCCTCTCCTTCGACGGAAGAAAACCGTAACAGTTTGGAGTCATACCTTCTCAGGTAATAATCTGACAAAGATTTAGGGTGTCCAATTGCTTTCAGACTATTCAGGTTGTTTAAATATGTCCCAGTTTAGGTCACCTAGCAGGACAAATTAAGACTTAGTGTAAGGGGCCAGGAGAGAGCTTAGGGCAGGTAGGGTACAGGCCGATGCTTATGGAGGTCGATAATACCCAGCAACAGTCAACAAAGTGCTTTTTGAATGCTTAATGCTTAAAATCAGCAAATAAATGTTTTGGGGTACAGACTTGGTGGAGTCAACTGAGCACTGAAGGTGATCCTTGGTAAAGATTGATACTCCCCCACCTTTGGAAGATGTGTCGAGCCGAAAAAGGTTATAACCAGAAAGGTTAACATCATTATTCAAAACACTCTTCGTTAACCACATCTCAGTAATGACCAGCACATCTGGATTGGAGCTGTGAACCCACACTTTTAATTGTTCCATTTTAGGTAACAAGCTTCTAGTGTTAATGTGGAGAAAACCCAGGCTTTTACGAGAGCATAAATCAGTAAAGCAGATATCAGAGCACAAGTCAGAATTGGTGCTAGCAACTATAGATGGGCCAGGGAGTACATGCACATTTACAGATATTGTCAACAGTAATACAATAAAGGTACGACAGAGGACAGGGAGTGCTCTGCAGTGTTGATTTATGACATTTGAATGTGCATTAGATGGCAACAAGATCATATTGTACAGTAATTTCATCAGGTAACATGAATCCAAAGAAGGTGAGATGTGGCTACAAACAGTCTGTCCCACTGATGGGTAAACAATACATTCCATAGTCAACAAGCAGGCTGGAGTCATGAGGAAAACAGAAAAATAGCAAAATGCACAAGAAAAAAAAAATTACAAGAATTCATCTTTCAACAGATATAACACACTTGTGTGTACCTAAATGTTTAATATCCATACATTTTAAGATTATTTGTTTGAATTGCGCCTTTCAGTTTCAGCGGAAGTTTTCCCCTAGAGGGACACCTAGCCCAAAGGCTAGGTCTTATTTCAAGGTTTTACTGCTAACCTACAAAGCATTACATGGGCTTGCTCATACGGTCACAAGATGCAGGCCTCCTTATTGTCCCAATCATTTCTAAGCAAACAGCTGGAGGCAGGGATTTCTTCTATTGTGCTACATTTTTATAGAATGGTCTGCCTATCCATGTGAGAGACGCAAACTCGGTCTTGACCTTTAAGTCTTTATTGAAGACTCATCATTTCATTAGGTCCTATGATTGAGTGCAGTCTGGCACAGTGGTGTGAAGGTGAACTTAAAGGCACTGTAGCGACGAACCGCCCTTGCTGGCTCTGCCTCTAACCCTATTATGGGGGCTGAGTCACTGGTTTTATGGTGCTCTTCCATGCCATCCCTAAGAGGGGTGCGTCACTTGAGTGGGTTGAGTCACTGACTTGATCTACTTGTCCGGGTTGGCGCCCCCCTCGAGTTTGTGCCGTGGGGGAGTTCTTCGTAGGTTATACTCAGCCTTGTCTCAGAGTAGTTGCACCCTCTACAACCACTGTGATTATTATTATTTGACCCTGCTGGTCATCTATAAATGTTTGAACATCTTGGCCATGTACTGTTATAATCTCCACACGGCACAACCAGAAGAGGACTGGCCACTCCTCAGAGCCTGGTTCCTCTATAGGTTTCTTCCTAGGTTCCTGCCTTTCTAGGGAGTTTTTTCTAGCCACAGTGCTTCTACATCTGCATTGCTTGCTGTTTGGGATTTTAGGCTGGGTTTCTGCATGGCACTTTGTTACATTGGCTGATGTGAAAAGGGCTTTATAAATTAATTTGATTGATTGTACATAACATTTCTCTCAAAACCTGCCAACAAGGCCTGAAAACTAGCCTAATTTAACATATATTTTTAACCTTTATTTAACTAGGCAAGTCAGTAAAAGCCTACCCCTACCAGACCTTCCCTTAACCGGGAGGACACTGGGCCAATTGTGAGTCACACAAATTACCTCTCAAAACTCGCTCACAAGGCCTGAAAACATATTTGTTTTATATTCATTGCAACATTTAACCAATAAACCCTTTCCCATTAAGTCATTGAGAGCATTAGGAAGGAATATTGATGTACACTAAGAAGCAAAATGTCTGAAGAGAAAATACAATTTGCATTATCACTTAAATGTACCATTCTCCATGTCAGTATCATTGTGGACATTTTCACATAACACAAGCAAACAAGGGAGTTTCATAACTTCCATTTCAAATGTCAACTTGTGCAGCGCTCAAGACCCAAGAACTGAGCATGTGTAAAACGCTTAGATTGACAAGAATTTTCCATTAGAAAAGTCGACATTAGAAAAGAGTTTACTTTAAACCATCTCTGAGCGAAATTATCTAAAGCCTCTAGAGCGCCTTAAGTCATTTTCATTTTCCAGTGCTTTGTCGCTGTTCTAGCGTGTTAAAATGTTTTATGGAAAAAGGGTGTCTCCATAATGACAATCTAAATAGCCTACCTACAACTGGTAAAAAGATGACACCACGTGTGTGCATGATGCTCTGTCACCATGACTCAGCTTCAGTGTGCTCTCAACACACACACACACACACATACACACACACCCCCCACCCCCACCACTCACTCACTCACTCACTCAGTAAACAGCCTGCACACTGCGTGAAAGTCAAAAGCTACAGGTCACAGTGAAATATATATTTTTTAAATATATAAAATATATATAAAGACAAATGTCATGGCGGCCGCAACATTTATTTGAATTGACTATTCTCTGAATAATCTAGAACATATCAATGGTTAAAGTATAAACACAAAACAACACAGAGGAGGTTAAATTAAACATTTGATTCTGAAACAGTCACACTGTTGTGTGCTGAAGGAAGTCATGTGTTTATGGTCTGCAAAATGACTTTACTAATGATCAGTAAATGGTTTATAATGACATTTATTAAACATCTTATGAATGTATGAATCATTACTACAAACTATAAAAGTTGTTTATATATGTGTGAATAACTAGCTTACTAAAGCAAATGTGAATACTGACTGAATGACTGAATGATGAATGACTTATTGATAAACTATTTACTAACTAAAAGGTGTTACTATAAAGTGTTACCAATCTCTAAATTCATTCAGAAAAAAAACAGCATCTGACAGAGCTGCTCTGGTGTGACCCCTGACCTGGTAGCAGTGATGTAGTGAGACTAGTGGTAGTGAGAGTAGTGGTAGTGTTCACACCCAGTATGTTGAGGTTGAAATGGCTGCTTCAGTCTCCTGCGCTGTTGTGTTTATCATTAATCCACATAGTAGTTATTTATAAAAGTGAGAATACCTAGCTGACTAACATGGGAGTAATGATTAAAAGAGTGACTGTAAATGTAAATGCAAACTGTAAATGCCTTACAAATGGTTTATTACTGAACACAGTTATAAAGTATTACCCATAATTGCATATCCATATTCTTAAATTTTACCATCAACTACTTACATAATACACCAATGAATTAGACTTGGACGTTATCTAATACCATGCAGTGTTATTCATTTCAACTTCAGTACACTTGTTGAAAGAGTTGTGTCCCAATTGAGCCACTAGAGGGCAATGTTAAAAAACATAAAGACTGAGTAATGATGAATGAATGATGAATAAACTATTTACTAATCCATTATACATGTAATGAGACATTAATGATGTGGAGTCAAAATAAACATTATACATTCATTATTACAAAGTGTTACCAATCTCTATATTCATTCAGACTGAACAGCATCTGACAGAGCTGATCTGGTGTGACCCCTGACCTGGCAGCAGTGATGGAGTGAGAGTAGTGGTAGTGAGAGTAGTGGTAGTGATAGTGTTCATAACCAGTATGTTGAGGATGAAGTGTCTACTGTGGTCTCCTGCACTGTTGTGCTTATTCATTATGGCATATACTAATGATCAGTAAATGGTTTATAAGTTCATTCATTAAAGATATTATGAAATATCTTATGAATCATTATTACACAGTATAAAAGGTGTTAATAAATGTGTGAATAACCAGCTAACTAAAACAAATGTGGGAGTAATGATACATGAATGATGAATAAACTATTGACTAATCCATTATACGTTCTTCATTACAAGGTGTTATTATAAAGCGTTAACTATCTCCATGTTCATTCACACTAAACAGATTCTGAGAGAGCTGCTCTGCAAAATATGTATGTGCCTTTGAAAGGGGTAGGGTACTAGGTGCCAGGGGAATTGGTTTTGAGTGTTTCAAGAATGGCAACGGTTTTATGTTTTTTACACTCAACAATTTCCCGTGTGTATCAAGAATGGTCCATTACCCACAGAACATCCAGCCAATTTGACACCACTGTGGAAAGCATTAGAGTGAAGATGGGCCTGCCTCCCTGTGGAACACTTTTGACAACTTGTAGAGGCCATGCCCTGACGAATTCAGGCTGTTCTGTTGTTCAAAAGCAAGCGCAAATAAATATTAGAAAGTTGTAATGAAAGAGTATTGTTACATGAAAGAAGCAATTACAACAATTGTATAACAAAACCATATCAAACCTGTTTGTCAAACTGGGGAAAAAAAACATAGGAACTATGAATGTATTAAATTCAGAGTTAAAATAATTTTAGCTGTCACTTTGAACCATGGATAAAAGAAAGCATAAATTATTGGATTAATTAAGGAATTAACAAGTGGCAGAAAACTGATGATGAAGAATGATACATTTTCAGTTAAAAAAGAAAGAAAGAAAATAAATAGAGATGGAGTCCAACAAATTAGATAGTTGAAAACAACAATAGACAGAGTTTTTGCTGCTTTCCTCTCAGACTTATTTGCCTGTACAGTTTTAACACCAGACACACTGGCAGCCTCCTTTGAAAATACCTTTCTGGCCTGTGATCTGGCCACCACAAAGATTTTCATATAAAGTGTTATAATAATAGAACACGGGACAACGGTTTTAAGTACAAGGTCAATTATAGTAACCCAATTTAACCCTTCAACAATTAAACATTCTTTCAAACACCTACCCGGAACCTGTACACTTACAAAGTTTTTTATAATAGTAGCATCGTATATGATACAAGAACACCAGGTAATGGATATACAACACATCATTCTTGCTATTGTTATTTTAGAGTGGTACAATAAGGGATCACACACAGCAACATAGCGGTCAATAGATATCAAGACCAAATTGCCCAGAGATAAAGAAGTACACAAACAAGAGACGTAGAATTGAAACACACAGAAATATTCCCCAAAACCCCAGCATGATTCCATTATTGCTACAGTCGTTACTGGTATTACAATCAGTCCCACCAGGAAATCTGACACAGCCAGAGAGAGGATGAGCAGGTTGGTTGGAGTGTGGAGCTGCTTGAAGTGAGAGATGGAGATGATCACCAGTATGTTCAAAAAAGCTGTAACTGCTGAAATCAATGAGAAGAAGATGTACAGTGTTATGTAGATAGATGTCGATAGCAAAGCCTTTCTGCATGAAGAGTTTCTGTCTTGAAAACAGTATTGAACATCTTCATGTTCCTCCATTTGTAATAAAAAGTAAAAATGCTGAGGTCCTGCTCCTGCTTGGTCCTGTGTGTGTCCCTGTCAGGTCCGCCTTCTGACAAACTCTGAGCTCTGTCTCAATATTTATCCCTGAATTTCTGACAGCCACTCCCCTCCCCGAAGTCTCTCTGCACACACACACATGCGCATGTGAGCTCACAAATGAACAAACGGTTCAATAAACAAACATGAAAGCATGATGTAATGTATGACAGGATTGGATGTTTCTGTGCCCACCTAGCCTGTCCTTCAGCCTTACTGACAGTTAGATAAGAAAGTAACGGTAGCATAGCATGGGTGATATTTTGGTCACTCAAAGGCTATTTTACTTGGGAAATAGGATAACTGTTTAAGACTAACAGTTTTGGGTGATGTCAGTGCTCAGTTTGGACCATAATCCACAACCTCAGGAGACATGACAGTACGCCACATGTCAGCTGGCCAGTGTTTAGTCCTTTAGGTGCCTTTTAGCAATCTCCAAGCGGGCTGTTACGTGCCTTTTACTGAAGAGGCTATTTCATCTGTCCACTCTATCACAAAGGCCTGTTTGCGACCTGGGATAGGAGTCTTGGTTGTTTCAAATGTCTTCCAATTAAGATGGATGGAAGGCACTGTGTTCTTGGGGACTGTCAATGGTGCAGAAATGTTTTGGTAACCTTCCCCAGATCTTTACCTCAACACAATCCTGTCTCTGAGCTCAAATGACAATTACTTCAACCTCATGGTTTGGTTTTTGCTCTGACATGCACTGATAACTGTGGGACCACCACATTTGGAACCACCAAGACTCTTCCTACAACCATACAACCTACAACCATCTCTAAAGCACTCCACCAATCAAACCATTATGGTAGAGTGGCCAGACAGAAAACACTCAGTAAAAGACACATGACAGCCCACTTGGAATTTGCCCAAAAAAACACGCAGACCATAAGAAACAAGATTATCTGGTCTGATGAAACTAAGATTGAACACTTTAACTTGAATGTCAAGAGTCAGGCACCGCTCACCACCTGGCCAATACCATCCCTACGGTGAAGCATGGTGGTGGCAGCGTCATACTGTGGGGGTGTTTTTTAGCGGACGGTACTGGGAGACTTGTCTGGATTGAGGGAAAGATGAACAGATAAAAGTACAGAGAGGTCCTTGATGAAAACCTGCTCCAGAGTGCTCAGGACCTTACACTGGGGCAAAGGTTCACCTTCCAACAGGACAATGACCCTAAGCACACAGCTAAGACAACGCATGAGTAGCTTCGGGACAAGTCTCTGAATGTCCTTGAGTGGACCAACCAGAGTCCGGACTTGAACCCCATCGAACATCTCTGGAGAGACCTGAACATAGCTGTGCAGCGACGCTCCCCATCCAACCTGACAGAGCTTGAGAGGATCTACAGATAATAATGGGAGAAACTCCTCAAATATAGGTCTGCCAAGATTGGAGCGCAATGCCGAAGAAGTCTCAAAGCTGTTATCACTGCCAAAGGTGCTTCAACAAAGTACTGAGTAAAGGGTCTGAATACCTACATATGTAAATGTGATACTTCAGTTTTTTATTGATAATACAATTGCAAACATTTCTAAATACCTGTTTTTTTTTGTCATTATTGGGTACTGTGTGTAGATTAAACCAATTTAATAAATTATAGAATAAGGGCTGTAATTTAACATTTGGAAAGGGTCTGAATACTTTCCGAATGCAATGTATACCCTGTCTTATATCGTATCTCTTAACTACCTCATTTTGCAACTTATTTAGTCTAGTAAATAAAAACTTGAAATAGTTTTTTGTGGCATTGAGTTAATTTGCGAAAAAAATGGGTTTTTGCAATTCCAAAGCTTCTCGACTATTAAAAAGGAGAATATAGTCAAATTGACTGTTGATTACACTGGGAATATGGAATTAATGGTATAACGGTTAAAGTTACCGACTGACAAAGGTTAATCCTGGGTTTGTCTTTATCCAATGGTGCCCCTCTTAGATACATTTTCATAGGATAACAAAAATGATCAAATAAATCATATCAGTGAATTATTCCAGTAATTAATCAGTACATGATATTGAATATTAATTAACCAAAAGTCACAACATAATAAAATAATTTAATATAACAATATAACAATATGTAGACAATAGGGTGGGTGTCAGGCCAAAGTGCCCCAGCATTTATGTTGGAACTGTGTGGTGCGTGTGTTGGTAAGATTTTTTTAATCCTATTTCCTTAATGTTTTATTAATTTTCAGAGATAGGGATGGCAGGTAGCCTAGTGGTTAGAGCTTTGGACTAGTAACTGAAAGGTTGCAAGTTCAAATCCGAATCCCTGAGCTGACAAGGTAAAAAATCTCTCATTCTGCCCCTAAACAAGGCATTTAACCCCTAGGCTGTCATTGAAAATAAGAATTTGTTCTTAATTGACTTGCCTAGTTCAATGAAGGTAAAATAAAAAAGATGTGAATTTAAAACTATGCCAATCATGGTTATTTTATTTATAACCAGAGAATTGGGGTAATTCAAATAAGACTAAATGCAATATATTTCTGAAGTCGGCTAGAAGGAGGGACAGACAGACAGAGTCTGGGACAGACAGACAGGCAAGCCCTACCAGGACCTTGCCCTCAGCACAGTGGGATGGGTCTGGAGTTTCATCTCTCTCCAGTCCCCAGAGGGAACCAGACTTCCAGATGGCTTAATGATAAGAAGCTTAATGATAAGAAGGCATACAGTATGCAGTAGGTTACAGTATGCAGTAGCTAGACCTTCGGCAGACCCATGGTTGCAGGTGTAAATAAAGAATGCTATTATTACATGGAGAATGGAACGATGGTGTAACGGCTTTCTTCCTGGGAAAGAGAGGAACAAAGCGCAGCGTGGTGAGTGTTCATCTTCTTTAATAATAAATCCCAACTGAACACTTCAAATTACAAAACAACAAATGTGAAAACAGTCCTATCTGGTGCATAGACACAAAGACAGGAAACAATCACCCACAAACCCCAACACAAAACAAGCTTCCTAAATATGGTTCCCAATCAGAGACAATGACTAACACCTGCCTCTGACTGAGAACCATATCAGGCCAAACACAGAAACAGACAAACTAGACACACAACATAGAATGCCCACCCAGCTCACGTCCTGACCAACACTAAAACAAGGAAAACACACAATAACTATGGTAAGAACGTGACAGATGGCCTCATTCTGTACAGTAGGTGGAGGGAGTATGGAAGTGCATCTAGGACTGTGTTTTTTGAGAATTTATAACGCATCTTTTGATAATCTTTGGTTGGAGTCTGAGCAGTCCAGGATTATGAGGAAAAACATTTTGATCCATAATATTTATTCCACAGGACAAAACTAGATCCATCGTGGAATCACATCCAAAACGTATGTCCTCTCTCGATGACTTACAGATTGCTGTCATCTTGCCTATCTCCTGTTTATACTAATCGACCTGACCCTTGGAGAACTGCAAACTGTTCTTCAGGTCCTGGGCCTCTCTGGTCAGGTCCTCCATTATTTTATTAGTTGACTCACCCAGTATTTGGACATAACACTTGAAGCTATTTTCTTGTTGTAACAACTGATTGTAGAACTATATTTCATTGTTTCAAATATCATTAACCTGTGATAGAGAGACACCACTGTCCTCAATGGTACTCCCACTGCCTTTGGTCTTTGCCATGGTAGCAACGTAGGTTACGCTGTAACACCTCGCAATTTCAGACGGGGCAGGTCACAGGGAAGATTGGAAACAATAACAACAGCAACAAGCCGGGGACAATCCACAGTCACAGCCACAAGGGCTAACCGCGTCGGGGGTTGTGTTCAAGCCCTCAAGAAAACCCTTCTAGCTAGACAGGCATCTAGCTAGCAGCTAGGCTAGCCGCTACGCCAAGAAGCTCCTCAAACCTGGCCTTAGTCGGCAGGATCACTGGACAAATAATAGCGGTCCCAGCCACTGATACCAACCACATTGCGGGATCCAAACTCAAAAGGTAGCTAGTCTTAACCAAACTTTTTCAATAGACTTCAATAGGAAATTATATCACAATGATGAGAAGTGGAGAAGTGACCCAGCTGTTCGAGGCCGATGGTGTGCCCCGCTCAGTGGTGACGTCATTAAAGGACGGACAATCAACCATAGGCCAAAGTGAGGATCAGGTGCAGAACAAGGAGCATCTTCTGCAGATAAAGGACACCAAGGTTTGGCTTCCCCTTGTGTTATGCCGTGGCGGAGATCTTTGTGGGCTATACTCGGCCTTGTCTCAGGATGGTAAGTTAGTGGTTGAAGTTTTCCCTCTAGTGGAGTGGGGGCTGTGCTTTAGCAAAGTGGGTGGGGTTATAACCTTCCTGTTTGGCCCTGTCCGGGGTATCTTCGGATGGGGCCACAGTGTCTCCTGACCCCTCCTGTCTCAGCCTCCAGTATTTATGCTGCAGTACTTTGTGTCGGGGAGCTAGGGTCAGTTTGTTATATCTGGAGTACTTCTCCTGTCTTGTCCTGTGTGAGTTTAAGTGTGATAATAATAAGGAGTCATCATGTCAGGTAGTCATGACGCATGGTCCTAGGACTCAGGTCCTCCGAGAGAGAGAAAGAAAGAGAGAATTAGAGAGAGCTCTAATTCTCTCTTTCTTTCTCTCTCTCGGAGGACCTGAGTCCTAGGACCATGCGTCATGACTACCTGACATGATGACTCCTTGCTGTCCCCAGTCCACCTGGCCGTGCTGCTGCTCCAGTTTCAACGGTTCTGCCTGCGGCTATGGAACCCTGACCTGTTCACCAGACGTGCTACCTGTCCCAGACCTGCTGTTTTCAACTCTCTACAGACAGCAGGAGCGGTAGAGATACTCTTAATGATCGGCTATGAAAAGTCAACTGACATTTACTCCTGAGGTGCTGACTTGCTGCACCCTCGACAACTACTGTGATTATTATTATTAGACCATGCTGGTCATTTATGAACATTTGAACATCTTGGCCATGTTCTGTTATAATCTCCACCCCGCACAGCCATAAGAGGACTGGCCAACCCTCATAGCCTGTTTCCTCTCTAGGTTTCTTCCTAGGTTTTGGCCTTTCTAGGGAGGTTTTCCTAGCCACTGTGCTTCTACACCTGCATTGCTTGCTGTTTGGGGTTCTAGGCTGGGTTTCTGTACAGCACTTTAAGATATCAGCTGATGTAAGAAGGGTTTTGATTTGATTTTGATTTGATTTTGCACACAGGATGCTACTTGTGTGGTAATGAATGTTGCGGGAAAAGCCAACAGCGAGAATGACATTGACATACATGGTGAGACCAACGTACCGTAACATTAAATAGAAGGCTATCCTCTATGAATCTGGACTACATGTCAGAAAGTAAAACTTCAAATCAGCTACACCTGCTAATGTATCTATAGTATGACGTCTTAATTTGTTCAAGTTTATCTGCCATTTTGGTCCACATTCTGAACCTGATCTATGATGTGTGTGTGTGTGTGTGTGTGTGTGTGTGTGTGTGTGTGTGTGTGTGTGTGTGTGTGTGTGTGTGTGTGTGTTAATTTACACTATGTGTTTTGTCCCTTGAGTCTGCCCCAGTAAATGTGGTCAGAAACAGGTCCCAGAAAACTTGATTGTGGTGGTGAACAACTCTTTGGCTGTAACCTTTGAGGCTGTAACCCACCCTCTTCCTGCTATCACCTAGCTGAAGGTTTGAAATACAGCAGCGCAGGAGACCGCAGCCGACACTTCAACCTCAACGTACTGGGTATGAACAGTACCAATACTCTCACTACGTTACTGTCAGAGTGCTGCCAGGTCAGGGTTCATGCCAGAGCAGCTCTCTGATGCTGTTGAGTCTGAATGAATATGTGACTGAGCAGATCGATTCAGTCCTATATGCAAATTATTCAATGTTTTTTTTTTATTTGGATAAAAGTAGAGAATCGCTCACACAGCATAGTTCACACGCTCTTAAGAATTAGTCCCACTCACTATTTAAGGATTCACATTTGAGGCCATGTGCTAAACAGAGTGAGTAAGGTAGTGTAGTAAACACAGATTTCAAGACTAAAAGTGGTGGAAGTAGTAGCAAAAACACACTTTATCTAGTCGTGGACCTATATCCTAATCTGACTTTAGTGCAGGTCATGTTGTTCTTCACATTCTGTATACTTCTGGCCCTTCTTTGGACACTGTGTTAACTAACCTCCAGACGAGCTTCAATGCCATACAACTCTCCTTCCGTGGCCTCTAACTGCTCTTAAATGCAAGTAAAACTAAATGCATGCTTTCCAACTGATCGATGCCGCACCTGCCCGCGCGGCTAGCATCACTACTCTGGGCGGTTCTGACTTAGAATATGTGGACAACTACAAATACCTAGGTGTATGGTTAGACTGTAAACTCTCCTTCCAGACTCACATTAAGCATCTCCAATCCAAAATTAAATCTAGAATCGGCTTCTTACTTCGCAAACACAGCATCCTTCACTCATGCTCACCGATCCTTGTCTTCGGCGATGTCATTTACAAATTCGCCTCCAACACTCTACTCAGCAAATTGGATGCAGTCTATCACAGCGCCATCCGTTTTGTCACTCAAAGCCCCATATACTACCCAACCAATGTGACCTGTATGCGCTCGTTGGCTGGCCCTCGCTTCATATTCATCGCCGAACCCTCTGGCTCCAGGTCATCTATAAGTCTTTGCTAGGTAAAGCTCTGCCTTATCTCAGCTGACTGGTCACCATAGCAGCACCCACCCGTAGCACGCGCTCCAGCAGGTATATTTCACTGGTCACCCCCAAAGCCAATTCCTCTTTTGGCCGCCTTTCATTCCAGTTCTCTGCTGCCAATGACTGGAACTAACTGCAAAAATCACTGAAGCTGGAGACTCATATCTCCCTCACTAACTTTTTAAGCATCAGCTATCAGAGCAGCTTACAGATCATTGCACCTGTACATAGCCCATTTCTAAATTGTCCATCCAAATACCTCATCCCCATATTGTTATTTATTAAAAAATGCTGCTCCTTTGCACCCCAGTATCTCTACTTGTACATTCATCTTCTGCACATCTATCACTCCAGTGTTTATTTGCTAAATTGAAATTATTTCTCCACTACGGCCTATTTATTACCTTACCTTCCCAATCTTACTTCATTTGAACACACTGTATATAGACTTTTCTATTGTGTTATTGACTGTACGTTTGTTTATTCCATGTGTAACTCTGTGTTGTTGTATGTGTCGAACTACTTTGTTTCATCTTGGCCAGATCGCAGTTGTAAATGAGAACTTGTTCTCAACTGGCCTACCTTGTTAAATAAAGGTGAAATAAAAAATAAATAATAAAATAAACATTACCGTCTCTGGTAAACACACACTATGTCAAATAAAATCAAGTCACATATACAGGATATAGAAGATGTATAGGGTATAGTGAAATGTATACTTGCTATAACCATCCACCAGCAAAACCTTGCCAATTGGCTGGGTCAATATTGTCTAGATGCACATTCATGAAATTCAACAGATGACCTGAATCGCCCCCAGACACACCTGGCTAACTTGATTTGTCATGTAATCATCTAGTGAAGTGGAGTCTTTTGTTTAGACATGTAGCTAGCTAGCTAGTTAAACAGTTAACCTATTGGTGCTTTCAAGACAACTGGGAACTTGGAAATATACAAGGTCAAAACATGACATCAGTGATCCTCAGTTCGGAAAGTCGAAGTGCTAGAAAGAGGCAGGAATTCCCGTGTTGGAATTCTGAGTTAGGTGACCGTTCAAACCGATTTTTCCCAGTCTGAGCTCGTTTTTTTCAGAGTTCCCAGTTGTCTTGAAAGCACTGAAGTTGGAAGGCAGAGATTTCCGAGTTCTGAGTTCCCATTTGTTTTGAAATGGTCAATTATCCCAACCCATACCGATTGTCATAGCTAGCCACGATGCATGAATCTCCAGGTAGCTAAGCTAACCAACTATGTTCAATGTTAGCTAGATATCTAACATTAGGCTATAACTAGCAATGCAAATTTATTTCTGAGATGATTTGCTACACAGATCATACATGTAACATTTGCTAGCAAGCCAGCAATGAAAACGACTTTCTGACCAAATTAGAAACGTATACTATATGAAAATGTAGCTAGCTAGACCCATATAATGTACAATGGATGAGTTCTTCTCCCTCTCTGTCATGGATGCCATGGTTGCCATTAGTTTGAAGATGTAATCCGTAGACAGGTGTTTTATACAACAGCCTTCTGTGTTCTCTTTTTAAACCCCTCTGCATATTTGCAATCAAACGCTAGAATATTTCTTCTTAGCTATCATACTCTGCTTCCACCGGGCATCTCTGTCAACTTCTTCCATGACAAGAACACTGTTGATTGTCATTTCTTCGCCATCCTTTTCATCAGAAAACTCCACAATGTCTGGTTCAATTATTTTTTTTTACCGAAATCAGGGATTTCCTCATCGTCTGATTCATTTTTAGAATCAGAGCAGTCAACATGGCACAATCATCTTCCAGATACTGGAGAGCAGTAGCAACACATTTGCAGTTCTTCGTGATATCTTTCAAAAAAGCAGAGGTAGAAAGGATTATCTACACATACTGAACAGCTCATGTTATAGACAGACGCATGCTACATGGCAGACCAATCCAAACTCATCTCTAACCATCTCCAGCCCATCCAATTTCTCAGACAATCAAGGCGAGGTGGAATGTTACTTTTAATATCTCGTGGATATAGGACAGACACTTCAAAACCTTATTCCTTATGATTTATTATTTGACTGTCTTTTTTTGCCATTTATGAATGTATCAGGTATGAAGGCAAGACCCAGATGCAGACGTCGAATTAACAATGTTTTAATAATCTAACAGGGGCAGGCAAAAGACAGGTCAAGGCAGGCTGGGGTCAGTAAACAAGAGGTGGGTCAACGGTACTGGAAGGCAGGCAGGCTCAGCGTCAGGGTAGGCAGAGGTCAATAATCCAGGTGTGGGGCAAAGGTACATGTCAGCAGGCATGCTCAGGGTCAGAGCAGGCAGAGTGGTCAGGCAGCCAGGCTCAGAGTCAGGACAGGCAGGGGTCAAAACACTGGGAAAAGCAGGAGCTGAGACAAAAATGCTGGTTGACTTGACAAACAAGACGAACTGGCAACAGACAACACAGGTATAAATACACAGGGGATAATGGGGAAGTTGGGTAACACCTGGAGGGGGGTGGCGACAATTACAAAAACAGGTGAAACAGATTAGGGGCGCCACCTGGCGTCTTACCTGGGCAAATACTTTGTTGACAGGGGTGCCGGCAGTAGAAGTCGAAAATGAGGGCTCCAGGATAGTGGGGACCCAGCACCTCTCCTCTGGGCCATGACCCTCCCAGTCAACCAGGTACTGGAAACCACTTCCCCATGTTAGAACTCTCAGGAGGCATCTCACCGTGTACACCGGATGGCCATCGATGACACAGGGAGGAAGGGTGGGCCTGGAAACAGAAGAATAATAGTTTAATAATAGACACATGGAAAGTGGGGGGAATACGGAGGGTACAGGGTTACAAAAGACGAACAGAGTGGGGCTAATGACTAGAGATGGGAAACAGGCCGATGAAACGGGGGGAAAGTTTACGGGACTCCACCCGGAAGGACAGGTCCTGAGTGAAGAGCCATACCCTCTGCACAAGCCGATCGCGTAGAGCAGGGGTCCGGTGGCAATCCACTTGTCGCCTATACAGCCCAGTGCTCTAACATCCATGGGACTGGAAAGGGGCTGAGTGGGGATGTTCAGCTCGAAAGCCAGTGTGGCGTCCAAAAAGCTCTCATCGGCCAAAGAGTCAATGAGGACCCAGAGAGATTGGACTGTTTTCCCCACAGCAGAATGAGTAAGGGAAGCAGAAACATTCTCCATATGGCCCACCAGAGTACTCGCTCCTCCCGGTGAGCCTAGTCTAAAAATGACCAAATGTCCCACAATACATACAACTCCTTGTGTTAATTCTGTGTTGCCATTCCACTGGCGACAGCCCAGCTCTGCCTTGTTGCAGAGGCTCGGGAAACAGTGCCTCGTCCGTCTTCGACGACTCTTGAGGAAGGTTGGGAACACTCGGGTGCCGTCGGGGATTTCCGGGATGAGGTGGAATCAATGGACGTTCGAGCGCGAAATCGAATTTCCTCTCTTTCCGTCATTCCCGCAATCGTCCATCGATGAGGATAGTCAGGGAGTCAAGATCCGTGGGTAACTCCCGAGCAGCAAGCTCGTCCTTAACCTCCTCCGAGACGTCGTGCAGGAACACGTCGAACAGTGCTTACTGGTCCATGCACTCTCCGCTGCCAACGTGCAGTCGGCCACCCTGCGGGCGTCCTGCCGTAGCTGGATTAGCTTCCGGGCAGCTTCTCTCCCAGATAACGTGGACGGTAGCCATGCTCAGCGTCAGGGACAATCACAAAACAGGTGAAACTGATCAGTGTGTGACAGAATGTGTTATTCAATGTGTTTCTATGGGCTATGGTAGTAAAAGCCAAATTCACAATAAAATGATGAAATTGAATTGGAATTGTTTATCTTCAAACAATGCCCCCCACACCCGCACAAAGACTTAGATTTGTAATAATGAATGACACAACCCCCCCGTCACTAAATTACTAAAATGTGTAACAGTGAGTTGACTCATGCTCTTGTGATGAGGTAGTCCTGTCTGCGACTTTAAAATCAGTCTCACCCTCGGTCCAAGAGGGACTTTCCTTATGGACTATTGGGTAAGATGTTGTTTTTTTCACTCAGAATCCCGGGGTTCAGCTCCCACAGTCACGATTATTGACCTGTTCAGGGTGGACCTGTTTAGGGGAGGGTTGTACTGAAGCTGATACCTAATGGAAGTTGTACTCACACAAATGACAATAGAGTGGAATGTGGTCAGGTTCACTTTGAATGTTTATGCTGTATTGGGGCTTCATTAGGCCCCTGGAGTAAAGCATTCGTGCCTCGAACACCTTTAATTGCTAGAATTCCTTAGAGTTTTGTACGTCAGTCAGAGCACAGGTTGAGTTTTGCTGATGTAATATGAAATAACAATGTTCTAGATGAATGTGTGTGTGTGTTTATGTTTGTGTGTTCTTGTTTGACACCTTTAATTGGTAGAGTGGTATGTCATTATTTCAGAGCCATGCATGTTAGTGCTAACAGGTCCCTCTGGAATCTGAGACAATAACAAACTATACAGAAAATATGATTGCGTCAGAATACTGCAGGATGATGCCTGATAAATATTGTGTATCCCAATGATGTAACTGTCTCCCTCAACTTGAATAATTATTTCATGATTCAGGACATTTTGTCAAATGGAATGTTCCTATGGCATGCCATTAGTGCATACAGCATAAAGAGATGCCATATTACAAAGTGCCCAACAGTCAATTTTCATGTGCACTGGCAAAATGCCATATGCCAGGATGTGTTCTGTAGTTCAGCAAGGCCATCCTTCCAAATGTTATTTTGTTGTCTTGTCACGACTTCCGCCCAAAGTCGGTCCCTCTCCTTGTTCGGGCAGCGTTCGGCGGTCGACGTCACCGGCCTTCTAGCCACCGCCGATCCACTTTTAATTTGTTTTGTCTATGTCTTACACACCTTGTTTCGCTCACCCAATTGCCTGTTTAGTATTTAACCCTCTGTTCCACATGTTTTGGTGTGAGTGATTGTTTGTTGTATTTGTGGTCTGTATTGTGGGCTTGGATTTATCTTGTATTTTGATGACTTTGAGTAAAGTTACTTTTATTTACTCCTCTCTGCTGTCCTGTGCCTGACTCCTCTGCACCAGGTACACATAGACCCTTACAGCGACACTCATCTCTGCTGTCCTGTGCCTGACTCCTCTGCACCAGGTACACATAGACCCTTACAGCGACACTCATCTCTGCTGTCCTGTGCCTGACTCCTCTGCACCAGGTACACATAGACCCTTACAGCGACACTCATCTCTGCTGTCCTGTGCCTGACTCCTCTGCACCAGGTACACATAGACCCTTACAGCGACACTCATCTCTGCTGTCCTGTGCCTGACTCCTCTGCACCAGGTACACATAGACCCTTACAGCGACACTCATCTCTGCTGTCCTGTGCCTGACTCCTCTGCACCAGGTACACATAGACCCTTACAGCGACACTCATCTCTGCTGTCCTGTGCCTGACTCCTCTGCACCAGGTACACATAGACCCTTACATGTCTTGACTATTGGAAGTCTAACGAGCTTCAGTATGAGATTTTGCGTTTGAATGGCATTTTTCAAAAACACAACCCCTGTTTGGAGCTCCATCTAAATATTTGATTGCTTTGATAAGTGGTAAGTTGTCACCAGTTCCAAGCACCTTTATAGAACCTAAGGAAAAGGTCATTCATTGCACCATAAAGGTTCAATTAAAACCTTACGGTCATGGTTCTTTATCCCTTTAACTGTGTCTTCTTGAGAAACATGTTGAAAACATGTATCTTATATTCCTATCACTAACAACTCAAATAGGAATTTCAAATAGTTTTTTTCCTCAAGTTGATGTTTATTTTGGAAATATCCAAACTCTACCAGGCAGTTGAGAAGCCAAAAGAGGGTAATTTTTACTAATCTCAACAATAAGCCAAACATTAATTTAGGTCTGCTTCAATGGCTTATTTACAGTAGGTAAGCATTGTTATGATGAAATAGGCCAACCCTTTATCCTCCAGAACATGTCTGACTGGTTGCCGGTAAGAGCAAGAGCCAAAAGTCTCTCCCAGACAGCTTCTGTTCTCTACCAGGACAAGAGGGAGGTTAACCAGAAAGAACCATAGTGCCTGGGTACCACCAGCATGTTCCTGACCAGTGAACTTGACCACAAACAAGCCAATTACAGCTCTCCTCGTGGCAAGCAGCAACAATCAAACCATAAAAATCCTAAGTTTAAATTCTAAAGTCCTTCCTGTGAATGGGAAGAACACTTCCTAGGCTCATGTCCTGAGTTCATACAGCTCTCTGGTGAGAAGGTCAGGGATTGAATTTCAGTTAAAGGCCGCTGCTGGAGGTGGGGGCGAAAACACTCCAAAGGAATGCACCCTAAAAAAGACAAGCAACACCGGCAAGGAGTTACACCTCATAGTTCCACATGGAATCATACCGCAGGAGCACAGGAGAGTCCTTATGATCACAACCAACAAAGCCGAGATACCTTGAGCACTCACCATGAGAGATGTGGTCAGAGTCATCTTACATCATGGTGAGGAGGCAATGGAGACATACCGTTCTTGATGATTGCTCTGAAAGTTCCATCAGTCTTACTGCTGTTGCCTATTGCCTTGGGTTAGAGGGTGAACCATAGGTAATGAGCCTTTGCATTATATGTCACAATATACAGTACTACAAGTAAGCAGAGCTTCTGTCACTCATCATATCCCCTGAAGTAGACAGTGGCACCGGTATCAAGTCCACAATGCTTTCACAGCGGACAGTCTCTGCTTCACCGAGCACACTTCCCCTTTGACATGCTTCAGAGTAGGTACCCACACCTGAAGGAATTGCTGCTGCCACAGATCTACAGGGCACAGCCTCTATTAGGGTCTGACCATCCACCCTGTTGGTCCCCATCAAGCCAGTCAGTACTGGCCCTCTGTGAGGCCATGTCGCTGTTCACATCGTGCTTGGTTGGGCTGTGCAAGGTTGTGCTGTGCAGGTCACACCCTAGTGTTCAACTGCTCCTATCAGCACAAAGGTCAGATCTTGAATAATTGCCTACTACCATGACCAACCCGTGGCCCTTTCCTGCTCTGCATGCTCCTCTGGTTTAAACATGACACAGTGGCTTTAGGTGGCGATATCAAAATCATTCTTCACCAGGTGCAACTTCTCCCCTCCAACAAGTCACTCAGGTTCGTTTGGAATGAAAAGCAGAGCCGAGCACGAGCATGAGCTATTTCTAAATGATTTGGCTGCTGTACTCTGGGAGCTGATTTATTTAGAGGATGATTTAAATCATGATTTGCTCATGGAGGTGATGGACCATCATGCCCCTAAGAAAGAGTACAGTTGGTGCTTGTCCATCTCCATGGATTGATGAACTTGGTGAGGCTTTTTCTCAAAGAAATATGGAAAAAGTCTTAGCAGCCATGTCAAATTAGAAATGAATGAACAGAATATTACGTATTTATGCAGTTAAATTGAATCAAAAGAAGAAAAAACGTTATTTTACAACAATGCTTTTATTGATTGGGAAAATGATTCTAATAAGGTATGGAACACAGTTAAGGGCTTACTTGGTACATCTATCTCATCATGCCCATCTAGTGTGGAGGTTGATGGGAGAATAATAACAAAACCAGTTGATATTGCCAATCATTTTGCACATTTTTTTACAAAGGACATTTATTTACTGAGCAACAATGTAAACATACATTCTTCCAAACAAGCTATTGTTCAATTGATTGATTATCATATTATGAGCAACAAGATCTGCTCTTTTAGTCTGCAAATGGTGTCAGTGGAGGAGGTGTTAAACCTATTGAAGTCATTACCTGATGGTAATGTCACGCCCTGACCTGAGTATTCTTTGTTTTCTTTATATATTTTGATTAGGTCAGGGTGTGACGAGGGTAGTATGTGTGTTTTAGTCTCATCTAGGGGATTTGTAGGTTTATGGGATTGTTTACATTCTAGGTGTTCAGGTAGGTCAATGGTTGCCTAGATAGGTTCTCAATTAGAGGCAGGTGTTTATCGTTGTCTCTGATTGGGAACCATATTTAGGCAGCCATATTCCTTGGGTTATTTTGTGGGTTATTGTCTATGTGATATTGTATGTTTGCACTCAGTGTTTGTAGCGGTCACATTAGTTTTGTTGTTTTTTGTAAGTTTGTTTTCGTGTTCGTTCGTCTTACGTTAAAAGATGTATTCACATCACGCTGCGCTTTGGTCTCCTCACTACGACGATCATGACAGAATAACCCACCATAAAAGTACCAAGCAGCGTGATAAGGAGGAACAGCGCTTTGTGGGATATAGGACTCGGGACGAAATACTTGTCGGTAAAACCTCCTGGACCTGGGAGGAGGTAATGGCAGGGGACAAGAAAAAAGCCATGGAAGCAGGTGGAGAGAGCACAGGAGGAACGGCGAAGGTATGAGGAGGCAGCACGACAGCGTGGCTGGAAGCCCGAGAGGCAACCTTAAAAATGTATTGGGGGGTGGCACACAAGGGAGTATGGCGAAGCCAGGTAGGAGACCTGCGCCAACTTCCTGTGCTTACCGTGGAGAGAGAGGGCGTTGTACAGGGCAGGCACCGTGTTATGCTATGGAGTGCACGGTGTCCCCGGTGCGTGTGCATAGCCCGGTGCGGTACATTCCAGCTCCTCGTATCGGCCGGGCTAGAGTGAGCATCGAGCCAGGTGCCATGAAGCCAGCTTTACGCATCTGGTCTCCAGTGTGTCTCCTCGGGCCGGCGTACATGGCACCAGCCTCACGCATAGTGTCCCCGGTTCACCAGCACAGCCCAGTGCGGCCTATACCACCTCGCCGCACTGGTCGGGCTACGGGGAGCATTCAACCAGGTAAGGTTGGTCAGGCTCGGTGCACAAGAGCTCCAGTGCTTCCTTCTCGGTCCGTTCTATCCGGTGCCATCTCTACGCACCAGCCCTCCGGTGGCAGCCCCCCGCAACAGGCTTCCTGTGCGTCTCCAGAGCCCAGTACTCCATGCTTCTCGCACTCGCCATGAGGTACGTGTTCCCAGCCCGGTACCACCAGTGCTGGCACCACGCACCAGGCCTGTAGTGCGACTCGGCAGTCCAGTACGCCCTGTTCCTCCTCCCCGCACTCTCCCTGAGGTGTGTGTCCTCGGCCCAGTACCACCAGTGCTGGCATCACGCACCAGGCCACCCGTGCGCCTTCAGGGTCCAGCACTCCCTGTTCCTGCTCCTCGCACTCGCCCTGAGGTGCGTGTCCCCAGCCCGGTACCTCCAGTGCCGGCACCACGCACCAGGCCTTCAGTGCGCCTCGTCTGTCCTGAGCCGCCAGAGTCTCCCGTCTGTCCTGAGCTGCTAGAGTCACCCGTCTGTCCTGAGCTGCTAGAGTCTCCCGTCTGTCCTGAGCTGCTAGAGTCTCCCGTCTGTCCTGAGCTGCTAGAGTCTCCCGTCTGTCCTGAGCTGCTAGAGTCTCCCATCTGTCCTGAGCTGCTTGAGTCTCCCGTCTGTCCTGAGCTGCTAGAGTCTCCCGTCTGTCCTGAGCCGCTAGAGTCTCCCCTCTGTCCTGAGCTGCCAGAGCCGCCAGTCTGTCCTGAGCTGCCAGAGCTGCCAGTCGGTCCTGAGCCGTCAGAGCCGCCAGTCTGTCCTGAGCCGTAAGTCATCCAGGAGCTGTCAGAGCTGTCAGTCAGCCAGGAGCTGCCAGAGCCGTCAGTCACCAGGACCTGCCAGAGCCGTCAGTCAGCCAGGACCTGCCAGAGCCGTCAGTCAGCCAGGACCTGCCAGAGCCGTCAGTCAGCCAGGACCTGCCAGAGCCATCAGTCAGCCAGGAGCTGCCAGAGCCATCAGTCAGCCAGGACCTGCCAGAGCCGTCAGCCAGCCAGGAGCCGCCAGAGCCGTCAGTCAACCAGGAGCCGCCAGAGCCGTCAGTCAGCCAGCAGCCGCCAGAGCCGTCAGTCAGCCAGGACCAGCCAGAGCCGTCAGCCAGCCAGCAGCCGCCAGAGCCGTCAGTCAGCCAGGACCTGCCAGAGCCGTCAGCCAGCCAGGAGCTGCCAGAGCCGTCATCCAGCCAGGAGCTGCCAGAGCCGTCAGCCAGTCCGGAGCTGCCCCTCAGTCCGAAGCTGCCCCTCAGTCCTGAGCTACCCTTCAGTCCTGAGCTACCCCTCAGTCCGGAGCTGCCCCTCAGTCCGGAGTTGCCCCTCAGTACAGTGGGGCCCTTTAGTAGGGTTGCCAGTCCTAGGTTGGCGGCGAGGGTCGCCGTTCCTAGGAGGCCACAGAAGCGGACTAAGACTATGGTGGATTGGCGTCCACGTCCATCACCCGAGCCGTCGCCGTGAAAAAGGCCCACCCGGACCCTCCCCTTTAGATTAGGCTTTTGCGGCCGGAGTCCGCACCATTGTGTGGGGGTACTGTCACGCACTGACCGGAGTATTCTTTGTTTTCTTTATATATTTTGGTTAGGTCAGGGTGTGACGAGAGTAGTATGTGTGTTTTAGTCTCATCTAGGGTTTTGTAGGTTTATGGGGTTGTTTACGTTCTAGGTGTTTGTAGGTCTATGGTTGCCTAGATTGGTTCTCAATTAGAGGCAGGTGTTTATCGTTGTCTCTGATTGGGAACCATATTTAGGCAGCCATATTCCTTGGGTTATTTCATGGGTTATTGTCTATGGGATGTTGCATGTTTGCACTCAGTGTTTATAGCCGTCACGTTAGTTTTGTTGTTTTTTGTAAGTTTGTTTTCGTGTTCTTTCGTCTTACATTAAAATATGTATTCACATCACGCTGCGCTTTGGTCTCCTCACTACGACGATCATGACAGGTAAATCTACCGGTTATGGTCTAATGGAAAAAAAATTGCTTCGCTGTGCTGCTCTCCAGATTGCAGTTCCACTGAGATACATATTTAATTGGTCACTGGAAAAGGGAATGTTTGCAAATGTATGGAAGCATGCGAAACTGTGTCCTATTCCGAAAGACTGCAAAGAACCCATTACTCCTGCCAATAGTCGACCAATTAGTCTACTCCCTACACTCAGTAAGATATAGGAGGGTATTGTGAGTAGACAAATATGGGACTACATGGAAAAGAATGATCTGATTACAGCCAATCAGCATGCTTATCTCAAAAACCAATCCACTACCACTGCATTGGTTGACATTACTGACCAGTGGCTCAATGCTATGGATAATGGCACGTTTGTGGGTGTACTATTTTTAGATTTCAGTGCAGCATTTGATTTAGTGGATCATGAAATACTTTTGACAAAATTGATGCATTATGGTTTTAAGGAGGTAGCATTGAATTGGGTACAGTCATATCTAACTGACAGGAAACAGTCCACCTATATCAATGGTTCATTTTCTTCCCCTCATGTGTTAAACTGTGGAATACCGCAGGCCACTTCTTTATTTAATATGTACCAACGATCTTCCCTATGCCTTAGCTGAAACTCAAGCTAATATATTTGCAGATGATACTACAATTGGTAAGTGTTCATATTTTTATTACAACTGAACACTAAATAACAAAAAACAACACAGAGAATGAACGAAAACCGAAACAGTCCTGTCAGGTGCAGAAACACAAAACAGAAAATAACTACCCACAAAAACCCAGTGGGAAAAAGTTACCTAAGTATGGTTCCCTATCAGAGACAACGATATACTGCTGTCCCTGATTGAGAACCATACCTGGCCAAAACAAAGAAATAGAAAAAAGAACATAGAATGCCCACCCAAATCACACCCTGACCAAACCAAAATAGAGACATAAAAAGCTCTAAGGTCAGGGAGTGACAGCAAGACAATCGGTTCAACAGGTTTACAAGGAGATTTGGAGAATATTAGGGAGTGGGTTTGTGGGTTTGCCAAAACAAACTTGTTTTAAACACCAAGAAAACCAAAGTTGGTCTGTTCCACTAGGAAAAGGCCAAAACAGCATGGGATACAATTAAGTATGGAAGGAGTACAAATTAAAGAAGTGGCAGAAACCAAACTATTGGGAGTGCAGCTAGACAACTACTTATCATGGTCGTCTCATAACAAATTTATGTTAAAAAAAAATATTAAAACAGCATGCATAATCAGAAAGATAGATAACTATTTACCAGAAAAAAATCTTCAGCAAATAACACAAGCATTAATTGAGAGTCAGGTGAACTACTGTTCGGTGGTCTGGGGAAATGCATCATCAAGTGAAGTTAGGAGGCTGCAGAATGCACAGAACAAAGCAGCAAGGATTGTTTTAAGGTGGAGATATGGTTCTTCTGTTGCAGTCATGCGCAATGTTCTTGGTTGGTCATCAATCGATAAGATAATTCAAAAAAACATGCTTATTTTATTTCATAATATACATAATTTAAAACGGCCAAGTTCTATTCACAACGGTATTCAGTTGGTAAGAGACAGACATTCCGTAAATACTAGGAATAGAATGTCCACCATCTATGCCTTGTCCAGACAGAAAAGAGAAATAGGCAAAATAACATTTTGATTTAGAGCAATAAAGAAATTGAATAAATTAACTGAGAAAACAAGAAACCTTTCAATATATAAATGTAAACATTATTTTAAAACACAATACATAGAAATGTTGTGGGACTATAGTAGATGAAGAATATACATTTTTTAGATTGAGTATTTATTGGGTCATTATGTTAGTATATTATGTGTGTTTGTAATAGTGTGTTATGTGGAAATGTGTTCATATTATAAATTGTATTTTAATGTTTAAGGACTCTTGGAAGATTAGTCCCAACTAAAAGAGATCCAAATTAAATAAAATCAGGAGTCAGTCGAGCCTTTTATGTTGACAACGGTCTCACAAGTCTACCCACGAGGACTGAAGCAAAGTTGTTGGTGGACAGGCTGCTGCCTCTTTTCTGGGGGGTACGAGGTTAGGCAATGGGCCAATAACATACCTCTGTGGAACACCTTCCCCTAGAAGGTAGGTCAAAGAGCAGTGGGATATGGCTCTCCCAGACCACCATCGATCCACAATAACTAATTATGGACCTGAGCTGTTAGCCAGACACCCTCGGCTACGAACAAGGACCTGTCCAGAGAGAAGCCTTGAGGATAATTTACAGAGTACTGGCCAGCCAATATGATCCCTTAGGCTACATCCTCCCTTTCATTACTCAGCTAAAGGTTCTTGTACAGAAACTTTGGATCAGTAGGAGGGGCTGTGATGACCACGTATTACCTGATGGGCAGATGGAAGACGTGTGCAAGTCTGTTCTCAGACCTCTCCACCATAACCATGTCCAGATGCTATGTGCCCTCAAAGGCAGACAACCAGATGGCAGAAAGGGAACTGCGCACTTTCTGTGACTCAGAGCGAGCCAATTTGGCTGTAGCTTATCTCTGTACCCAGGACTCCCAAGGCCACAACTGTCTCCAAACAGGGTCATCTCACTCTCTCACCTGAGTTCATCCTGGCTCCTGATGAAGAGGACCCGATTAGGCACCTTCCTGTAGTGTGTAAGCCAACTCCACCTTATCCTCCAGTGACAAGGGGGGGGGGGGATCAGATCCTCATAGTGTTCCTACAGATGGCAATACTACCTCCGTAAGGAAGGATGCTGGAGAAGAGAAGCAGGTACAGGGAGTTGAAATTCAATTTGTAACGGACATGCAACAGGACAGGAACAGCGTCAAGAACTGGGTAACAAAAAGACAGAAAACAATCAATGCAGCAGTGGGGAACAGAGCTGGGGACCTGACAAATAAAGGGGAGGTAATAAACAGGTGTTTGAGTCCAGCTGAGTCCAATAAATCGCTGATGGGAGTGACAAGGGAAGGCAGGTGTATTGCATTTTCTAAAAGCGTGTACACCATAAACTTCCCTACTGTCAACTTTCCTACACGCTGGCCAGCTGACATGTGACGTGTCATCATGTGACCTGAGGTTGTGACATCACTGACATCCCCCAAACCAGTTAGTCTGTACAGTTATCCTACTTCCCATGTGAAATAGCCTTTGAGTGACCAAAACATCAACCATATTAAATTTTCCCCAATAAATTGCTCAGTTGAGTAAATATACCTTTTCTCTCATCTCTAACCATCAGTAAGGCTGAAGGACAGGTTAGGTGGTCACAGCAACATCCAATCCTGTCATACATTACATCATGCTTTCACAAATGATTTGTTTATCCAACCGTTTCATTTGTGTCTTCACGTATGTAGGTTTTGTTATTGGTGGTGGTGTGTGTGTGTGTGTGTGTGTGTGTGTGTGTGTGTGTGTGTTGTGTGTGTGTGTGTGTGTGTGTGTGTGTGTGTGTGCAGAGACACTACAGGGAGGAGAGTATCTGTTTGTCACTTAGGGATAAATAGAGAGGCAGAGCTCAGAGTTTGTCAGAAGACTCACCTGACAGGGTCACACACAGGACCAAGCAGGAGCGGGACCTCAGCATTTTGACCCTTTCTTACAAATGGAGAAGCATGAAGATATTCAATACTGTTTTCAAGACAGAAACTCTTCTTGCATAAAGGCTTTGCTATCGACATCTATCTACATAACACTGTACATCTTCTTCTCATTGATTTCAGCAGTTACAGTATTTTTGAACATACTGGTGATCATCTCCATCTCTCACTTCAAGCAGCTCCACACTCCAACCAACCTGCTCATCCTCTCTCTGGCTGTGGCAGATCTCCTGGTGGGACTGATTGTGATACCAGTAGTGACTGTAGCAATTATGGAACCATGCTGGGGATTTGGGGAATATTTCTGTGTGTTTCAATTCTACATCTCTTGTTTGTGTACTTCTTTATCTCTGGGCAATTTGGTCTTGATATCTATTGACCGCTATGTTGCTGTGTGTGATCCCTTATTGTACCACTCTAAAATAACAGTAACAAGAATTATGTGTTGTATATCCATTACCTGGTGTTATTGTATCATATACCGTGCTGCTATTATGAAAATCTCTGTGAAAGTACAAGCACCAAGTAGTTGTTTGAAAGAATGTTTTATTGTAGAAGGGTTAATCTGGATTAATATCATTGACCTTCTATTTACAATGGTTGTCCCGTGTTCTATTATTATAACACTTTATATGAAAATCTTTGTGGTGGCCAGATCACAGGCCAGAAAGGTATTTACAAAAGAGGCTGCCAGTGTGTCTGGTGTTAAAACTGTACCAGCAAATAAGTCTGAGACAAAAGCAGCAAAAACTCTATCTATTGTTGTTTTCACCTATCTAAATTGTTGGATTCCTTTTTTCTTTTTTTATTTAGTCAATTTAGATTCATCATCACTTTTCTTTAGCTTTCTACCACTTTTTAACTCTTTTATCAATCCAATCATTTATGCTTTCTTTTATCCATGGTTCAAAGTGACAGCTAAACATATTTTAACTCTGAAGTTAAGGCGTTCATAGTTCCTATGTTTTTATGCCTAACTTTGACAAACATGTTTGATGTTGTGTTGTTATGCAATTGTTGTAATTGCTTATTTCACGTGTCAATACACTGACATTACTTATGTTATTGTTGTAATCATAGATAACATTCTGTTGATACAGAATGTTTGTCTGAATTGGATTGGAATTAATCAGACAAGGCATATGAATAGATAATCTTCTTTTATAAAAGACTTTGTAGTCATTTTTGGTTGTATTTTCCAAATACCAAAGTCTGTGGTTGTTGCATGTTATTTAATGTGGACCCAGGAAGATTAGCTGATGCTTTTGCATTGGCTAGTGGGGATCCTAATTAATACCAAATACCAAATGTACATTTTAAGGATGCCATGAGTAATTCAATTTACTTTCTAATATTCCCCCCTAGTGGCGCAATTGGGACACAACGCCTTCTACAAGTACATTAAAGCTGAAATGTACAATACTGCATGATATCAGATAACATCCAGATCTAACTAAATTGTGTATTGTGTAGGTATTAGATGGTAAAATGTCAGAATATGCAATTATGGGTAACACTTTATAATAACATTCAGTTATAAACCATTTGTAAGACATGTACAGTTTGATCACTATTTATTATTAATTCCACATTGGCTAAGTGTTACTCACCTGGGTATTCTGACATGCATAAATAACTACTATATGCATTAATAATTAAACACAACAGTGCAGGAGACCACAGCAGACACCTCAACCTCAACATACTGGTTATGAACTCTGCCATTACTCTCACTTACCAATACTTCTCTGTGTTGTCATCATAGATAGATGTGTTGTTGATACAAAATGATTAGGCTGGATTGGAATGGCTTGGAGAAGGCATAAGAAGTGATTTTTGGGTTGTATATTCCAAATACCAAAGTCTGTGGTCGTTCCGTGTTATTTAATGATACAGTAAATAGTATGTAATTATTCTTAAAGTACATTTTGAGGAAGTCATGAATCATTCTGTATATTGTCTAACATTACCCTCTAGTGGCTACATAGTGACACAACACCTTTAACAAGTGCAGTGAAGTTGAAATGAACAATACTGCATGATATTAGACGACGTCCAAGTCTATCTCAATGGTGTATTGTGTAAGCAGTTGATGGTAAAATGCAAGAATATGCAGTTATGTGTAACACTTTATAATGTTCAGTAATAAGCCATTTGTAAGGCATTTACAGTTTGCTCACCATTTATTATTACGCCCACATTTGTTAAATGTTACTCACCTGGGTTTTATGACATTTTTAAATTACTACTATATGCATGAATCATTAAACACAACAGTGCAGAAGACCACAGCAGACACTTCAACCTCAATATACTGGTTAAGAACACTACCACTACTCTCACTACCACTACTCTCACTACATCACTGCTGCCAGGTCAGGGGTCACACCAGAGCAGCTCTCTCAGAAGCTGTTTAGTGTGAATGAAAATAGTGATTGGGTAACACACTAAATAATTAATAATGGATAAGTATATAGTTTATTCATCATTCATGTATCATTACGCCCACATTTGTTTTACAAGCTAGTTATTCCCACATTTATAAACAACTTCTTTAGTATGTAATAATGATTCATAAGATGTTTAATAAATATCCTTATAAACCATTTACTGATCATTAGTAAAGTCGTTTTGCAGTCTCTAATCTAAAGTGAGGACTATTCATACTTGATTAATACTTTATAAATGTTTGAACAGTGACCAGTGAAATGTATCACAAGAAGTTGGACATGCTATTGGTAGACATTTCAGCAGTACCTGATGCTCCTTGAGGTTTCAACATGACCTAGAACATATCAATGGTTAAACAATAAGCACACAACACAGAGGATGTTAAAGGAAATGTTGAATATATTGAACATTTTATTCCACAACAGTCACACTGTTGTAGTAGTGTGCTGAAGGAAGTAACGTGTTTTGTCTGAACATGACAACACTCTTGTTTGTTGGCAGTGACTACCAAGATCAAAGTGTGGACTGCAGTCACCCATAAGAGAAGTTCATAGACTGCTTACAGGGTAAGGGATCCAATATCTAAATACATAATTTAACTTAACATTACGTTTAAAGGGTTACCACCTTTAATACAATACAAGTGATTTGTTCCAAATACTTATGACCTCTTCAAATGGGGGGGGGGGACTTGATTTATACGGTGCATTCATTTTTAAATGGTAAAACAGATACAATATGTATGAAAATACCCTCAAATAAGAGGTGAGATTTTATACTGTTGCCTCGCATGAAAATGTTGAGCTCAAATCCAAAATGCTAGATTGTTTAAAGAGCCAAAGTTTATTTTATTGTACTTTTACCCCTTTTTCGTGATATCCAATTCGTAATTATAGTCTTGTCCCATCGCTGCAACTCCTTTAAGGATTCGGGGAGGCGACGGTCAAGAGCCATGCGTCCTGCGAAACACGACCCTGCCAAGCCGCACTGCTTCTTGACACACTGCTTCTTGACACACTGCTTCTTGACACACTGCTCACTTAACCAGGAACCGCACCGCACCAATGTGTCGGAAGAAACACCGTCCAGCTTGCGGCACCAGGCACAAGGACACACTAGATCTGTATATGAAGTCAATTTAAATCTGAACTCCCTGTGTTAGGTGAAATGTGTGCCTGTGCCAAACTGAGAAGAGACCATCTGTCTGAATAATACCAAAGCCTTTTCATCACAGGAGACTCAATGAATATAACGTTGTTATTATGGGTAAAAAGACTGTTCTGAAGTCCACTACACCAACCAGCCATGTAATTCATCTGCAGCCACAGTCATCCATCACCATGTCCTGGTTGGTGCGTAGGAATACGTTGTTGTCGTAGTAGAGCATTGAGACAGGTGACAGGCGGATGGGTACGCAGCAGGGCTGGGGTGTGCCGTGGGGGTCCAAAGAGTGTACCAGTGTCTGCAGGATAGCATGGTTGGGGCCGTTCAGGCTCTTGCTCAGTGGGAACGGGAACGGGCACTGACAGTAGTTGGCCAGGTAGCGCTGCGGAGCAAGGATCCACTCCTACCAGCCCACATCCTTGAGATCGATTAGAGGCAGAGGGGCTTACACATGCTGCTGGGTGTAACCGGGACTGAAGAAGGTTCAGGGATACAGCGACCAGTGAAACTCTTCCATTTTGCCAATTGCTACCTCATGATTACCAGCAGCTGAGCTGAACAGGTTTTCTGGATAATTGTATATAATAATGGCAGTGGGCAGGTAGCCCTCAACTGGAACGGGACAGCCTTCCCCCGGGTGGTGGGATATGAAGGTGTCTGTGGTCAGTGCGTGGCCTGGATGTGGCTGCAGCTCCAGCACCAGTCCATAGTTATGACCCGGTTTAAGTCAGTTCTCTGCCAGCGCTGTGAGGTATCTTGGCTCTGGTTCTAGCTTAACCAACTGGGACAGCACTGGGACAGCACTAGCCTGCATTTGGCCTTGTAGCTTGATCCTCTCCCTTGTACAGTGACACACTGAGGGCCTGTGGCACCAGGAGGAACCTTGGTGTGCGGAAGACAGACATGTTGAGGAACAGATGTTTCTCCACACATCCGTGGCAGCTGCCGCTTCAGTCTGACACCAGTCTACCTGCAGGGGACAGACAAAACAAGACATATTAGGTTTACACTCTAGTAGGACCTAGATTTCAATTGACAGTATTTGGAATGTAACAGTCAATATAGGCCTTTATCTGCAATAAACAAACAAAATTTGTCAAATCTGACCATAATTATATCCTCCTGATTCCTGCTTTCAAACAATAACTACAGCAGGAAGTACCAGTGACTCGCTCAATATAGAATTTGTCAGATGATGCGGATGCTACGCTACAGGACTGTTTTGCTAGCACTGACTGGAATATGTTCTGGGATTCATCCAAAGGCATTGAGGAGTACACCACCTCAGTCATCGGCTTCAACACCATAGTGCCCACAAAGCTCCCAAGGACCCTGGGACTAAACACCTCCCTCTGCAGCTGGTTCCTGGACTTCCTGACGGGCCACCCCCAAATGGTAAGGGTAGGCAACAACACACCTGCCACGCTGATCCTCAACACTGGGGACCCTCAGGGGTGTATACTTAGTCCACTCCTGTACTCCCTGTTCACTAATGACTGCATGGCCAAACATGACTCCAACACCATCATTACGTTTGCTGACGACACAACAGTGTTAGTCCTGATCGCAAACAACGATTAGACAGCCTATAGGGATGAGGTCAGAGACCTGGCAGTGTGGTGCCAGGACAACAACATTTGCCTCAATGTGAGCAAGACAAAGGAGCTGATCGTGGAATACAGGAAAAAGCGGGCCGAACAGGCCCCCATTAACATCAATGGGACTGTAGTGGAGCGGGTCGAGAGTTTCAAGTTCCTTGGTTTCAACATCACCAACCATCTATCATGGTCCAAACATACCAAGACAGTCGTGAAGAGAGCAGGACAAAACCTTTTCTGCCTCAGGAGACTGAAAAGATTTGGCATGGGTCCCAAGATCCTCAAGGAGTTCTACAGCTGCACTATCGAGAGCATCTTGACCATTTGCATCACTGCCTGGCATGGCAACTGAATGGCATCGGACCTTAAGGCGCTACAGAGGGTCATGCATACAGCAGAGTACATCACTGGGGCCAAGCTTCCTGCAATCCAGGACCTATATAATAGGTGCATGGTTTTTATGTGTTTGATACCATTCAATGAACTCCATTCCAGCCATTATTATGAGCCGTCGTCATGAAGGCAAAGGGTGGCTACTTTGAAGAATCTCAAATATTTAGATTTTTTAAACACTTTTTTGGTTACTGCATAATTCCATATGTGTTATATATGAGTAGGGGTGTCCAAATTTTTGTCTGATAGGTGGCGGCAGGAAGCCTAGTGGTTAGAGCTTTGGACAAGTGACCGAAAGGTTGCAAGATCGAATCCCCGAGCCACCAGAAAATCTGTCGTTCTGCCCCTAAACAAGGCAGTTAACCCACTGTTCATAGGCTGTCATTGAAAAATAGAATTTGTTACTTAACTTGCCTAGTTAAATAAAGGTTAAATAAAATAATTCAAATATGTATGGTGGTGAGCAACCCTGTGTCTCTAACCTGTGACATCCCTCTTCCTGCTATCACCTGCCTGAACGATGGAAACACAACAGAGCAGGAGACCGCAGCAGACACTTCAACCTCAACATAGTGGTTGTAAACACTGCTATCACTACATCACTGCTGCCAGGTCAGGGGTCACACCAGTGTCTTTTGGCATGTAAGATATTGACCCTGGATCACATTATCTATGTGTTGATCCTCCAAATCAAAATCAAATCAAATGTATTTGTCACATACACATGGTTAGCAGATGATAATGCGAGTGTAGCGAAATGCTTGTGCTTCTAGTTTCAACAATGCAGTAATAACCAATGAGTAATCTAACCTAACAATTCCAAAACTACTAACTTATACACTTATACACACAAGTGTAAAGGGATAAAGAATATGTACATAAAGATATATGAATGAGTGATGGTACAGAACGGCATAGGCAAGATGCAGTAGATGGTATGGAGTACAGTATATATGAGATGAGTAATGTAGGGTGAACAGGCAGCGGCTCGGGTGGTTGTTGTTCTTGATGATCTTTATGGCCTTCCTGTGACATCGGGTGGTGTAGGTGTCCTGGAGGGCAGGTAGTTTGCCCCCGGTGATGCGTTGTGCAGACCCCACTACCCTCTGGAGAGCCTTACGGTTGTGGGTGGAGCAGTTGCCGTACCAGGCGGTGATACAGCCCAACAGGATGCTCTCGATTGTGCATCTGTAGAAGTTTGTGAGTGCTTTTGGTGAAAAGCTGAATTTCTTCAGCCTCCTGAGGTTGAAGAGGCGCTGCTGCGCCTTCTTCACGAGGCTGTCTGTGTGGGTGGACCAATTCAGTTTGTCTGTGATGTGTACGCTGAGGAACTTAAAACTTACTACCCTCTCCACTACTGTCCCATCGATGTGGATAGGGGGGTGCTCCCTCTGCTGTTTAATGAAGTCGTAGTAGAGCATTGTGACAGTGGACAGGCGTAGTTTTGTTGACGTTGAGTGTGAGGTTATTTTCGTGACACCACACTCCGAGGGCCCTCACCTCCTACCTGTAGGCCGTCTCGTCGTTGGTGGCAATCAAGGCTACCACTGTAGTGTCGTCCGCAAACTTGATGATTGAGTTGGAGGTGTGCATGGCCACGCAGTCGTGGGTGAACAAGGAGTACAGGAGAGGGCTCAGAACGCACCCTTGTGGGGCCCCAGTGTTGAGGATCAGCGGGGTGGAGATGTTGTTGCCCACCCTCACCACCTGGGGGAGGCCCGTCAGGATGTCCAGTACTCAGTCGCACAGGGCGGGGTCGAGACCCAGGGTGTAGGTGTACTGGATTATGCCCCATGAAATCAGGATGTGCCAACTCAGGAAGGCCAAATAATAATGTTTTAATTCAGGTCTGTACATGTGAAAATGTATTGTTATTGGTCAAAAAACACAATAGAGAGGGTGTAGGATTGAGACTTGAGTGAGGATAGGGGGAGGTTTAGTCTGAAACCCTACTTCTTCATGAGTATCTTTATTCATGCAACAACCCCCCCCCCCCCCCCCCCCCCCGCACCCACACACACATCTGCTGAATAATAATTCATGGCACGAAGCCTCCAGTGATGATCCATGGCCCGAAGCCTCCAGTGATGATCCAGGGAAAGGAGCCTCCAGTGACGGTACCCAGTCCGGAGCCTACAGCGATGGTCCCCAGTCCGGAGCCTCCAGTGACGGTACCCAGTCCGGAGCCTCCAGCGACGGTCCCCAGTCCGGAGTCTGCAGCAACGGTCCCCAGTCAAGAGCTTGCAGCGACAATCTACGGTCCGGGGATCCCGGCAATAATTTAACCAGTTTCCCAAAATGGCCCCAACCAGCTCTAATTGGTAGGATTCGCATATCTCCTTAAGTAAGTGGTACATAAAGACAAATGACGGCTTAACATCGTACCCATATGCCATTTACCAGACACTTTTATCCAAAGTGACTTACAGTATGTATACATTCAATGTATTGAACCCACTACCCTGGTTTTGCAAGTGCCATGATCTACCAACTGAGCTACAGAGGACCAGTTATTGTTGACTGTCCATCTTGAGTAACGGTAGCAACCTTTCACCCTCAAAATTGTCAGAATTAAGATAAATCGAGGAATCTGTTATTCATTTTGAATTTTACATCTAGCTAAGGTGTTTGGTGCAGTATTTCTCAATGTGCATGAAAATTATAGTTAGTGCACTGACTGATTTCTGAGAAGTCTACAACTTCATCAGTCAAACTTTAGTAAATACATCACAAGGTATATGCTGTTTATCAGTGAGGAAAATTACTAGCTTGCTAGCTAAGTTCCATCTCTTTGTTTGTCAATGAAGCTAGCTACAGTAGTAGCACATTGAACAGGCAGGCCCCGTTAGCTAAATCAACTTATAAAGTCTCTGCCGGATGGCGACCGCTCCATTTTGACAACGTTCTCATTTTCCATTACTGTATGCGTCTGTCTGGCAGTGTTTCATGTTACAAAACAGGTTGCGGCGTAACACAAGATGCTCACAAATGGGTTTTGAATTTGGAAATATTGACAAGTGGCAGTTGGGATGCAAGTGCACATCGTCTCAATTGTCATTTTGACCAAATCAGTGGCAGACTGGAGTGATCACTATCAAACACATCAACAAGTGGCCACTCCATAAAGGGCTAGGGGTGTTCTTTCAACATAATATTGGTGATGTGTTGTCTTATGTAAACAAGTGCGTGTTGTCATATGTTAACATGTCTGATTTGCTGCAGGCCTGTCTCACTGTTCTGTCTCACTGGTTCTATTGTAGGATTGGTTAGAGCGCAATCTGTGCAGCTGTTTCTCCACGCATGACAATTCTGACGTTACCATCCGCTGTTAGTGTTCAGGATGGAAATCAAAACTCAACCCTCAAAGGAAAATAACAGCTTCCTTAAAAACTTCTTGGCGCACCCATCCCGTTATCCCATTTCGTCAACATCTGCTGAATTGCAGAGCGCCAAATTCAAATTAAATTACTAAAAATATTTAATTTTCATGAAATCACAAGAGCAATATAGCAAAACACAGTTTAGCTTGTTGTTAATCCACCTGGCATGTCAGATTTCAAAAAAGCTTTACAGCTAAAGCAGACAAAACATTACAAACAGCTAGCAGCAAAGTAGATTGGTCACGAAAGTCAGAAAAGCAATAAAATGAATCGCTTACCTTTGATGATCTTCGGATGTTTGCACTCACAAGACTCCCAGTTACACAATACATGTTCATTTTGTTCCATAAAGATTCTATTTACATCCAAAATACCTCCATTTGGATGGCGCGTTTTGTTGAGTAATTCACAGGCTCGAGCGGTCACGACGGGGCAGACGAAAATTCCAAATAGTAGCCGTAGAGTTCGTAGAAACATGTCAAACGTTTTTTTTTATAATCATTCCTCAGGTTGTTTTTACAATAAATAATAGATAATATTTCAACCGGACCGTAGCTTTTTCAATAGGAGAGAGAGAGAAAATGTCTGCTCCAAGCTGTTGCGCATGCAAAACTCTACTGGCACCCAGCCATCCACTGACGCGAAGTGATCGTTCTCGCTCATTTTTCAGATTAAAAGGCTGAAACTATGTCTAAAGACTGTTCACACCATGTGGAAGCCATATGAAAAGGAATCTGGTTGATATCCCTTTAAATGGAGGGAAGCCATGCAATGGAACAGGGAGCTTTCAAAATAAGAGGCACTTCCTAGTTGGATTTTCCTCAGGTTTTTGCCTGCAATATCAGTTCTGTTATACTAACAGACAACATTTGGACAGTTTTGGAAACTTTAGAGTGTTTTCTACCCTAATCTGACAATTATATGCATATTCTAGCTTCTGGGCCTGAGAAGTAGGCAGTTTAATTTGGGTACGTTTATCATCCAAACATCAAAATACTGCCCCTTACACTCAACAGGTTAAATCTCACAAATATCTGTTTTGGAAGATATGACCTCTATTATGCCATTTACACCTTGTACAACATTTATATACTAGAATCAATGTTTCTGTCTAATATCTATGCAACATCGGCCTTTTAAGGTCTCAAAATGACCAAGAACATATCAATGGTTAAACAATAATCACACAACACAGAGGATGTTAAAATAAATACATGTCATATTTTATTCCAAAACAGTCACACTGTTGTAATAGTGTGATGTGTAAATTCAGTCTATTATGAGTAAATGGAAGTTTTTGGGCGATTTATAAATAGTGACAGTGTTTCCTAGCCTCAGTGCAGTGGGCAGCTGGGAGGAGGTGCTCTTATTCTCCATGAACTTTACAGTGTCCCAGAATTTTTGGGGAGTTTGTGCTAGCCTTTGCTTTCCTAACTGCGTGTGTATATTGGTTCCTAACTTCCCAGAAAAGTTCAATATCGCGGGGGCGATTCGATGCCAATGCAGTACGCCACAGGATGTTTTTGTGCTGGTCAAGGGCAGTCAGGTCTGGAGTGAACCAAGAGCTTTATCTCTTTCCTGGTTCTAAATTTTTTGAATGGGGCATGCTTATTTAAGATGGTGAGGAAAGCACTTGTAAAGAATAACCAGGCATCCTCTACTGACGGAATGATGTCAATATCCTTCCAGGATTCCTGGGCCAGGTGGATTAGAAAGGCCTGCTCGCTTAAGTGTTTTAGGGAGCGTTTGACTGTGATGAGGGGTGGTCGTTTGACCGCAGACCCATTACGGACGAAGGCAATGAGGCAGTGATCGCTGAGATCCTGGTTGAAGACAGCAGAGGTGTATTTGGAGGGCAGGTTGGTTAGGATGATTTCTATGAGGGTGCCCGTGTTTACGGATTTGGGGTTGTACCTGGTAGGTTCATTGATCATTTGTGTGAGATTGAGGGCTTAGATTGTAGGATGGCCAGGATGTTAAGCATGTCCCAGTTTAGGTCACCTAACAGCACGAGCTCTGAAGATAGATGGGGTCCAATCAATTCACATATGGTGTCCAGGGCACAGCTGTGGGCAGAAGGTGGTCTATAGCAAGCTCAACGGTGAGAGACTTGTTTCTGGAAAAGTGGATTTTTGAAAGTAGAAGCTTAAATTATTTGGGCACAGACCTGGATAGTAAGACAGAGCTCTGCAGGCTATCTCTGCAGTAGATTGCAACTCCGCCCCCTTTGGCAATTATATCTTGTCGGAAAATGTTATATTTAGGGAAGAAAATTTTTGGGTGGTCATCCTAAGCCAGGATTCAGACACGGCTAGGACATTCGGGTTGGCAGAGTGTGCTAAAGCAGTGAATAAAACAAACTTAGGGAGGAGGCTTCTAATGTTAACATGCATGAAACCAAGGCTTTTACGGTTACAGAAGTCAACAAATGATGGATCGTGTCATGATGGATCGGCGAGGCTCCGTGTCGGCAGTAAAAGGGGTCCAGGCCAATTGGAAAAATAGATATTGTGGCCCAAGGAGTGGCTGGTAGACCTCTTCGGCTAGCCGGGAGATGGGCCTAGCAATTTTTTTTTTTTAAAGCTAGCTATCTGCGATGATCCAGGTGAAAAGGTTCAGAGCTTACGGTAGGAATCTGGGGGTATGGAGAAAATAAGTCAGATTTGCTCTGGTTTGAATCACGCTGTGTAAAGATATAAAAATATATATACACTTGACACGATAAGACAAAAGACAAAGACGTCTGACTGCTACGCCATCTTGGAAAAGGAAACTAAATAGGAAAATAAATCCCACATTAATCAGATAATATACTTGGCCATTACAACAGATCAAATTCGTAGTTACTGCATTTTGCCTTTGTAGGTCAGCATAACTTCATGCCATCTCATCAACTTTCTTACTGTCAACTTTCCTACACACTGACTAGCTGACATGTGGTGTGCAATCATGTCTCCTGAGGTTGTGGAATATGTTCCAAACTGAGCACTGACATCACCCAAACCAATTAGTCTTAACAGTTATCCTATTTCCCATGTAAAATAGCCTTTCAGTGACCAATAAATCACGCATACAATATTTTCCCCATTAAAGTGCTCAACTGAGAAAATGTACCTTTCCTCTCATCTCTAACTGTCAGTAAGGCTGAAGGTCAGGCTAGGTGGCTACAGCAACATCATATCCTGTCATACATTACATCATGCTTTCATTAATGATTTGTTAAACCAACCGATTGTTCATTTGTGTGCTCACGTGAGTGTGCACTCACCTTATTTGCATGTGTGTGTGTGTGTGTGTGTGTGTGTGTGTGTGTGTGTGTGTGTGTGTAGAGAGACTCTGGGGAGGGGAGTGGCTGTCAGTAACTCAGAGATAAATAGAGAGGCAGAGCTCAGAGTTTGTCAGAAGGCTGACCTGACAGGGTCACACACAGGACCAAGCAGGAGCAGGACCTCAGCATTTTGACCCTTTATTACAAATGGAGGAACACAAAGATTATCAATATTGTTTTCAAGACAGAAACTCTTCTTGCAGAAAGGCTTTGCTATCGACATCTATCTACACAGCACTGTACATCTTCTGCTCATTGTTTTCAGCAGTTACAGTATTTTTGAACGTACTGGTGATCATCTCCATCTCTCACTTCAAGCAGCTCCACACTCCAACCAACCTGCTCATCCTCTCTCTGGCTGTGTCAGATCTCCTGGTGGGAGCGATTGTGATACCAGTAACGACTGTAGCAATATTGGAATCATGCTGGGGATTTGGGAAATATTTCTGTGCTTTTCATTTCTATATGGCTTTTTTATGTACCTCTTTATCTCTGGGCAATTTGGTCTTGATATCTATTGACCGCTATGTTGCTGTGTGTGATCCCTTATTGTACCACTCTAAAATAACAATAACAAGAATAATGTGTTGTATATCCATTACCTGGTTTTGTTGTATCATATACCAGGCTGTTGTTATAAAAATATGTATAAATGTACAGGTACCCAGTAGGTGTTTGAAAGAATGTTTTACTGTAGATGGGTCAATCTGGGGTAATATAATTGATATTGTAATTACAATGGTTGTCCCATGCTCTATTATTATAACACTTTATTTGAAAATCTTTGTGGTGGCCACATCACAGGCCAGAAAGGTATTTTCAAAAGAGACCGCCAGTGTGTCTGGTGTTAAAACTGTACAGGCAAATAAGTCTGAGAGAAAAGCAGCAAAAACTCTAGCTATTGTTGTTTTCAACTATCTCATTTGTTGGATTCCATCTCTATTTATTTTATTTTTTGTACATATTTTTATTGACAATTTATTGTCATTGTTCATCAGTTTTCTGCCACTTGTTAATTCCTTAATTAATCCAATAATTTATGCTTTCTTTTATCCATGGTTCAAAGTGACAGCTAAACATATTTTAACTCTGAAGTTAAGGCATTCATAGTTCCTATGTTTTTATTCCTAAATTTGACTAACAGGTTTGATATAGTGATGTTATACAATTGTTGTATTTGCTTCTTTCATGTAACACTACACTGACATTAGTTATCTCAGTGTTCTCGTCATAGATTCATGTGGTGTTGATACAGAATGATTTAGCTGGATTAGAATGGAATGACTTGGAGAAAGCATAAGCTTATTGTATAAGAATTTGTTCTTAAACTGACTTGCCTAGTTAAGTGAAATTATTATTTTTTTACAAAAATTATAATAGAGATTGAAGTAATTTTGGGTTGTATATTACAAATACCAAAGTCTGTGGTTGTTCCATGTTATTTAATGAAAGTCCATTTTGAGGAAGTCATGGATCTTACTGTATGTTGTTTAACATCACCCTCTACTGGCTTAATTGGGACACAATACCTCCAACAATATGCATGATATCAGATAAAGTCCAAGTCTAACTCAATGGTGTATTGTGGAAATAGTTGATGGTAAAAATGAAAGATTATGCAAATATGGGTAACACTTTATAATAATCTTTAGTAACAAACAAATTTGTAAGGCATTTACAGTTCTCACCATTTATTAATCATTATTCCCACATTTGTTAAATGTTAACTAGGTAAACTAGGTATTCTCACATTTATAAATAACTACTACAGTGCATTTGGAAAGTATTCAGACACCTTAATATTTTACACATTTTGTTATGTTACAGCCTCAATCTAAAATTGATTAAATGAAATAAAAAACAGAAAAACCTTATTTACATAAGTATTCAGACCCTTTGCTATGAGACTCGAAATTGAGCTCAGGTGCATCCTGTTTCCATTGATCATCATTGAGATGTTTATACAACTTGATTGGAGTCCACCTGCCTTTGGAATGGCACACCTGTCTATATAACGTTCCACAGTTGACAGTTTATGACAGAGCAAAAACCAAGCCATGACGTCGAAGGAATTGTCCGTAGAACTCAGAGACAGGATTGGGTCGAGCCACATATCTGGGCAGTGGTGGAAAACGTACCCAATTGTCTTACTTGAGTAAAAGTAAAGATACCTTAATAGAAAATGACTCCAGTAAAAGTGAAAATCACCCAGTAAAATCCTACATGAGTAAAAATCCTACTTGAGTATTTGGTTTTAAATATTCTTAATTATCAAATGTAAATGTTATTCCTAAAATATACTTAAGTATCAAAAGTTAAAGTTAAAGTATAAATCATTTCAAATTCCTTGTATTAAGCAAACCAGACGGCATCATTTCCATGTTTTTGATTTATTTACGGATAGCAAGGGGCACGCTCCAACACTCAGACATCATTCACAAACAAACATGTGTTTAGTGAAATGAGAGAGTGGGATGACCAGGGATGTTCTCTTGATAAGTGTGTGAATTATAAAATTGTCCTTTCTTGCTAAACATTCAAAATGTAACAAGTACTTTTGGGTGTCAGGGAAAATGTATGGGGTAAAAAGTACATCATTTTCTTTAGAAAGGTAGTGAAGTAAAAGGAGTCCAAAATATAAATAGTAAAGTACATATACCTAAAACAAGAGGTTAATCATGCAATTTTATCAAGACTTTTCATCCAATTACCTTTCCCCTTACTATGAACTGTATAAGACCAGTGACACATCTTAAGTCCTCGCATGAAATTACCAAGTTAATCATCAAATTGTTAACATATGAAGAGAGAGTGCACACTCACCATGTGCTGTACAAAACAGTCCCGTCTCTAATGAACCTTTGACCAAGGAAGAATTTGGCAAGGATGTTGCGGTGGTTTTTATACATTTTAACACCAGTGACATGAAATTGAGACAATTATTACAGCTATTATTTGTAAATTATTTGTAATATTTTTGGGATATTTTAGATTTTTGAGTGGTCCACTAAATAACTATAATACTTTCCTTTGTATTATGACATTTAAAGAGGGAGAAAAATATATTTTTAAACTCAAAATATGACATTAAACCATGACTACTGACCCGAGGGACAAGACAATTTCATGGTACTGACCGTGCTCTACAATATATATATATATATATATATATATATATATATATAAAAATGTTTGCAATATAGTAAGTGTCTTACATATGTTTAATTAATAATAAAACACTTAAATTAAAACTAACAAAAACAAATTATGTCATTAGCTCACACTTTTAAGTGTTTTCCTGGTGAATAAGGCCAGGACAGAAAAGCCTCCATTTTCGTAGAATGACCCTAAACACAACAGCGCAGCAGACACATCAACTTCAACATACTGAGTATGAACACTACCACTACTCTCACTACATCACTGTCAGTGTGCTGCCAGGTCGGGGGTCACACCAGAGCAGATCTCTGAATTAATATAAAGATTGGATAACACTTCATAATATCACCTTGTAATAAAGCGTTTGTAATGGATTAGTAAATAGTTTGTTCATAATTTATCATTACTCCCTCATTGGTTTTCGTAAGCCAGTTATTTTCACATTTATAAACAACTTTTCTAGTATGTAATGATGATTCACAAAATGTTGAGTAAATATAATTGTAAACCATTTACTAGTCATTAGTAAAGTCTATTTGCACACCCTAAACTCATTACTTTCTTCAGCACACTACTAAAACAGTGTGACTGTTTCGGAATAAAATGTTCAGTATATTTCCTTTAACGTCCTCTGTGTTGTTGTGTGTTTATTATCAATTTACAGAAATCTTCCCAATTTATTAATTACAAAATGTAGCTAACATTAGATAGTTAATCTAGAGATTTTTACCTTTGCCTCGATTCAGCAATCTTGTCCAGATCATTATGACATTTGTAGTTCATAATGAGAGCCACATTAGCAGCTAATTAGCGTTTCCTTTTTGTTGGGTAAATACAGGTGAATATATTGATTAAAGTCACCTTGTCCTAGAGAGATGTACATGGTTATCAAAACGGATGCCAGGGTGGCCTACACGAAACACCACCCTTATTTTAAGTGTTATTTTAAGTTATTTTAAGTGTTTCTAAAATCCTGTATGGGAAAAAATGAAGGGTGGAAAAAGGATTAGAACAATTTCCTTGTTTGACCATTAGTTTTTATGGGTATTATGACTCATCTATCAGGGTTCCCATGCCTTGGGTTTCCTGTAAAATTAGGCTACTTTGAAAACAATGTCACGGGTGAAAATGTATTGGTCAATGCCATGTCCCTGGGACCTGCTGCTGCTGACTATCAGGCAGTGTGCAGGCTGTGAGTGAGTGAGTGAGTGAGTGTTTAGGAGTATGGAGGGGGAGGGCCTGAGGGCTGTGTGTGTGTTGAGAGCACTGGGTGAGAGAGCACTGCTGCTGAGTTATGGCGACAGAGCAGTATGCACGAACGTGGTGTCAACTTTTTACCAGCTGTAGGCAGGCTATTTAGATGGTCATAATGGAGACACCTATTTCCAACCCTTTATCCATAAAACATATTAACACGCTAGAACTGATATAGCAGCAACAAAGTACTGGATGCTTTAGATAAATTAGCTCTGAGCTGTTTTATGTTAATCATCTGTATAATTTCTATTTGTTGAATTCACAGACTTCATAACAGGAAACCTGTTCTATCAAAATCATTCTGTCTATGGAAACGGAGAACATCAACACATTAACATCAACATGCCAGAGGGTATATCCATTGTACTTGGGGTTCTGGTGGGAGTTTACCTCATTTAGATTTTTGAATTCTGCTTTAACTCTAAAATCCTAATAAACACTGACAAATAAAATATTGTTTTATTGTTTTTATTGTTAAGTATATTACTACTAATAATAATAATAGGGGAGGGGGAAGTAGTTAAAAAATGAACCACAAAATGTTCATCAAAAGGTTCTTCAAGGATCCATTAAAAGGGGTTATTGGAAGAACCCTTTTAAAGAGTTATTTGATGAACCCTAAAGGATCCTCCAGGAACCTTTACTTTTTTGACTGCACAGACAAAGAAGATGATTTTGGACTACGGAAAAGGAGGACCGAGTACGCCCCCATTCTCATCAACAGGGCTGTAGTGGAGCAGGTTGAGAGCTTCAAGTTCCTTGGTGTCCACATCACCAACAAACTAACATGGTCCAAGCACAGTTCGAAGAGGGCTCCACAAAACCTATTCCCCCTCAGGAGACTGAAAAGATTTAGCATGGGTCCTCAGATCCTCAAAAACATTCTAAAGCTGCACCATCGAGAGCATCCTGACTGGTTGCATCACTGCCTGGTATGGCAACTGCTCAGCCTCCGACCGCAAGGCGCTACAGAGGGTAATGCGAACGGCCCAGTATATCACTGAGGCCAAGCTTCCTGCCATCCAGGACCTCTACACAAGGTGGTGTCAGAGAAAGGCCCTAAAAATTGCCAAAGACTCCAGCCACCCTAGTCATAGACTGTTCTCTCTGCTACAGCACGGCAAGTGGTTTTGGAGTGCCAGGTCTAGGTCCAAGAGGCTTCTAAATAGCTTCTACCCCCAAACCATAAGACTCCTGAACACCTAATCAAATGGCTACCAATACTATTTGCATTGCCCCCACCCCTCTTTCACACCGCTGCTACTCTCTGTTGCTATCATCTGAGCATATTAACTTTAATAACTCTACCTACATGTACATATTACCTCAATTACCTCAACTAACCGGTGCCCCTGCATATTGATTCTGTGCCGGTACCCCCTGTATATAGTCTCGCTATTGTTACATTACTGCTGCTCTTTAATTACTTGTTACTTTTATTTCTTATTCTTACATGTATTTTTTAAACTGCATTGTTGGTTAGGGGCTCATAAGTAAGCATTTCAGTGTAAGGTCTACGTCTACACCTGTTGTATTGTGCGCATGTGACTAATACAATTTAATTTGATTGATTTACAGTCACGTCATCCAGTGCAGCCAGAATAACAGCAAAGTAGCTCCATTTGTGTTTAAGTTTTTTTCTAGTTACATTTATTTGTATACAACCATAATAATGAGCTAATAATGCGCGATTTCACCTGGCGTAGAAAACGTGCTCTCTCTCATCAGGAAACTGTTGTTCAGAGGAGCTAGCCAACAACACAGCTAACACAATAACTTAAAATTCAAGCTGGAAACACAAACTAGCTGCATTTCGTTTAGTTTTACATTTCTTTGTATATATCCATACAAATGACGCCAGCTGATTCATGATTTCGACTGGCTGAGTCTGCCTGTCTGTCTTGTCCCAACTCCTGACACGTTCATTACTGTGGGACAACTGCCGATCGAATTTGGATACCTAAACAATGTTGCAAATGTCGGGGAGACAGACAGCAAGGTTGATACAAATCTCCTCTGTTTAAAACCAAATGCCTAAAAGACATGTGAGATACATACTTTTTAGAGTGGAGATTCAGTTTATAAATTGCCTGGCTGGGCTGATGAGAGTGGATTGTGCAGCGAGATAGAACAGGGTAAATAGGCATTTCAATGTCATAGCTTAGCTGGTAGAAACTTGGAATTAACACTGGCTAGGATGCGGGTTTAATCACTCAGCATCCATGATTAGACCCACCTGTTGTATAATTGAATCTGTTGGCCATCAAATAGGCAATGCATTTATATGCCATTGTAGGCTACTGTATCCTTCCATTTGATACAATAAATATGTTGAAATTATGATATCGCTGGAGCAGTTGTGTAAAGTACTTTAGTAAAAATACTTAAGTCATTTTTGGGGGTATCTGTACTTTACTATTTATATTTTGGACTACTTTAACTTTTACTTCACTGCATTCCTAAACAAAAGAATGTAGATTTCACTCCATACATTTTCCCTGTCACCTACAAGTGGTCATTACATTTGTAATGCTTAGCAGGAGAGGAAAATGGTCCAATTCATGCACTTATCAAGAGAACATTTCTGGTCATCCCTACTGTCTGTGATCTGGCAGACTCACTGAACACACATGCTTCGTTTGTAAATGATACTAAGTATATATTTATCAATTACATTTACTTTTGATACTTGAGTTTAAAACCAAATACTTTTATACTTTTACTTATGTAGTATTTTACTGGGTTATTTTCTATTACTTTTACTCAAGTATGACAATTGGGTACTTTTTCCACCCCGGTGCTGGAGTCATTGCAAATGGATTTGTGCCACTTGTTAAAACCGATTTAATGAATAGCCCATAACTTCAGTTTATTGTTGTAGCCTTGTGTTATTAGGCTGTTATTAATGGCCATGTGTAGTTAATTCAATTGGAAGTTATTAATTCAGACATCTTCTGCTCCACATTTAATGTCAGTTTAATTCTGGACATTTCCCTGAAATGTGATGTTGGCCTATGAAGGGCTATGGGTTACTAGCTCAGCAAACCAAGTGGAATTGCAATTATTAAGCCAGATTTTAGTCTGCAGCCTATGCCTATTGGAATAACAAGTCAATCTCACAAATAGGCCATTTATAATGGTCTGTAATCTTGACATCTGACACATAATAACTGCACAATTGCCAGCACAATTGCCAGAAAATAGCCTAACTATCATCTTTTGAAATTTGTCCAATGATTTTAATTATTATTATTATTATACATTTTTTAGGGTGGTAAAAAAGTTTGTTCAAGTGTTTTTTTCATAGAGAATTAGATATCCTGCGTCCAACTTTCATCACTCAAACTTTCTCAAACAGGATTTAATAATTACAATTATAAACTTGGTGGTTTGAGCCCTGAATGCTGATTGGTTGAAAGCAGTGATATATCAGACCATATCAGGTGTGACAAAAAAAATATGTTTTGCTGTTCTAATTACATTGGCAACCAGTTTATAATAGCAATAAGGCACCTCAGGGGTGTGTGTCCAAAGAACAGCCCTTAGCTGTGGTATTTTGGCCGTATAGCCTACCACACGTCCTCAACGTCCTCCAACCTGCTCCACTACAGCCCTGTCGAGGAGAATGGGGGTGCTCGGTCCTCCTTTTCCTGTGGTCCACAATCATCTCCCTAGTCTTGGTTACGTTTAGGGATAGGCTGTTATTCTGGCACCACACTGCCAGGTCTCTGTCCTTCTCTCTATAGGCTGTCTCGTCGCTGTCGGTGATCAGGATCACGCACCCCTGAGGGGCTTCAGTGTTGATGATCAGCGTGGCAGATGTGTTGCTTCCTACCCTCACCACCTGGTGGCGGCCCATCCGGAAGTCCAGGATCCAGTTGCAGAGGGAGGTGTTTAGTCCCAGGATCCTTAGCTTAGTGATGAGCTTTGAGGGTACTATGGTGTTGAACGCTGAGCTGTAGTCAATGAACAGCATTCTCAAGTAGATATTCCTTTTGTCCAGGTTGGTAAGGGCAGTGTGGAGTGCAATAGAGATTGCATCATCTGTGGATCTGTTTGGGCAGTATGCAAATTGGGGTGGGAATTGGGTTTCTGTGATACTGGTGTTGATGTGAGCCATTACCAGCCTTTCACTATGTGCTCTTTATACAGTGGCTTGCGAAAGTATTCAACCCCCTTGGCATTTTTCCTATTTTGTTACCTTACAACCTGGAATTAAAATAGATTCTTGGGGGGTTTGTATAATTTGATTTACACAACATGCCTACTACTTTGAAGATGCAAAACATTTTTTATTGTGAAACAAACAAGAAATAAGACAAAAAACAGGAAACTTGAGAGTGAACCTCCGTCCCAGCTTCAATCTCTGGAAGTCTGAAACAGGTTTCCTTCAAGAATTTCCCTGTATTTAGTGCCATCCATTAATTCCCTCAATTCTGACAAGTTAACCAGTCCGTGCCGATTAAAAACATCCCCACAGCATGATGCTGCCACCACAGTGCTCTGGGTGATGAGAGGTGTTGCTTTTGCGCCAGAGTACCTCCCTCCACGTGTTTGGGGAGTCTCCCACATGCCGTTAGGCGAAAACCAAATGTGTTTGGGGAGTCTCCCACATGCCGTTAGGCGAACACCAAACGTGTTTGCTTATTTTTGTCTTTAAGACATGGCCTTTTCTGGTCCCTCTTCCGTAAAGCCCAGCTCTGTGGAGTGTACGACTTAAAATGGTCCTATGGACAGATTCTCCAATCTCCACTGTGGAGCTTTGCAGCTTCTCCAGGGTTATCTTTGGTCTTCTTGTTGCCCTCCTGATTAATGCCTTCCTTGCCTGGTCCTTGAGTTTTGGTGGGCGGCCCTCTTTTGGCAGGTTTGTTGTGCTGCCATATTCTTTAAATTTTTTAAATAATGGATTTAATGGTGCTCCGTGGGATGTTCAAAGTTTTGTATATTTTTTTATAACCCAATCCTGATCTGTACTTCTCCACAACTTTGTCCCTGACCTGTTTGGAGAGCTCCTTGGTCTTCATGGCGCCTCTTGCTTAGCTGTGTTGCAGACTCTGGGACATTTCAGAACAGGTGTGTATATATACTGAGATCGTGTGACAGATCATGTGACACTTAGAAATTGCACACAAGTGGACTTCTAAAGGTAAATGGTTGCACCAGATCTTATTTAGGGGAATTTTTTGAAACAAGTTATTTTCTAAATTTCACTTCACCAATTTGGACTATTTTGTGTATGTCTATTACATGAAATCCAAATAAAAATAAATGTAAATTACAGGTTGTAATGCACCAAAATAGGAAAAACGCCACGGTGGATGAATACTTTTGCAAGGCAGTGTTTTAAAGTTATCTTTTCAAGTAAAATATGCACTACTTTTCTGAAAATATTTCCCCAACGGGCGCAGTGTTTCCATGATCCGATCTCGACTTGTTTCAGTATTTAGTTCTCAAGCGAGCGGAGAAAGGCTATTTGGAGAATGTAATGTCAGTTGGTGTCCATCGAAATGGTTAGAAGGCACACGTCTGATATTTGCCATTTATCGCTTCTGTGATAGCCAAACTCATAGACGTATTCACAGTCTGGTCTGCTCTCTATACTTCTCATATGCATTGGTCAACCAACACTTGGTGACTGGAGAGAAAGGTCACGTTCCACTTCTCAGACGTTGCATGCATCAACCAATCGTTGTGTGCCACATTGTTATAACATGTGCTTAATTGATATGGCTTTACATCTTCTTCTTATTGATTTCATTAGTATTTTTTAACATACTGGTGATCATCTCCATCTCTCACTTCAAGCAGCTCCACACTACAACCAACCTGCTCATCCTCTCTCTGGCTGGGTCAGATCTCCTGATGGGACTGATTGTGATACCAGTAACGACGATAGCAATAATGGAACCATGTTGGAGATTTTGGGAAATATCTCTGTGTGTTTTATTTCTACATCACTAGTTTGTGTACTTCTTTACCTCTGGGCAGTTTGGTCTTGATATCTATTGACTGCTATGTTGCTGTGTGTGATCCCTTATTGTACCACTCTAAAATAACAATAACAAGAATGATGTGTTGTATATCCATAACCTGGTGTTGTTGTATCATATGTTTGTAATGGATCCCCATTAGATGCTGCACTCTTTCTGGGGTCCAGCAAAATTAAGACAGTTTATCCAATTTCAAACATAACAATACATTCACAGATTTCATAACGCACTGTGCCCCCTCAGGCCCCTCCTCCACCACTACCACATATCTACAGTACACTGTGCCCCCTCAGGCCCCTCCTCCACCACTACCACATATCTACAGTACACTGTGCCCCCTCAGGCCCCTCCTCCACCACTACCACATATCTACAGTACACTGTGCCCCCTCAGGCCCCTCCTCCACCACTACCACATATCTACAACACACTGTGTGCCCCCAGGCCCCTACTCCACCACTACCACATATCTACAGTACACTGTGCCTCCTCAGGCCCCTCCTCCACCACTACCACATATCTACAGTACACTGTGTCCCCTCAGGCCCCTACTCCACCACTACCACATATCTACAGTACACTGTGTCCCCTCAGGCCCCTACTCCACCACTACCACATATCTACAGTGCACTGTGCCCCCTCAGGCCCCTACTCCACCACTACCACATATCTACAGTACACTGTGCCCCATCAGGCCCCTACTCCACCACTACCACATATCTACAACACACTGTGTGCCCTCAGGCCCCTACTCCACCACTACCACATATCTACAGTACACTGTGCCCCATCAGGCCCCTACTCCACCACTACCACATATCTACAGTACACTGTGTGCCCTCAGGCCCCTACTCCACCACTACCACATATCTACAGTACACTGTGCCCCCTCAGGCCCCTACTCCACCACTACCACATATCTACAGTACACTGTGTCCCCTCAGGCCCCTACTCCACCACTACCACATATCTACAGTACACTGTGCCCCATCAGGCCCCTACTCCACCACTACCACATATCTACAGTACACTGTGCCCCCTCAGGCCCCTACTCCACCACTACCACATATCTACAGTACACTGTGCCCCATCAGGCCCCTACTCCACCACTACCACATATCTACAACACACTGTGTGTCCCCTCAGGCCCCTACTCCACCACTACCACATATCTACAGTACACTGTGCCCCATCAGGCCCCTACTCCACCACTACCACATATCTACAACACACTGTGCCCCATCAGGCCCCTACTCCACCACTACCACATATCTACAGTACACTGTGCCCCCTCAGGCCCCTACTCCACCACTACCACATATCTACGGTACACTGTGCCCCCTCAGGCCCCTCCTCCACCACTACCACATATCTACAACACACTGTGCCCCCTCAGGCCCCTACTCCACCACTACCACATATCTACAGTACACTGTGCCCCATCAGGCCCCTACTCCACCACTAACACATATCTACAGTACACTGTGCCCCCTCAGGCCCCTACTCCACCACTACCACATATCTACAGTACACTGTGCCCCCTCAGGCCCCTACTCCACCACTACCACATATCTACAACACACTGTGTCCCCTCAGGCCCCTACTCCACCACTACCACATATCTACAGTACACTGTGTCCCCTCAGGCCCCTACTCCACCACTACCACATATCTACAGTACACTGTGTCCCCTCAGGCCCCTACTCCACCACTACCACATATCTACAGTACACTGGGTCCCCTCAGGCCCCTACTCCACCACTACCACATATCTACAGTACACTGTGTCCCCCCAGGCCCCTACTCCACCACTACCACATATCTACAGTACACTGTGCCCCATCAGGCCCCTACTCCACCACTACCACATATCTACAGTGCACTGTGCCCCCTCAGGCCCCTACTCCACCACTACCACATATCTACAGTACACTGTGTCCCCTCAGGCCCCTACTCCACCACTACCACATATCTACAGTACACTGTGTCCCCTCAGGCCCCTACTCCACCACTACCACATATCTACAGTACACTGTGTCCCCTCAGGCCCCTACTCCACCACTACCACATATCTACAGTACACTGTGCCCCCTCAGGCCCCTACTCCACCACTACCACATATCTACAGTACACTGTGCCCCATCAGGCCCCTACTCCACCACTACCACATATCTACAACACACTGTGCCCCCTCAGGCCCCTACTCCACAGCTACCACATATCTACAACACACTGTGTGCCCCCTCAGGCCCCTACTCCACCACTACCACATATCTACAGTACACTGTGCCCCATCAGGCCCCTACTCCACCACTACCACATATCTACAGTACACTGTGCCCCCTCAGGCCCCTACTCCACCACTACCACATATCTACAGTACAATGTGCCCCATCAGGCCCCTACTCCACCACTACCACATATCTACAGTACACTGTGCCCCCTCAGGCCCCTACTCCACCACTACCACATATCTACAGTACACTGTGTCCCATCAGGCCCCTACTCCACCACTACCACATATCTACAACACACTGTGCCCCCTCAGGCCCCTACTCCACCACTACCACATATCTACAACACACTGTGTGCCCTCAGGCCCCTACTCCACCACTACCACATATCTACAACACACTGTGTGCCCCATCAGGCCCCTACTCCACCACTACCACATATCTACAGTACACTGTGCCCCCTCAGGCCCCTACTCCACCACTACCACATATCTACAGTACACTGTGCCCCATCAGGCCCCTACTCCACCACTACCACATATCTACAGTACACTGTGCCCCCTCAGGCCCCTACTCCACCACTACCACATATCTACAGTACACTGTGCCCCCTCAGGCCCCTACTCCACCACTACCACATATCTACAGTACACTGTGCCCCATCAGGCCCCTACTCCACCACTACCACATATCTACAGTACACTGTGCCCCCTCAGGCCCCTACTCCACCACTACCACATATCTACAGTACACTGTGTGCCCCCTCAGGCCCCTACTCCACCACTACCACATATCTACAACACACTGTGTGCCCCCAGGCCCCTCCTCCACCACTACCACATATCTACAACACACTGTGCCCCCTCAGGCCCCTACTCCACCACTACCACATATCTACAGTACACTGTGCCCCCTCAGGCCCCTACTCCACCACTACCACATATCTACAACACACTGTGCCCCATCAGGCCCCTACTCCACCACTACCACATATCTACAGTACACTGTGCCCCCTCAGGCCCCTACTCCACCACTACCACATATCTACAGTACACTGTGCCCCCTCAGGCCCCTACTCCACCACTACCACATATCTACAGTACACTGTGCCCCCTCAGGCCCCTACTCCACCACTACCACATATCTACAACACACTGTGCCCCCTCAGGCCCCTACTCCACCACTACCACATATCTACAACACACTGTGCCCCCTCAGGCCCCTACTCCACCACTACCACATATCTACAGTACACTGTGCCCCCTCAGGCCCCTACTCCACCACTACCACATATCTACAACACACTGTGTCCCCTCAGGCCCCTACTCCACCACTACCACATATCTACAACACACTGTGTGCCCCCAGGCCCCTACTCCACCACTACCACATATCTACAGTACACTGTGCCCCCTCAGGCCCCTACTCCACCACTACCACATATCTACAACACACTGTGCCCCCTCAGGCCCCTACTCCACCACTACCACATATCTACAGTACACTGTGCCCCCTCAGGCCCCTACTCCACCACTACCACATATCTACAGTACACTGTGCCCCCTCAGGCCCCTACTCCACCACTACCACATATCTACAACACACTGTGTGCCCCCTCAGGCCCCTACTCCACCACTACCACATATCTACAACACACTGTGTCCCCTCAGGCCCCTACTCCACCACTACCACATATCTACAACACACTGTGTCCCCTCAGGCCCCTACTCCACCACTACCACATATCTACAGTACACTGTGCCCCCTCAGGCCCCTACTCCACCACTACCACATATCTACAGTACACTGTGTGCCCCCAGGCCCCTACTCCACCACTACCACATATCTACAGTACACTGTGCCCCCTCAGGCCCCTACTCCACCACTACCACATATCTACAACACACTGTGTGCCCTCAAGCCCCTCCTCCACCACTACCACATATCTACGGTACACTGTGCCCCCTCAGGCCCCTACTCCACCACTACCACATATCTACAACACACTGTGTCCCCTCAGGCCCCTACTCCACCACTACCACATTATTACAGTACACTGTGCCCCCTCAGGCCCCTACTCCACCACTACCACATATCTACAACACACTGTGTCCCCTCAGGCCCCTACTCCACCACTACCACATATCTACAACACACTGTGTCCCCTCAGGCCCCTACTCCACTACTACCACATATCTACAACACACTGTGTCCCCTCAGGCCCCTACTCCACCACTACCACATATCTACAACACACTGTGCCCCCTCAGGCCCCTACTCCACCACTACCACATATCTACAGTACACTGTGTCCCCTCAGGCCCCTACTCCACCACTACCACATATCTACAGTACTAAATCCATATGTATGTATAGTGCGTATGTTATCGTATGTGTGTGTGTGTGTGTGTGTGTGTGTGTGTGTGTGTGTGTGTGTGTATGCATGTGTCTGTGCCAATGTTTGTGTTGCTGTTCCATAAGGTGCTTTTGTTAATCTGTTTTTTAAATCTGATTCTACTGCTTGCATCAGTTACTTGATGTGGAATAGAGTTCCATGTGGTCATGGCTCTATGTAGTACTGTGTGCCTCCCATAGTCTGTTCTGGACTTGGGGACTGTGAAGAGACATCTTGTGACCTCTTGTGGCATAATGATGCTGCTATTATAAAACATATTTGTAACTGTACAGGTACCCAGGACCTGTTTGAATATAATTGACCTTGTAATTACAATGGTTGTCCCGTGCTCTATTATTATAAAACTTTATATGAAAATCTTTGTGGTGGCCAGATCACAGGCTAGAAATGTGTTTTCAAAAGAGGCTGCCAATGTGTCTCAAACTCTACAGGCAAATGAGTCTGAGAGAAAAGCAGCAAAAACTGTAGCAATTGTTGTCCCCAACTATCTCATTTGTTGGATTCCAATTAAATGTTATTTAATTGTATTTAAATAGTTAATGTTTCATCATTCATTATCAGCTTTTTCCACTTGTTAATTCCGCAATTAATCCAATAATTTATGCTTTCTTTTATCCATGGTTCAATGTGACAGCTAAGCGTATTTTAACTAGGGTGAAGTTAAGGTGTTCATAGTTCCTATGTTTTTATTCCCTAGTTTGACATAGTTATGTTATACTATTTGTTGTTGTTATTGCTTCTTTCATGTAACAATATATTGACCTTACTTCGCTGCACGTTCTCGTCATAGATACATGTGGTGTTGATACAGAATGATTTGGCTGGATTGGATTGGAGTGACTTGGATAAGGCATAAGAAGGATTAAACTTGTTTTATAAATACATTGTAGTCATTTTGTGTTGTATATTCCAAATACCAATGTCTGTGGTTGTTCAATGTTATTTAAGGATAAACTGTACGTAATAATTCTAAAAGTACATTTTGAGGATGTATGTTGTTTAACATCACCCTCTTGTGGCATAATTGGGACACAATGCCTTTAACAAGTGTAGAAAAGTTGCATGATCCTAGATGATATCACATAACTTCCAGGCCTCACTCAATGGTGTATTGTAATAGTTCACGGTCAAAATGCAATTTTTAACGACATTCAGTAATCAGGCATTTACAGTTTGTTCACCAAATTACTCATTACTCCCACATTTGTTAAATGTTAGCCAGCTAGGTTTTTCTCATGTTTATAAATGACTACTATTTGTATTAATTATTAAACACAACAGTACAGGAGACCACAGCAGAGACTTCAATTTCAACATACTGGGTATGAACAGTACCACTACTCTTACTAACACTACTCTCAATACCACTACTCTCACTACCACTACTCTCAAAACCACTCCCCTCACTACCACTACTCTCACTACATTACTGCTGCCGGGTCAGGGGTCACACCAGAGCAGCTCTCAGATGCTGTTTACTCTGAATGAATATAGAGATTAGTAACACTTCATAATAACACTTTGTAATAAACAATTTATATTGGATTAGTAAATAGTTCATTTATCATTACTCCCAGATGTGTTTTAGTGAGCTAGTTATTCACACATTTATAAACAACTTTTATAGTTTGTAGTAATGATTAATACGTTCATAAGATGTTTAATAAAGGTCATTAAAAACCATTTACTGATCATTAGTAAAGTCATTTTGCAGACCATAAACACATGACTTCCTTCAGCACACTACAGTGTGACTGTTTCAGAATAAAAATGTTTAATTTAACCTCCTCTGTGTTGTTTTGTGTTTATACTGTAACCATTGATATGTTCTAGATTATTCTGAGAATAGTCAATTCAAATAAATGTTGCGGCCGCCATGACATTTGTCTTTATATATATTTTATATATTTAAAAAATATATATTTCACTGTGACCTGTAGCTTTTGACTATCAAGCAGGGTGTTACTGAGTGGGGAGGGCCGGAGGGGGGGGGTGTGTGTGTGTGTGTGTGTGTGTGTGTGTGTGTGTGTTGAGAGCGCACTGAAGCTGAGTCATGGTGACAGAGCATCATGCACACACGTGGTGTCATCTTTTACCAGTTGTAGGTAGGCTATTTAGCTTGTCATTATGGAGACACCTATTTCCAATCCATTTTTCCATAAAGTCATTGAGAAAATTAGGAAGGAATATCGATGTACACTAAGAAGCAAAATGTATGAAGAGAGAATATCAAATCAAATCAAATTTATTTACATAGCCCTTCGTCCATCAGCTGATATCTCAAAGTGCTGTACAGAAACCCAGCCTAAAACCCCAAACAGCAAGCAATGCAGGTGTTGAAGCACGGTGGCTAGGAAAAACTCCCTAGAAAGGCCAAAACCTAGGAAGAAACCTAGAGAGCAACCAGGCTATGAGGGGTGTCCTCTTCTGGCTGTGCCGGGTGGAGATTATAACAGAACATGGCCAAGATGTTCATGGATATGGTTTCCACATGTTTATTAACTGAAAGACACAAAAACAATAAAGAATGAACTAAAGGTGAAGACAATGGCAAGCTCACAGGCAAGTACACATAAACAAGATCCCACAAACCCCAGGCGGGAAAAATAACTACTTAAATATGATCCCCAATTAGAGACAACAATTACCAGCTGCCTCTAATTGGGAATCATACAAAACACCAAATTAGAAAAAGAAACTAGAACACAACATAGGCATACTAGATCACCCCCTAGTCACGCCCTGACCTACTACACCAGAGAGAAACAATGGCTCTCTCTGCTCAGGGTGTGACACCTAGTTAAATAAAGGTTAAAAAAAGAAAGTTATATTAGGCTAGTTTTCAGGCAGGTTTTGAGAGAAATGTTATGTACAATCAATCAAATATATTATAAAGCCCTTTTTACATCAGCCAATGTCACAAAGTGCTATACAGAAACCCTCCCTAAAACCCCAAACAGCAAACAATGCAGGTGTAGGAGCACAGTGGCTAGAAAAAACTCCCTAGAAAGGCAGGAACCTAGGAAGAAACCTATAGAGGAACCAGGCTCTGAGGAGTGGCCAAACCTCTTCTGGCTGTGCCGAGTGGAGATTATAACAGTACATGGCCAAGATGTTCAAACATTTATAGATGACCAGCAGGGTCAAATAATAATAATCACAGTGGTTGTAGAGGGTGTAACTACTCTGAGACAAGGCCGAGTATAGCCTACGAAGATCTCCCCTACGAAGATCTCGCCCGGCTGATTTGTAGGCGGGGTAGCGGTAGCCAGGTGGAAAGCATGGCCAGCCATAGAAAAATGCTTATTGAATATCTCAATTATTGTTTCCTAGCCTCCATGGACTTTACAGTGTCCCATAACTTTTTTGAGTTAGTACTACAGGATGCACATTTCTGTTTGAAAAAGCTAACATTAGCTTTCCTAACTGCCTGTGTATATTTGTTCCTAACTTCCCTAAAAAGTTGCACATCACGGGGGCTATTTGATGCTAATGCAGAACGCCACAGGATGTTTTTGTGCTGGTCAATGGCAGACAGGTCTGGAGTGAACCAAGGGCAATATCTATTCCTAGTTCTACATTTTTTGAACAGAGCATGCTTATTTAAGATGGTGAGGAAGGCACTTTAAAAGAATCACCAGGCATCCTCTACTGACAGGATGAGGTCAATGTCCTTCCAGGATACCCCGGCCAGGTCAATTAGAAAGGCCTGCTCGCTGAAGTGTTTTAGGGAGCTTTTGACAGTGATGAGGGGTGGTCGTTTGATTGCAGAACCATTACGGATGCAGGCAATGAGGCGGTGATCGATGAGATCTTGGTTGAAAACAGCAGAGGTGTATTTGGAGGGCGAATTAGTTAGGATGATATCTATGAGGGTGCCCGTGTTTACGGATTTGGGGTGGTACCTGGTAAGTTCAATGATAATTTGTTTGAGATTTAGGGCATCCTTCTTAGATTGTAGGATTGCCAGGTTGTTATTATTTAAGCATGTCCCAGTTTAGGTCACCTAACAGCACGAGCTCAGAAGATAGATGGGGGGAATCAATTCACATATGGTGTCCAGGGCACAGCTGGGGACAGAGGGTGGTCTATAGAAAGTGGTAACTGTGAGAGACTTGTTTCTGGAAAGGTGAATTTTTAGAAGTAGAAGCTCAAATTGTTTTGGTACAGACCTGGATAGTAAGATAGAACCCAATTGTTATACTTGAGTAAAAGTAAAGACACAGTACCTTAATGGAAAATAATTCAAGTAAAATAAACGGTTACTCAGTAAAATACTTCTTCAGTAGAAGTATTTGGTTTTAAATATAGTTATGTATCAAAAGTAAATGTAATTGCTAAAATATATTTAAGTATGAAAATTAAAAGTATAAATAATTTCAAATTCTTTATATTAAACATAAGGAACCTTTTTTAATTATTATTTATGGACAGCCAGGGGCAGATTCCAACACTCAGACATCCTTTACAAACGAACCATGTGTGTTTAGACAGTCCGTCAGATGAGAGACGCTAGGGATGACCAACTTAGCACTTCTAGGTCCTTTCAATTTTTGCAAACTTTCCATTGGATCCACTGTAAATGCTGGTAACAACACTGAACATCAAATCCCATTAAATTCCAGTGAATTGCAACTATGATTACATTTTCAAATGGCTTAATGAATGAGCCCAACACATGACATCATCACAACAGAGTTCCTTTTGCATGGCCTTAATAAATGGGGGAGTTCTTTTTGCATGGCCTAGAGTCCCCGGGTGGGTGGATATTTCACTTAAGGACCATTGGTCTAAAATCCAAATACTCCGTTCACACTGGGCACCGGACCATGCTAAACGAACTCAGATTTATAGATTGACATGTTTGTTACATTCATACATATCTGTTTTACCGTTTAGAAATGAAAACACCTTATGTATCTAGCCCCCCCATCTGAAGAAGTCATAAGTATTTGGACAACTTCACTTGTAGTGTATTAGAGGTGGTAACCCTTTAAATATAATGTTCAGTTAAGTTATATATTTAGATATATAGGTTTCAATTCTCGGGCCGACCCTTTTCTCTATATATATCAACGATGTCGCTCTTGCTGCGGGTGATTCCCTGATCCACCTCTACGCAGACGACACTATTCTGTATACATCTGGCCCTTCCTTGGACACTGTGTTAATAAGACCAAATTCTTATTTACAATGACGGCCTACCAAAAGGCCAAAGGCCTCCTGCGGGTACAAGGGCTGGAATAAAAATAATAATAATATAAATATATATGTATACATAAATACAGTGGGGAGAACAAGTATTTGACATGCTGCCGATTTTGCAGGTTTTCCTACTTACAAAGCATGTAGAGGTCTGTAATTTGTATCATAGGTACACTTCAACTGTGAGAGATGGAATCTAAAACAAAAATCCAGAAAATCACATTGTATGATTTTTAAGTAATTAATTAGCATTTTATTGCATGACATAAGTATTTGATCACCTACCAACCAGTAAGAATTCCGGCTCTCACAGACCTGTTAGTTTTTCTTTAAGAAGCCCTCCGGCTCTCCACTCATTACCTGTATTAACTGCACCTGTTTGAACTCGTTACCTGTATAAAAGACACCTGTCCACACACTCAATCAAACAGACTCCAACCTCTCCACAACGGCCAAGACCAGAGAGGGTGTAAGGGCTAAAATTGTAGACCTGCCCAAGGCTGAGATGGGCTACAGGACAATAGGCAAGCAGCTTGGTGAGAAGGCAACAACTGTTGGCGCAATAATTAGAAAATGGAAGAAGTTCAAGATGACGGTCAATCACCCTCGGTCTGGAAACCATGCAAGATCTCACCTCGTGGGTCATCAATGATCATGAGGAAGGTGAGGGATCAGCCCAGAACTACACGGCAGGACCTGGTCAACGACCTGAAGAGAGCTGGGACCACAGTCTCAAAGAAAACCATTAGTAACACACTACGCCGTCTTGGATTAAAATCCTGCAGCGCACGCAAGGTCCCCCTGCTCAAGCCAGCGCATGTCCAGGCCCGTCTGAATTTTGCCAATGACCATCTGGATGATCCAGAGGAGGAATGGGAGAAGGTCATGTGGTCTGATGAGACAAAAATAGAGCTTTTTGGTCTAAACTCCACTCACCATGTTTGGAGGAAGAAGAAGGATGAGTACAATCCCAAGAACACCATCCCAACCGTGAAGCATGGAGGTGGAAACATCATTCTTTGGGGATGCAAAGGGGACAGGACGACTGCACCGTATTGAGGGGAGGATGGATGGGGCCATGTATCGCGAGATCTTGGCCAACAACCTCCTTCCCTCAGTAAGAGCATTGAAGATGGGTCGTGGCTGGGTCTTCCAGCATGACAACAACCCGAAACACACAGCCAGGGAAACTAAGGAGTGGCTCTGTAAGAAGCATCTCAAGGTCCTGGAGTGGCCTAGCCAGTCTCAAGACCTGAACAAAAATAGAAAATCTTTGGAGGGAGCTGAAAGTCCGTATTGCCCAGTGACAGCCCCGAAACCTGAAGGATCTGGAGAAGGTCTGCATGGAGGAGTGGGCCAAAATCCTTGCTGCAGTGTGTGAAAACCTGGTCAAGAACTACAGGAAACGTATGATCTCTGTAATTGCAAACAATGTTTATGTTCCAAATATTAAGTTCTGCTTTTCTGATGTATCAAATACTTATGTCATGCAATAAAATGCAAACTAATTACTTAAATTTTTTGGGGGAATTCACAGTTGAAGTGCACCTATGATAAAAAAAATACAGACATCTACATGCTTGGTAAGTAGGAAAACCTGCAAAATCGGCAGTGTATCAAATACTTGTTCTCCCCACTGTATATAGAACAAAACACATCACGACAAGAGAGACAACACTACATAAAGAGAGACCTAAGACAACAGCATAGCTTGACAGCAACACATGACAACACAGCATGGTAGAAACACAACATGACAAATACATGGTAGCAACACAACACGACAACAATAAGGTAGCAACACAGCATGGCAGCAGCACAGCATGGTAGCAGCACAAAACATGGTACAAACATTATTGGGCACAGGCAACAGCACAAACGGCAAGAAGGTAGAGACAACAATACTTCACGCGAAGCAGCCACAAATGTCAGAAAGAGTGTCCGTGATTGAGTCTTTGAATGAAGAGATAAAACAGTCCAGTTTGAGTGTTTATTACAGCTCGTTCCAGTCGCTAGCTGCAGCGAACTGAAAAGACGAGCGACCTAGGGATGTGTGTGCTTTGGGGACCTTTAACAGAATGTGACTGGCAGAATGGGTGTTGTATGTGGAGGATGAGAGCTGCAGCAAATATCTCAGATAGGGGGGAGTGAGCCCTAAGAGGGTTTTATAAATAAGCATCAACGAGTGTGTCTTTTTAATTTTAAAATGTTTTATGTTTTATTTCACCTTTATTTGAAGTTAGTGAGGGATATTTAAGTCTCTAACTTCAGCAATTTTTGCAATTCGTTCCAGTTACAGAGAACTGTAAGGAAAGGTGGCCAAAGGTGTTGGTTTAGGGGGTGACCAGAGAGATATAACTGCTGGAGCATGTGCTATGGGTGGGTGTTTTTATGGTGACCAGTGAGCTGAGATAAGGCAGAGCTTTACCTAGCAAAGACTTATAGATGACCTGGAGCCAGTTCGTCTGCGACGAATATGCAGACTGTCCAAGGAATCCATAGCACACAACCACACACCATGGCTGAACTGGGATCCCTATTGTTCACGATATCTTCTCATACTGCACAGGGACAGGGTCAAAGGTGTATATCACAACAAAGTGCTACCACGACATACCACTCTGTTCATCGAAGGTCAACTAACACATGGGCAGAGCCTGTTTTAAGACCGAAAGATAGTCTGCTGCAACTAATACTGGGGGAGGAAGGCCTATCCACCCAGACATACATGGTGGAGCTGAAAACATGGACAGTATTGTCAACATCATGCAACACCAAAATAATATTACTGAAATTCTGGTAAGGCAGAAAAAGTTGCCCTCATTACTACCTCTTAGTGTTCCAGTGATTAAGGGTGACCCACTAGACTAACCTCAACATACTGGTTATGAACACTACCACTAATCTCACTACATCACTGCTGCCAGGTCAGGGGTCACACCAGAGCAGCTCTCAGATCCTGTTTTCTCTAAATGAAAATAGAGATTGGTAACACTTTATAATAACACTTTGTAATAAACAATTTATAATGGATTAGTAAATAGTTAATTCATCATTCATTTTTCATTACTCCAGATAAAAAATGTTAAGCTAGTCTTTTAAACATATATAAACAACTATTGTTGTTTAATATTATGGTAGTATTATATTATATAGTATTTAATAATGATTTATAAGATCATTAATAAGATGTTTAATACATGTCCTTATAAACCTCTAAAGTGAGAACTATTCATACTTATAACCGAAAAGAACTCCTTGAAATCAGGACAGCGATTACTCACCCGTACTGCAAAAATATTTTTTATTTAACACAAGGGATGGCGGTCTGTGTATATTTCTAAACAGCAGCTGGTGCAAGAAATCTAATAGTAGAGAGGATTTTGCTCGCCTGAGGTAGAGTATCTCATGATAAGCTGTAGACAACACTATTTACCAATTGAGTTTTCATCTATATTCTTCGAAGCTGTCTATTTACCACCACAAACCGATGCTGGCACTAAGACCACAGTCAATGAGCTGTACATCGCCATAAAGCAAACAAAAAAATGCTCATCCAGAGGCGCCGCTCTTAGTGGCCATGGACTTTAATGCAGGGAAACTTAAATCTGTTTTATCTCATTTATACCAGCATGTTAAACGTGCAACCAGATTAATAAAAAACTCAAGACCACCTTTACTCCAAACACAGAGAAGTGTACAAAGCTCTCCATCGCCCTCCATTTGACAAATCTGACCATAATTCAATGGTCCCGCAATGCCCTCTGACGAACCATCAAACAGGCGTCAATACAGTTTTTTTATTTTTTTATTTAACCTTTATTTAACCAGGTAGGCCAGTTGAGAACATTTTCTCATTTACAACTGCAACCTGGCCCAGATAAAGCAAAGCAGTGCGACACAAACAACACAGATGCGATAAACAACAGTACAGGCAAATACAATAGAAAAAAATATATTTACAGTGTGTGGAAATGGTGTAAGTAGGTAAGGCAATAAATAGGCCATAGTAGCGAAGTCATTACAATTTAGCAAATGAACACTGGAGTGATAGATGAGCAGATGATGATGTGCAAGTAGAAATACTGGTGTGCAAAAAAAGTAAATAAAAACAATATGGGGATGAGGTAGGTAGATTGGATGAGCTATTTACAGATGAGCTATTTACAGATGGGCTGTGTACAGCTGCAGCGATCGGTGAGCTGCTCAGATAGCTGTTTGATACGGTTTTCCCTTTAGAAAAGTTAACATTAGAAAACAGTTTACTTTAAGCCATCTCTGAGCGAATTTACATATCTAAAGCCTCTATAGCGCCTAAAGTAATTGTACAGTGCTTTGTCGCTGCATTATCAGTTCTAGCGTGTTCATGTGTTTAATGGAAGAAGGACCTGAAATAGGTGTCTCCATAAAGATAATCTAAAGAGCCTACCTACAAGTGCAGCGCTCTCTCAACCAGTGCTCCCAACACACACTCAGCCCTCCCGCCCTCACCCTCCCCACCCTCCACTCACAAACAAACTTATTCACTCACTCTGTAACAGCCTGCAAACTGCTTGATAGTCAGCAGCATCAGGTCACAGTGAAACATGTAACAAAATATACAAAAAGACAAATACCATGGCGGCCGCAACATTTATTTGAATTGACTATTCTCAGAATAATCTAGAACATATCAATGGTTAAAGTATAAACACAAAACAACACAGAGGAGGTTAAATTAAACATTTGATTCTGAAACAGTCACACTGTAGTGTGCTGAAGGAAGTCATGTGTTTATGGTCTGCAAAATGACTTTACTAATGAGTAGTAAACGGTTTATAATTACATTTATTGAACATCTTATGAACTTAAGAATCATTATTATATACTTTAAAAGTTGATTATAAATATGAGAATAACTACCTTACTAAAACAAATGTGGGAATAATGATACATAACTATCTACTCATCCACTCTAAATGCTTTAATAAAAGGTGTTATTATAAAGTGTCAGCAATCTCTATATACATTCAGAGTAAATAACATCTGAAAGAGCTGCTCTGGTGTGACCCCTGACCTGGAAGCATTAATGTAGTGAGAGCAGTGGTAGTGTTCATAACCAGTGTGTTGAGGTTGAAGTGTCTGCTTCAGTCTTCTGCCCTGTTGTGTTTAATCATTATTCCATATAGTGGTCATTTGTAAAAGTGAGAATACCTAGCTGACTAACATTTAACAAATGTGGGAGTAATGATGAATAAATGGTGAACAAACTGTAAATGATTACAAATGGTTTAATAGGGAACATTATTATAAAGTGTTACCTACAATTTCATATTATTACATTTTACAAGTACTTACACAATACACCATTGAGTTAGACTTGGATGTTATCTGATATCATAAAGAATTGCACATTTCAACTTTAATGTACTTGTTTAAGGCGTTGTGTCCCAAATGAGCCACTAGAGGGTAATGTTTAACAACATATAGACTGAGTGTACAGAACATGAAAGGTATAATCCCTTATTGATGTCACCTGTTAAATACAATTCAATCATTGTAGACGAAGGTGAGGAGACAGGTAAAAGAAGGATTTTTAAGCCTTAAAACAATTAAGACATGGATTGTGTATGTGTGCCATTCACAGGGTGAATGGGCAAGACAACATATTTAAGTGCCTTTGAAAGGGGTATGGTACTAGGTGCCAGGGGAATTGGTGTTGATTGTGTCAAGAAGGGCAACGGTGTTTTTCACACCCAGCAATTTCCTGTGTATCAAGATTGGTCAGTCACCCACAGCACAAAGGATTGGAGTCAATATGGGCCGGCATCCCTGTGGAACACTTTCGACATCTTGTAGAGTCCATTTCCTGACTAATTCAGGCTGTATTGAGGGCAAAAGAGGGTGCAATTCAATATTAGGTTGTTGTTCCTAATGTTTTGTACACTCAGCTTATAATTACTTATGACATCCTCAAAATGTGCTTTCAGAAAACGCACAAACTATTTACCATTAAAAAACATGGCACTACCACAGGTGTTGGTATTTGGAATATACAACCCAAACTGACTACAATGTATTTTATAAAACAAGCTTATACCTTCTTATGCCTTCTCCTAGTCATTCCAATCCACCCAAATCATTCTGTATCAACACCACATGTATCTATGATGACAACACAGAGATAAGTAATGAAAGAGTATTGTTACATGAAAGAAGCAATTACAACAATTGTATGACAAAACCATATCAAACCTGTTTGTCAAACTGGGGAATAAAAACATAGGAACTATGAACGCCTAAACTTCAGAGTTATAATAAGTTTAGCCGTCACTTTGAACCAAGGATAAAAGAAAGCATAAATTATTGGATTAATTAAGGAGTTAACAAGTGGCAGAAAGCAGATGATGGATGATGATACATTTTCACCAAAAAAAGATAGAAAGAAAGTAACAGGAGATGGAGTCCAACAAATGAGATAGTTGAAAACAACAATAGAAAGAGTTTTTGTTGCTTTTCTCTCAGACTTATTTTCCTGTACAGTTTGAACACCAGCCTCTTTTGAAAATACCTTTCTGGCCTGTGATCTGGCCACCACAAAGATTTTCAAATAAAGCGTTATAATAATAGCGCAAGGGACAACCATTTTAAGTACAAGGCTAATGATATTAACCCAATTGAACCCTTCAAGAATAAAACATTCTTTCAAACACCTACTCGGTACCTGTACATTTACAAAGTTTTTTACAATAGCAGCATCGTGTATGATACAACAACACCAGGTAATGGATATAGAACACGTCGTTCTTGTTATTGTTATTTTAGAGTGGTACAATAAGGGATCACACACAGCAACATAGCGGTCAATAGATATCAAGACCAAATTGCCCAGAGATAAAGAGGTACTTAAACAAGTGATGTAGAATTGAAACACACAGAAATATTCCCCAAAACCCCAGCATGATTCCATTATTGCTACCGTCGTTACTGGTAACGCAATCAATCCCACCAGGAGATCTGACACAGCCAGAGAGAGAATGAGCAGGTTGGTTGGAGTGTGAAGCTGCTTGAAGTGAGAGATGGAGATAATCACCAGTACGTTCAAAAATACTGTAACTGCTGAAATCACTGAGATGAATAAGTAGATTGCTGAGTGAATTGAAGTCAATGGCAAAGCCTTTCTGCAAGAAGAATTTCTGTCTTGAAAACAGTATTGAACATCTTCGAGTTCCTCCATTTGTAGTAAAATATCAAAATGCTGAGATCATCCTGCTCCTGCTTGGTCCTGTAAGTGACCCTGCCAGGTCAGCCGTCTGACAAACTCTGAGCTCTGCCTCTCTATTTATCCATGACTGACTGACTGACACCACCCCCCCCCCACCCCCCCACCCCCCCCACCCCCCTCCACAGGAGCCTCTCTGCACACACACAAACACACACAAGTCATTTATGAAAACATGATGTAATGTATGATGTGATTGGATGTTGCTGTGCCCACCTAGCCTGTCCTTCAGTCTCACTGATTGTTAGATATGAGTGTAAAGGTACATGTTCTGAAATACTGAGCATTATAATGGGGACGATTTTGTTCTCCTATTTCCACAATGTTTTATTAATAGCCAGAGATTTGAATTTAAAATTATGTAAATCATGGTTATTTCATTTATAATTGGGCTGATTCAAACAAATACATTTTTAAGTAGGTTAGAAGCAGGACAGTGAGACAGAGTCTGGGTCAGACAGTCAGGCAGGCAGGCCCTACCTGGACCTCTGCCTCTTCTCAGTGGGAGGAGTCTGGAGTTTCATCTCTCTCCGGTCCCCAGAGGGAACCAAACTTACAGCCTGACCTGGTCAAGAGGGCAGAGGAGAGAGTGGAAGTCATCCTAGATGACGCAGTGTGGAGGAAGACCCCAGCAATACTGCTATTGAAGGTTAATAGATGACGTTATTACGAAAAAATTGTACGTTGTATGGAAAATGAACGTTTTGGTAAAGATGAAATGTGAAGTTAGTTGTCTAAAATTGAATTTGAGTCTAATCTAGACCTTGCCCATAACTTGGTACGCCCAGAGAAGTGCCCTAAAGGCGGTTCTACCCACTTCTGAGTCGAGGGTATAAAACCTGTGCGTGAAGAATTTACAGATAAGACTACGTGACCCAAGCTGCAGCCGAGGTCTAAAAAAGTAAACAAACCCAAAACGCAACACAAGTTTGAAGACAAAGAAATATTTTTCTACCCAAGCTACGGATGAGTAGCTGTGTCTAAGCGGGTGAATTCAAGTCAAACCCCCTAGCCTCCACTCCACTCCTCATCGAATCGTGGTATCTGCATTGTTTCATTCCAACGCTGTGAGCTCTGAGCTACAGAGCTGTCTGTCCTCAGAAGACCCCTTCCAGAACAAGGGCGAGGGAACAGACTCCTAAGCCAAAAGGACACTGACATCGTGAGGACAACCAAAGAGTTGCGCCGGAGAAGTGCGTCATTGAGCAGCCTGAACCGTCCACGTGGAGAACACACGGAGACATTGCCCACGTAATTGCATCATTATATTCTGACCCATAAGAGCGGCAGTTTGGGTCAAGGCTAGGGTTAGAATAAGCATAGCTGACAAATTCACCCAAAGGTATATTTCTCTCGTGTACTTTCTCTCTTTTTCTCTCTCTTTTAAATCCCCATTTTGGGTAACATGCGTCATAGTGTGTTGGCCCGTTATACTAAGTTCTAATCAATAGACTAGAATGTGGTTTTGTGTATGTATATCTTTTATCATCATTTTAGCTTTCTAGTAAAAAATACCTGACTAAGATTGGTGTGGTACGAACTCATTGGTGAGACCCGGGTCCTTGCAGATTCCCGGATTATGCGACATTCAGAATGAGACTGCAGAGGTAACTGGTTAATGTTGTAAAATCGATATTCTGATATTCTTTGAGTTAATTTGGGAAATAGAAAATCAATAAAACTAATTTTCCCATGGTGCCCCAGGTTAATGAGTTAATAATTGCTTGATTAAGTTAATCACACAATTAGAAACCTTTAATTGTTCGATGAGCAACAGTCTAATTAACTAATTCAACGTCACAACATATTGGCGCCCCCTGGTGAGGAATCTAAGATATGACTAGGCCGCACTGTTGGGTTAATTCCATACCAATTGTGTAGCAAAATACATATATGCCATTAATAGCTGTAGGCAGGACTAGTGCGGGAGAGAAGCGTGTGTGTGTGACGTTCAATTTCCCCCAGATACTGGTCAAGAGAGTACCACCCCTGTGGTATTTCTGATGAAAGCCAGTGTGTAGGGGGGGGGGTCTACTGAATGCTACGAGCTAGGGCATAAGTACCAGCCGATGCAGGTAGTCGGGCCCAACTTAGTGTTATTTCTGTCGATCGCTTTCAGGGGCGACCTGAGCTTGCGCTATCAGTAACCTCTGGCAACGAATCGATAGTCATTAATTCAGGTGAAATAATTCAGGTTACGCTGTAGGATATCAAACAAGTCTCAACTGATTAGATAATATTGTCTTTCAATTTTATACATACATTAAATTGATACACTATCTTTCCAGGTTGGTTATTGGAATAATACACAAACTAATGTGTTCTAACCAATGAGACATCATTAAACTGTTCCCCATTAACTTAGATTCCTATAGCCTATAATGACTAATCATTCAAATTGATTAATACATTAAATCGTTTTTTGGCAAGTTCAGTAATAACCAACTCACATTACTGACCCAGTCTTGATGATTCATTGACATTTACAAACTGAGTTAAATTGTGTTTGCAGCCTCCAACTCAAAACCCCAAACATGACATAAATTGAAATAACTGATAATCATAACAATGAGCAATCCATCAAATGGGTTTCCACCCATTTCCCCTCTAATCAGTGGACCTTCACCCACGGAAAGATTGATCGCTGACCTCAGCAACAATGCAAATCCTAACTATACCGAGGGGCTGGAAATGTCCGAATTCGATGCCATAAACAAGAAAAATGCAGACATTGCGACAGATGCTCTTCAAAATAGACTATCAGGCCTGGTAAAGGTTCTCTCCAGTTTAGCCCTCAACTATGCAGAGGCATGAGCAGGAAGCTGGGGAGTTCAAGGCACAGGTGGAGAGAACCAGGGAGCTGGCATCAAAAGCCGAAAAGGATAAGCTACTGCTAGACGAGGAACTGTGTGAGAGGACAGATAAATTGGAAGATCTGTCTAACACTTATAACAAAGAACGCAAACAAACTCTTGACCAAGTCCGTATTCTAAAGGAACAACTTGTTTTAGCCAAAATTAAATACGATGAAGTCCACGCAAAACTAGATGAATCTAACGAGATAGCCAGAAACCGGGGTGAGCAACTTGATGCCCTGCAAACGGTTGTGAATGAAAACACTCAAAGCAATAATGCTCTATTCCAAAATATGCAGACCAAAGACGATCAGTTAATGAACACAATGACCAAGTTGGAGGACAAAACAGCCGAACTCATTGAAGTCACTGATTTAATGAAGGATGAGAAAGACCAGGTGAGAAAGTTGGAAAATGTGACCTCTAAACAAAAGGAGGACATCGCTTCACTGGATCTCTCACTCCACACTCGAAACCTCTCACTGCAAACCATGACAGATAGGTATGAGGCCGAGCGGAGCAAGGGTTTTTCCCTCTGTTCCTGTCTCTCGGTTGATCCTGTTTTCTAGTTTTCTCGTTGTTGACCATTCTGCCTGCCCTGACCCTGGGCCCTGCCTGCCATCCTGTATCTTCACCCCACCTATCTGGATTGCTGACCTCTGCCTACCCTGACCCTGGGCCTGCCTGCCATCCTGTACCTTCACCCCACCTATCTGGATTGCTGACCTCTGCCTACCCTGACCCTGGGCCTGCCTGCCATCCTGTACCTTCGCCCCACCTATCTGGATTGCTGACCTCTGCCTACCCTGACCCTGAGCCTGCCTGCCGTCCTGTATGCCCCATCTATCAAATCTCCACTTTAAACATTAAAAATGGTTTACATACCCTACATTACTCATCTCATTCGTATATACCGTACTCTATACCATCTACTTTATCTTGCCTATGCCGCACGGCCATCACTCATCCATATATTTATATGTACATATTCTTATTCATTCCTTTACACTTGTGTGTATAAGGTAATTGTTGTGAAATTGTTAGATTACTTGTTAAATATTACTGCACGGTCGGAACTAGAAGCACAAGCATTTCACTACACTCGCATTCATTTCTGCTAACCATGTGTATGTGACATATAAAATTTGATTTGATTTGATCTGGATTACTGACCCCTGCCTGCCCTTGACCTGTCTTTTGCCTGCCCCTGTTGGATGAATAAACGGTTGTTACTTCAACATTGTCGTCATCTGGGTCTTACCTGAAAGGTGATAAATCAATTGTGTTGTGACAAGGTAGGGGTGCTATACAGAAGATGGCACCAGTTGTTATTAAAAGACCAAGTCCACATTATGGCAAGAACAGCTCAAATTATTAAAGAGACACAACAGTCCATCATTACGTCCAGTCTTAAGGTTGCCTATAAAATAATACCTATAATAGTAATAAATTACTATTCGTCATATATTATCTCAAAATGTTTTCTGAAAACGGGGGAAACATGGTCGAAGGACCTGGATTAATTGTAATGTAAGAAAACCAACATCACCAGAAAATGCATACATATTGTTACGGTGCGTGAATGAGGACCCAAAAGCGAATTAACGTAAACAGAGCTTCTTTAATAACAAAACAAAACGTAGGCTCAGATGGACCGGCAGGTTCCGACAGGACAGGACAAGGTTGCAGCAAACATGACGATAGTCTGGTTCAGGCATGAACAACACAAACAAGAATCCGACAAGGACAGGAGCAGGAACAGAGAGAGATATAGAGACCTAATCAGAGGGAAAAAGGGAACAGGTGGGAAAAGGGGTGACGAGGTAGTTAGGAGGAGACAAGGCACAGCTGGGGAAAAGAGGGGGAGAAAAGGTAACCTAACAACGACCAGCAGAGGGAGACAGGGTGAAGGGAAAGGACAGAAACAAGACACAACATGACAGTACATGACAGTACCCCCCCACTCACCGAGCGCCTCCTGGCGCACTCGAGGAGGAAACCTGGCGGCAACGGAGGAAATCATCGATCAGCGCACGGTCCAGCACGTCCCGAGAGGGAACCCAACTCCTCTCCTCAGGACCGTACCCCTCCCAATCTACTAGGTACTGATGACCACGGCCCCGAGGACGCATGTCCAAAATCCTACGGACCCTGTAGATGGGTGCGCCCTCGACGAGGATGGGGGGGGGGGGGGGGGAAGACGAGCGGGGGCGCGAAGAACGGGCTTGATACAGGAGACATGGAAGACCGGGTGGACGCGACGAAGGTATCGCGGAAGAAGAAGTCGAACTGCGACAGGATTAATGACCTGAGAAATACGGAACGGACCAATGAACCGCGGGGTCAACTTGCGAGAAGTGGTCTTAAGGGGAAGGTTCTGAGTGGAGAGCCAAACTCTCTGACCGCGACAATATCTAGGACTCTTAGTTCTACGCTTATTAGCAGCCCTCACAGTCTGCGCCCTATAACGGCAAAGTGCAGACCTGACCCTCTTCCAGGTGCGCTCGCAACGTTGGACAAAAGCCTGAGCGGAGGGGACGCTGGACTCGGCGAACTGAGATGAGAACAGCGGAGGCTGGTACCCGAGGCTACTCTGAAAAGGAGATAGCCCGGTCGCAGACGAAGGAAGCGAGTTGTGGGCGTATTCTGCCCAGGGGAGCTGTTCTGACCAAGACGCAGGGTTGCGAAAAGAAAGACTGCGTAAGATGCGACCAATAGTCTGATTGGCCCGTTCTGCTTGACCGTTAGACTGGGGGTGAAAGCCGGAAGAGAGACTGACGGAAGCCCCAATCAAACGGCAAAACTCCCTCCAAAATTGAGACGTGAATTGCGGACCTCTGTCCGAAACGACGTCTGACGGAAGGCCATGAATTCTGAAAACATTCTCGATGATGATTTGTGCCGTCTCTTTAGCAGAAGGAAGCTTAGCAAGGGGAATAAAATGAGCCGCCTTAGAGAACCTGTCGACAACCGTAAGAATAACAGTCTTCCCCGCTGACGAAGGCAGTCCGGTGACAAAATCTAAGGCGATGTGAGACCACGGTCGAGAGGGAATGGGAAGCGGCCTGAGACGGCCGGCAGGAGGAGAGTTACCGGACTTAGTCTGCGCGCAGACCGAACAAGCAGCCACGAAGCGACGCGTGTCATGCTCCCGGGTGGGCCACCAAAAGCGCTGGCGAATGGAAGCAAGCGTACCCCGAACGCCAGGGTGGCCGGCTAACTTGGCAGAGTGAGCCCACTGAAGAACGGCCAGACGAGTAGGAACGGGAACGAAAAGAAGGTTCCTGGGACAAGCGCGCGGCGACGGAGTTTGAGTGAGTGCTTGCTTTACCTGCCTCTCAATTCCCCAGACAGTCAACCCGACAACACGCCCCTCAGGGAGAATCCCCTCGGGGTCAGTGGAGGCTACTGAAGAACTGAAGAGACGAGATAAAGCATCAGGCTTGGTGTTCTTAGAGCCCGGACGATAAGAAATCACGAACTCGAAACGAGCGAAAAACAGCGACCAGCGCGCCTGACGCGCATTAAGTCGTTTGGCAGAACGGATGTACTCAAGGTTCCTATGGTCAGTCCAAACGACAAAAGGAACGGTCGCCCCCTCCAACCACTGTCGCCATTCGCCTAGGGCTAAGCGGATGGCGAGCAGTTCGCGGTTTCCCACATCATAGTTACGTTCCGACGGCGACAGGCGATGAGAAAAATACGCGCAAGGGTGGACCTTGTCGTCAGAGAAGGAGCGCTGAGAAAGAATGGCTCCCACGCCCACCTCTGACGCGTCAACCTCGACAATGAACTGTCTAGAGACGTCAGGTGTAACAAGGATAGGTGCGGATGTAAAACGATTCTTGAGGAGATCAAAAGCTCCCTGGGCGGAAACGGACCACTTAAAGCACGTCTTGACAGAAGTAAGGGCTGTGAGAGGAGCTGCCACCTGACCGAAATTACGGATGAAACGACGATAGAAGTTCGCAAAGCCGAGAAAGCGCTGCAGCTCGACGCGTGACTTAGGGACGGGCCAATCAATGACAGCTTGGACCTTAGCGGGATCCATCTTAATGCCTTCAGCGGAAATAACAGAACCGAGAAATGTGACGGAGGAGGCATGAAAAGAGCACTTCTCAGCCTTCACAAAAAGACAATTCTCTAAAAGGCGCTGGAGGACACGTCGAACGTGCTGAACATGAATCTGGAGTGGCGGTGAAAAAAATCAGGATATCGTCAAGGTAAACGAAAACAAAGATGTTCAGCATGTCTCTCAGGACATCATTGACTAATGCCTGAAAGACAGCTGGAGCGTTAGCGAGGCCGAAAGGAAGAACCCGGTATTCAAAGTGCCCTAACGGAGTGTTAAACGCCGTCTTCCACTCGTCCCCCTCCCTGATGCGCACGAGATGGTAAGCGTTACGAAGGTCCAACTTAGTGAAAAACCTGGCTCCCTGCAGGATCTCGAAGGCTGAAGACATAAGAGGAAGCGGATAACGATTCTTCACTGTTATGTCATTCAGCCCTCGATAATCTATGCAGGGGCGCAGGGACCCGTCCTTCTTCTTAACAAAAAAAAACCCCGCTCCGGCGGGAGAGGAGGAGGGGACTATGGTACCGGCGGCAAGAGCTACAGACAAATAATCTTCGAGAGCCTTACGTTCGGGAGCCGACAGAGAGTATAGTCTACCCCGGGGGGGAGTGGTTCCCGGAAGGAGATCAATACTACAATCATACGACCGGTGTGGAGGAAGAGAGGTGGCCCTGGACCGACTGAACACCGTGCGCAGATCGTGATATTCCTCCGGCACCCCTGTCAAATCACCAGGCTCCTCCTGTGAAGAAGAGACAGAGGAAACAGGAGGGATAGCAGACATTAAACATTTCACATGACAAGAGACGTTCCAGGAGAGGATAGAATTACTAGACCAATTAATGGAAGGATTATGACAAACTAGCCAGGGATGGCCCAAAACAACAGGTGTAAAAGGTGAACGAAAAATTAAAAAATAAATGGTTTCGCTATGATTACCAGAAACAGTGAGGGTTAAAGGTAGCGTCTCACGCTGAATCCTGGGGAGAGGACTACCATCCAGGGCGAACAAGGCCGTGGACTCCCTTAACTGTCTGAGAGGAATGTCATGTTCCCGAGCCCAGGTCTCGTCCATAAAACAGCCCTCCGCCCCAGAGTCTATTAAGGCACTGCAGGAAGCTGACGAACCGGTCCAGCGTAGATGGACCGACAAGGTAGTGCAGGATCTTGAAGGAGAGACAGGAGTAGTAGCGCTCACCAGTAGCCCTCCGCTTACTGATGAGCTCTGGCTTTTACTGGACATAAAGTGACAAAATGACCAGCAGAACCGCAATAGAGACAGAGGCGGTTGGTGATTCTCCGTTCCCTCTCCTTAGTCGAGATGCGGATACCTCCCAGCTGCATAGGCTCAGCACCCGAGCCGGCAGAGGAAGATGGTAGTGATGCGGAGAGGGGGGCAACGGAGAACGCAAGCTCCTTTCCACGAGCTCGGTGACGAAGATCAACCCGTCGCTCAATGCGAATAGCGAGTTCAATCAAGGAATCCACGCTGGAAGGAACCTCCCGGGAGAGAATCTCATCCTTTACCTCTGCGCGGAGACCCTCCAGAAAACGAGCGAGCAAAGCCGGCTCGTTCCAGCCACTGGAGGCAGCAAGAGTGCGAAACTCAATAGAGTAGTCTGTTATGGATCGATTACCCTGACATAGGGAAGACAGGGCCCTGGAAGCCTCCTCCCCAAAAACAGATCGATCAAAAACCCGTATCATCTCCTCCTTAAAGTCCTGATACTGGTTAGTACACTCAGCCCTTGCCTCCCAGATTGCCGTGCCCCACTCACGAGCCCGTCCAGTAAGGAGAGATATGACGTAGGCGACACGAGCAGTGCTCCTGGAGTAAGTGTTGGGCTGGAGAGAAAACACAATATCACACTGGGTGAGGAACGAGCGGCATTCAGTGGGCTCCCCAGAGTAACACGGCGGGTTATTGATTCTGGGCTCCGGAGATTTGAAAGCCCTGGAAGTGGCCGGTGGATCGAGGCGGAGATGGTGAACCTGTTCTGTGAGGTTGGAGACTTGGGTGGCCAGGGTCTCAACGGCATGCCGAGCAGCAGACAATTCCTGCTTGTGTCTGCCTAGCATCGCTCCCTGGATCTCGACGGCTGAGTGGAGAGGATCCGAAGTCGCTGGGTCCATTCTTGGTCGGATTCTTCTGTTACGGTGCGTGAATGAGGACCCAAAAGCGAATTAACGTAAACAGAGCTTCTTTAATAACAAAACAAAACGTAGGCTCAGATGGACCGGCAGGTTCCGACAGGACAGGACAAGGTTGCAGCAAACATGACGATAGTCTGGTTCAGGCATGAACAACACAAACAAGAATCCGACAAGGACAGGAGCAGGAACAGAGAGAGATATAGAGACCTAATCAGAGGGAAAAAGGGAACAGGTGGGAAAAGGGGTGACGAGGTAGTTAGGAGGAGACAAGGCACAGCTGGGGAAAAGAGGGGGAGAAAAGGTAACCTAACAACAACCAGCAGAGGGAGACAGGGTGAAGGGAAAGGACAGAAACAAGACACAACATGACAGTACATGACACATATAGTACATATCCAATTGACATCATTTGTTAAAATGTGTAATTTGTCCTCATTTAGTAATGCTTACCTACCTACAGTATCAAAGCCATTGAAGCAGACCTAAAGTCATTTTTGAAATATTGTTGAGATGAGTAAAAATGCTATGCAAATTGCCATTCTAATATGGCATTGCTGGTATGACCCTCATGACTTCTCAACTGCCTGGTAGAGTTTGGATATTTCCAAAATAAACATTGAGTAAAAAATATATATATATTGGATATTCCTATTTGAGGTATTAGTAACAGGAATTGAAGATGAAATACATGATTTCAATATGTTTTTCAAGAAGAGACAGTTGAAGGTATAAAGAACCATGATTGAAAGGTTCTAATTGAAATTTGAAGAAGTGATAAGTATTTGGACAACTTGACTTGTAGTGTAGGTAGTAACCCTTTTACATGTAATGTTCAGTGAAATGACGTATTTAAATGTCGGTTTCCTTTACCCTGTAAGCAGTCTATGAACTGCTCTAGTGACTGCAATCCACACTTTGGTTTTGTAGAGAAGTCACTGCCAACAAAAGCAAATGTTAGCATTTTCAGAAGAAAAAAAAAACATGATTTCCTTCAACATTACTAAAACAGTCTGATTGTTTTGGAGTAAAAAGTTAAATATATTTATTTTAATAACATCCTCCGCGTTGTGTGCTTATTGTTTAACCATTGATATGTTCTAGGTCATTACCGTAAGGAACAACAGGTACTGCTGCAATGTCTACCAATTGCATGTCCATCTTTTTGTAAGAAATTACACTGCTTACTCAAAACATTTATAAAGTATTAAGGACATATGAATAGTCCTCACTTCAGATTAGGAACTGCAAAATGACTTTACTAATGATCAGTAAATGGTTTCATACGTAAATGTATTAAACATCTTATGAATGATCTTATGAATCATTATTAAATACTATAGAAGTTGTTTATTAATGTGCGAATAACTAGCTTACCAAAACAAGTATGGGAGTAATGATAAATGAATGAGTAAACTATTTTACTAATCCATTATAAATTCTTTAGTGTGATACCCAAACTCTATAATCATTCAGAGTAAACAGCATCTGAGAGAGCTGTTCTGCCTCTGTAGTGAGAGTAAGGGTAGTGGGAGCAGTGACAGTAGTGTTCATAACCAGTATGTTGAGGTTGAAGTGTCTGCTACAGTCTCCTGCGCTGTTGTGTTTAATCATTACTGCATATAGTAGTTATTTATAAATGTTAGAAAACCTAGCTGACTAACATTTAACAAATGCGGGCCTGAAGAAACCCTAAATAGCTTACAAATGGTTTATTACAAAATATTATGAAGTGGTACACATAAATGCATATTCTTACATTTTACTGTTAACTACTTACACAATACACAATTTCGATAGACCTGGACATTTTCTGATAACATGCAGTATTGTACATTTCAACTTTACTGGACCTATTGAAGGCGGTGTGTCCCAATTGCGCCACTAGAGGGTAATGTTAGACAATATACAGTATATATGACGTCCTCAAAATGTACTGTTGGTATTTAATAGGGTCCCCATTATCTAATGCAAATGCATCAGCTAATCTTGCTGGGGTCCACATTAAATAACATTGAACAACAGACTATTTGGACCGAAAAATGACTACAATGTCATTTATTAAACAATTGTATGCCTTTTTATGCTTTCTCTAAGTCATTCCAATCCAATCCAGCCAAATAATTCTGTATCAACGCATGTATCTATGATGACAACACTGAACTATGAAAATCTTAACTTCAGAGTTAAAATGTTAAAATGTTTAAATGTAATTTTGAACCATGGATAAAATAAGGCATAAATGATTGGATTAATTAAGGAGTTAACAAGTGGCAAAAAGCTGATGATAAACAAAAAAAAATCTTCAATTAAAAAAGAAAGAAAGAAAACAAAAAGAAATGGAATCCAACAAATTAAATAGTTGAAAACAACAATAGAGAGAGTCTTTGTTGCTTTTCTCTCAGACTTATTTGCCTGTACAGTTTTAACACCAGACACACTGACAGCCTCTTTTGAAAATACCTTTCTGGCCTGTGATCTGGCCACCACAAAGATTTTCATATAAAGTGTTATAATAACAGAGCACGGGACAACCATTGTAATTGCAATGTCAATTAACGTAACCCAATTTAACCGCTCTAAAATAACACATTCTTTCAAACACCTACTGGGTACCTGCACATTTACAAAGTTTTTTATAATAGCAGCACGGTATATGATACAACAACACCAGGTAATGGATATACAACACATCATTCTTGTTATTGTTATTTTAGAGTGGTACAATAAGGGATCACACACAGCAACATAGCGGTCAATAGATATCAAGACCAAATTGCCCAGAGATAAAAAAGTACATAAATAAGTGATGTAGAATTGAAACACACAGAAATGTTCCCCAAATCCCCAGCATGGTTCCATTATTGCTACAGTCGTTACTGGTATCACAATCAGTCCCACCAGGAGATCTGACGCAGCCAGAGAGAGGATGAGCAGGTTGGTTGTAGTGTGGAGCTGCTTGAAGTGAGAGATGGAGATGATCACCAGTAGGTTCAACAATACTGTAACTGCTGAAATCAATGAGAAGAAGATGTACAGTGTTATGTAGATAGATGTCGATAGCAAAGCCTTTCTGCAAGAAGAGTTTCTGTCATGAAAACAATATTTAACATCTTCATGTTCCTTCATTTGTACTAAAGGCTAAAATGCTGAGGTCCTGCTCCTTCTTGGTCCTGTGTGATCCTGTCGGGTCAGCCTTCTGACAAACTCTGAGCACTGCCTCTCTATTTATCCCTGAATAGCTGACAACCACTCCCCTCCCCGGAGTCTCTCTGCACACACAATAGAGCACAGAAATGAAAAAAAAAACTGTTGGATAAACAAATAATTTGTGAAAGCATGACGTAATGTTTGACAGGATTGGTTGTTGCTGTGGTCTCCTAGCCTGTCCTTCAACCTTACTGATAGTTAGAGATGAGAGAAAAGGTACATTTTCATTCAAATCAAATCAAAAAATGTTTTTCCCATGCGCCAAACAGGTGTGGAGCTTACAGTGAAATGGTCACTTTTGTTTATATGTTTATTATTTTACAATAAAAAATAAAAAATCTAATAAAAAAGACAGCAATACTAACAATGACATTCATTGTACTGTTGAATGGGATGGCCAATTTAGAGGACAAAACAAAACTTAACTCACACATACACAAAATAAAACTAAATCCTATTAGGTGGTACATGTATAGGAAGACAGCATATAGTCATTACAAGCAGTGTAGTTAAGCCAAAAATAAATATTGAGTGGAGTACAGCACAGAGTAGCAGCAGATCGTCAACCCAGTTATGAAGCGGGACTAGACCATTTATCCAGTATCGGCTGCCATATTTTGTAAAACATTGGACTTCTATTGGAGGTATTGTATCGAATCTTTTCCATATGAATTACATTCCCTAAATCCCGTAACCACATTTCAAAGGTAGGTACAGTCTCCAGTTTCCAAAATTGCAATATGAGCCTTTTGGCTAATAGAGTACAAAGAGAGACAGATTTCCCTTCCTGGTTATTCCTATCAACTGTACCAAACAGAGCGGTCAATGGGTCTGGGGCTAGAACTCTATCAAAGGCTCTAGATAAGTAATCAAAAATGAGAGCTCAGTAAACATGTAACTTGAGACATGTCCAAAATAAGTGGGTCAATGTCCCCTCATCCTGCTTGCACCTCTCACACAGTGGTGAGGTGTCCGTCCCCTCATCCTGCTTGCACCTCTCACACAGTGGTGAGGTGTCCGTCCCCTCATCCTGCTTGCACCTCTCACACAGTGGTGAGGTGTCCGTCCCCTCATCCTGCTTGCACCTCTCACACAGTGGCGAGGTGTCCGTCCCCTCGTCCTGCTTGCACCTCTCACTCAGTGGTGAGGTGTCCGGGGATATTTTATGCAGTTTTACTTTTGAGTAATGTAACCTGTGTTTCACCTTAAACTGTACAAGGTTGTGTCTGGCATTCACTGAACTGTGGTTTATATTCCCGAGAGCTTCTACCCAGTCCTCATCTGAGATTTCTGACCCAAGTTCTTGTTCCCAAACCCTTTTAATGGTGTCTGTGGATACCTCTATGTGGGCCTGTAGCACATCATACAGTCTAGAGACCTACCCTTTTGAATGGGGTTTGACAAGGATCAAGCTATCTAATGTAGGACTATTTGGCTTCATGCCATACTGTGGGATATGTGTCCTTACGAAATTCCTGATTTGGAGGTATCTGAAAAAATGTGTTGTTGGCATGTTGAACTTTCCCTGTAATTTTTGAAATGAAGCTAACTGACCATCTATGTATAGATTACCAATTGTTGTGAGCCCCTTCTCCCTCCACTGTGAAAACACCACATCATCCAATGCGGGGTGGAAAGCATGATTCAGGCAAATCGGGCTGTATGTATACAGTGGGTATGTTAAGAAAATACCTAATCTGTTTCCAGATCCTAAGCGTTTGACAAATGACTGGGTTGGAGTCATAAGTGGATTTTTTCACATATGATGGGCTATTAACAAGTGCAGGGAGTGAGGAACGTTGACAGGAGGCCTGCTCAATCAAAAGCCATGCAGGCATATCCTTCTGTCTCATCGCAGGTAAACTTTCCCTCCAGAAAGACACAATGTTCAGATTAGCAGCCCAATAATACAGTTTAAAGTGAGGAAGGCCAAAGCCCCCCTCTATCTTGTACTTGCATAAATGCTTCTTTGAAATTCTGGCTGCCTTGTTATCCCATAAAAATGGAGTTACTATTGAATCCAGTTTCTTAAAATAGCTTTGTGGTATGAAATTGGGTAGACATTGGAAGAGGTAGAGAAACCTGGGTAGGACAACCATTTTAATAGCGTTTATACGACCAACCAAGGAGATAGGCAGAGTTTTCCAAAAATCTATATTTTGTTTAAGCTGATATATTTTCATGTCCCAATTCGCTTTCAATAGCTGATCAAGGTCTCTTGTCACTACAATGCCAAGGCTTGTGAACTTGTCCATCACTGTTCTAAACGGGGTAGATTGCAGAAATTGCATATCCACAGGCCGTGATATTGGCATCAACTCACTTTTTTGCCAGTTTATCTTGTAGCCAGAGAAGGAGCCACATGTGTTTATCAAGTTAAGTAAGGGTGGAATAGAAGTTTTAGGCTTGGACAAAAACAAAAGAACATCGTCTGCATATAGGGAAATTTTGTGCTGTGTGTCCTTTATTTTAACAGAAGCTATATCGGCACATGCCCGAATGCGAGTAGCAAGGGGTTCCATGGCTATAGCGAAGAGAGCAGGCGAAATAGGGCACCCCTGTCGGCACCCCTTGAACAAGCGGAATGACTGCGACATTTCTTGATTGGTTACCACAGACGCCATTGGGTGTGCATAAATAATTCTTATCCAATTATAAATTCCTTTCCGAACCCGAAGTGCTCCAGAACCGACATCATATACTTCCACTCAATCTGATCAAACGCCTTCTCTGCATCAAGAGCTATTACCACTGCCTCAACCTTATGATCGTGATACATTACGTTGAAAAGGCGTCTCAAATTGTAGTATATATGTCGGCCCGGGATAAAACCTGTCTGGTCAGGGTGTATGATGTCGGAAATATATGTTTTCAATCGGTTTGCCAATATCTTTGTCAACACCTTGTTTTCTATGGGGAGTAACGACATCTCCATGGAATCTTTTTTCAAGATCGGTGCTATTGTAGCCTCATACAGTGTTTGCGGGAGTTTGGCATTTTCTTTGGAGTGTTTAAACATCTCCATAAGTGGAGATAGACTGGCGCAGTACTTCTTAAAGAATTCTATTACATATCCATCGGGCCCAGGGGCCTTGCTGTTTGGAAATTGTGCTATCGCTGTGTTAATTTCCTCTAAACGTTATCCCTGCATCGAGTGCAGCAGCTGCCCCCTGTCTAGTTTAGGAAGTTCACATTCAGCGAGAAAGCGTTCCATAGTTTGTGGATCAGTAGCATCGCATTTTGATTGGTATAGCTCTGAGTAAAACTGCGCAAAGCATTTATTAATATCCTGCGGATCTGTAACCATTTTACCCGTCTTGTCTTTTATTTTGTGAATAGCTCTAGATGCCTGTACATGCCTTAGCCATCTTGCTAATAATTTATGTGGTTTGTCACCCAGTTCAAAATAACTTTGTTGCGTTCTAGCAAGTAAAGAGCCCACCCGTTTTGAAAGGATGGTATTGTAATCATATTTTAACTTTGTGATCTTCTCAAGGATTGTAGACGAGGAATTTGTTGTAAAAACGTTCTCCTGTTCCCCTACCTCTCTTTCAATTTCTCTCAGCCTAGTATTGGCGCGTTTCTTCCTCTCTGATGTATAAGAAATAATGTAACCTCTAATCACAGCCTTTAGAGATTCCAAAGAGTGGAGTCATCAACATCCCCCGTGTCGTTAGTTCTGAGGAAAAAGGCAATCTGCTCCTTCAAATACTGACAAAAAGCCTCATCTTTCAGCAGGTATGCGTCTAAGCGCCACGGTCGCCGACCTGTCGACATATTGTCGAGTTTCAGCACCATGGACACAGGAGAGTGGTCCGTAATTAGAATAGGGTGATAGGTAACCGACTCAGCTGCTGAAATTAGTTTGGAGTCCAACAAAAAATAGTCAATTCTGGAATGTGATTCATGAACTGATGGAAAGAAAGAATAATCCCTGTCTGTTGGGTGCGTCAGTCTCCAAATATCGACAATGTTAAGGTTTGTCATCAATATATTTAGACAGACACTGACATTTGATTGTTGAAGTGACCTTGATAGCTGTTTATCTAAAGGAGGATCTAACGTACAGTTAAAGTCCTCTCCAACAATAACACTTGTATCCAAGATATTTGGTATGTCCTTAAATACCCTTTGAAAAAAGAATGGATCATTGAAGTTGGGTTCATATAAATTGACTAAGGTTACTGGTTTCGAATTCAGTGTACCAACCACAATAATATACCGACCATTAGGATCTGAAATCGAGGATGAGTAAACAAAAGGAATGTTTTTTCTTATCAGGATTGCTACCCCTCTCGCTTTTGCATCAAAGTTAGACTGGTATGAACTGGTCACTTACAAGCAGTTAACAAACAATGCAGTTTTATGAAAAAACAAGTTTTAAGTAAAATAAAGATAAGTCAAAAATTTAAAATAACAGTAGCAAATAATTAAAGAGCAGCAGTAAAATAACAGTAGCGAGGCTATATACACGGGGTACCGGTACAGAATCAATGTGCGGTTGCACCAGTTAGTGGAGGTAATTGAGGTAATACTGTATGTACAGTTGAAGTCTTAAGTTTACATACACTTATGTTGGAGTCATTAAAAATCATTTTTAAACCACTTCACAAATTTCTTGTTAACAAACTATAGTTTTGGCAAGTCGGTTAGGACATACACTTTGTGCATGACACAAGTCATTTTTCCAAAAACAGTTTACAGACTGATTATTTCACTTATAATTCAATGGATCACAATTCCAGTGGGTCAGAAGTTTACATACACTAAGTTGACTGTGCTTTTAAACAGCTTGGAAAATTCCAGGAAATTATGTCATGGATTTAGAAGCTTCTGATAGGCGAATTGACATCATTTGAGTCAATTGGAGGTGTACCTGTGGATTTATTTCAAGGCCTACCTTCAAAATCAGTGGCTGTTTGCTTGACATCATGGGAAAAATCAAAAGAAATCAGCCAAGACCTCACAAAATAAATTGTAGACCTCCACTGTCACGCCCTGGCCTTAGTATTCTGTGTTTTCGTTAGTATTTTGGTGTGGCCAGGGTGTGACATGGGGATTTATGTGATTTGTTTTGTCTGGGGTTGTTTGTAGTTATGGGATTGCGGTTAGAGTAGTACTCTAGGTAAGTCTATGGTTGCCTAGAGTGGTTCTCAATCAGAGGCAGGTGTTTATCGTTGTCTCTGATTGGGAACCATATTTAGGCAGCCATATTCTTTAGGTCTCTTGTGGGTGATTGTTCCTGTCTTTGTGTTTGTGGCACCAGATAGGACTGTTTTTTTCTCCCATGTTTCTTGTTTTGTGGATTGTTGTACTTTCATCTTTATTAACGATGTACAAAACTAACCACGCTGCATTTTGGTCCGCCTCTCTTTTCCCAGAAGAAAACCGTTACATCCACAAGTCTGGTTCATCCTTGGGAGCAATTTCCAAACACCTGAAGGTACCACGTTCATCTGTACAAACAATAATATGCAAGTATAAACACCATGGTACCATTTAGCCGTCATACCACTCAGGAAGGAGACGTGTTCTGTCTCCTAGAGATGAACGTACTTTGGTGCGAAAAGTACAAATCATTCCCAGAACAACAGCAAAGGACCTTGTGGAGAGGCTAGAGGAAACAGGTACAAAAGTATCTATATCCACAGTAAAACGAGTCCTATATCGACATAACCAGAAAGGCCGCTCAACAAGGAAGAAGCCACTGCTCCAAAACCACCATAAAAATGCCAGACTACAGTTTGCAAATGCACATGGGGACAAAGATTGTATTTTTTGGAGAAATGTCCCCTGGTCTGATGAAACAAAAATATAATTGTTTTGCCATAATGACCATTATGTTTGGAGGGAAAAGGGGGAGCTTGCAAGCTGAAGAACACCATCCCAACCGTGAAGCATGGGGGTGGCAGCATCATGTTGTGGGGGTGCATGGCTGCAGGAGGGACTAATGCACTTCCGAAAATAGATGGCATCATGAGAAGGAAAATTATGTGGATATATTGAACCAACATTTCAAGACATCAGTCAGGAATTTAACCTTTTGTAACTAGGGGGCAGTATTTTCATTTTTGGATAAAAACGTTCCCGTTTTAAACAAGATATTTTGTTACGAAAAGATGCTCGACTATGCATATAATTGACAGATCAAATCAAATCAGCTTTGGATAGAAAACACCCTGACGTTTCCAAAACTGCAAAGATATTGTCTGTGAGTGCAACTGAACTGATGTTACAGGCGAAAACCAGATAAATATCCAATCAGGAAGTGCCGCATTTTTTTAAACCACCTCATGCCAATGACTCCTTATATGGCTGTGAATGAGCTACGAATGAGCTTACGTTTTCTACGTATTCCCCAATGTGTCTACAGCCTTGTGACGTCTTTTTACGCATTTATGTTGAAGAATAGCCGTAAGGGACCACATTTAGCAAGAGGTCACATGTTGGCTCCCGCAGAAAATCTTGCGTAAAGTACACAAGTAGCCATTTTTCCAATAGCTTCTTATGAGAAACCAATTGCCCCGACGGATATATTATCGAATTGTTATGTGAAAAACACCTTGAGGATTGATTCTAAACAACGTTTGCCATGTTTCTGTCGATATTATGGAGCTAATTTGGGAAAAAGTTTGGTGTTGTAGTGACCGCATTTTCCGGTCGATTTCTCAGCCAAACGTGACGAACAAATGGGAGCAATTTCGCCTACAAAAATAATATTTTTGGAAAAAAGGAACATTTGCTATCGAACTGGGAGTCTCCTGAGTGAAAACATCCGAAGTTCTTCAAAGGTAAATTATTTAATTTGATGTCCCAATATATTTCATTTGTGATTTTCATGAATAGGAAGATTTTGTAGGAAGATTTATGTCCGTTGCGTTATCCTAATTCGTTTGAGGCTATGATTACGCTCCCGGATCCGGGATTGATAGTCGCAAGAAGTTAACGCTTTGTCGCAAATGGGTCTTCCAAATGGAAAATGACCCCAAGCATACTTACAAAGTTGTGGCAAAATGGCTTAAGGACAACAAAGTCAAGGTATTGGTGTGGTCAACACAAAGCCCTGACCTCAATCCTATAGAAAATGTATGTGCAGAACTGGAAAAGCGTGTGCGAGCAAGGAGGCCTACAATCCTGACTCCGTTACACCAGCTCTGTCAGGAGGAATGGGCCAAAATTCACCCAAATTATTGTGGGAAGCTTGTGGAAGGCTACCCAAAACGTTTGACCCAAGTTAACCTGGCTTTTGGCGAGGGGTTCCACTAGCGGAACGGGTTACCAGAAGCACATTTTTTTTTTAAATAATTGTTAACCTGTCTGGGAACCGGGTTCCCCGTTCCGCTAGCGGAACCCCTCGCCAATGAAATTGCAGGGCGCCAAATACAAATCAAAATAAATCTCATAAATCTAATTTCTCAAACATAGAAGTATTTTACACCATCTGGGACTGAGTAGGTGGCAGTTTACTCTGGGCACACTATTCATCCAAAAGTGAAAATGCGGCCCCCTATCCCAAAGAATTTAAACAATTTAAAGGCCATGCTACCAATGTATGTAAACTCCTGACCCACTGGGAATGTGATGAAAGAAATAAAAGCTGGAATAAATAATTATCTCCTATTATTCTGACATTTAACATTCTTAAAATAATTTGCTGATCCTAACTGACCTAAAGCAGGGAATTTTTATAGGATTAAATGTCAGGAATTGTGAAAAACTGAGTTTAAATGTATTTGGCTAATGGATATGGAAACTTCCCACTTCAACTGTATATGTAGGTATAGTTATTTACGTGAGTATGCATCAATAATAAACAGAGAGTAGCAGCAGTGTAAAAGAGGCAGGGAGGCAATGCAAATAGTCTGGGTAGCCATTTGATTAGCTTACAAAAATAATGGCGAGCGTTAGAAGCCAGCCCTGCCATTGAAATGCAAGATGTGAAACTGAAGTTTTTTAGACTTCCAATATTCAATACAACAAAATAAGATTCGGAAGGATGGCCTTGTGAAACTACAGGACACATCATGGCATATGTCATTTGGCCAGTGCATTATAAAATTGACAGTAAGGCAGTTGATAAGATGGTAGATCTTTATGGTGTATTTGCTAATGGCATTTCATAGGAACATTCCATAGACTTGTAAAAATGTCCATCTGAACTGAATTATGAAACAATGATTCAAGTTGAGGGGGACAGTTACATAATATTTGCCAGAGATCACCCTGCAGTAGTCTGACCCAATCATATTGTTTGTATAGTTTGTTATTGTCTCAAATTCAAGAGGGACCTGTTTGCACTGACCTGCAAGGCTCTGTAATAATGACACTTACATCACTCTACCAATTAAAGGTGTCAAATAAGAACACACACACGCGTGCGCACACACACACAGTCAGACACACACACAAACACAGTGAGACAGACACACACAAACACATACAAACATCTAGTACACTGTAATTTCATCTCTCTAGCACTCATGATTCTCAAAGAGCATATTGCATCAGCAAAACTGAACCTGTGCTCTGTGACTGATGTCACTGGCGCAATACTGTAAGTGAACACCTCTTTAAATGATGTTAGTTTGACTTTAAGTTCCTCACATCAGAGGGTCCTGTTATCACCTGTATGCAAGGCTCTGGAATAATGAGGTTCAAAACTCTAAGGAATTCTACCAATTAAAGGTGTTGGAGACACAAACGCTTTACTCAAGGGACCCAATAAGGGCCCAATAGAGCATAAACATTCTAAGTGAAACTGATCTGAAACTCCATATCCTGCATGGAAAATAAACATCTTAATCAATAGTCCAAGACGAACGTTACTCTTGAACCGAGGTCGAGGGTGACACTGACTTTGAAGTACCAGGCAGGGCTACATCATTGTGAGAGTCTGACTCACCTCTGCTACACATTTGACATTTCAGTCATTTAACAGATGGGGTGGGTGATTTCTGAGGAGTAATTTCCATTTAGCCACTCTACCATAAAGGCCTGATTGGTGGAGTGCTGCAGAGATGGTTGTCCTTTTGGAAGGTTCTCCCATCTCCACAGAGAAACTCTGGAGCTCTGTCAGACTTACCTTTGGCCAAGGCCCTTCTCACCTGATTGCTCAGTTTGGCAAGGCGGTCAGATCTAGGAAGAGGTCTTGGTGGTTACAAACTTCTTCCATTTAAGCATGATAGAGGCAACTCTGTTCTTGGGGACCTTATGTGCTACAGAAATATTTGGAACCCTTCCCAGATCGGTGCCATGATACAACCCTGTCTGTGAGCTCTACGGACAGTATTTGATACATCAGACAAGCAGAACTTAATATTTGTTACAGAAACCTTTGTTTGCAATTACAGAGATCATATGTTTCCTGTAGTTCTTGACCAGGTTTGCACACACTGCAGCAGGGATGTTGGCCCACTCCTCCATACTGACCTTCTCCAGATCCTTCAGGTTTCGGGGCTGTCGCTGGGCAATACGGACATTCAGCTCCCTCCAAATACTTTCTATTGGTTTCAGGTCTGGAGACTGGCAAGGCCACTCCAGGACCTTGAGATGCTTCTTACGGAGCCATTCCTTAATTGCCCTGGTTGTGTGTTTCAGGTCGTTGTCATGCTGGAAGACCCAGCCACGACCCATCTTCAATGCTCTTACTGAGGGAAGGAGGTTGTTGGCCAATATCTCGCAATACATGGCCCCATCCATCCTCCCCTCAATAAGGTGCAGTCGTCCTGTCCCCTTTTCAGAAAGAATGATGTTTCCACCTCCATGCTTCACGGTTGGGATGGTGTTCTTGGGGTTGTACTCATCCTTCTTCTTCCTCCAAACACGGCGAGTGGAGTTTAGACCAAAAAGCTCTATTTTTGTCTCATCAGACCACATGACCTTCTACCGTTTCTCCTCTGGATCATCCAGATGGTCATTGGCAAACTTCAGACGGGCCTGAACATGCGCTGGCTTGAGCACGGGGACCTTGCGTTCGCTGCAGGATATCAATCCATGGCGGCGTAGTGTGTTACTAATGGTTTTCTTTGAGACTGTGGTCCCAGCTCTCTTCAGGTCATTGACCAGGTCCTGTCGTGTAGTTCTGGGCTGATCCCTCACCTTCCTCATGATCATTGATGCCCCACGAGGTGAGATCTTGCATGGAGCCCCAGACCGAGGGTGATTGACCGTCATCTTGGACTTCTTCCATTTTCTAATAATTGCGCCAACCGTTGTTGCCTTCTCACCAAGCTGCTTGCCTATTGTCCTGTAGCCCATCAGGTCTACAATGTGCAGGTCTACAATTTGATCCCTGATGTCCTTACACAGCTCTCTGGTCTTGGCCATTTGTGGAGAGGTTGGAGTCTGTTTGATTGAGTGTGTTGACAGGTGTCTTTTATACAGGTAACGAGTTCAAACAGGTGCAGTTAATACAGGTAATGAGGGGAGAACAGGAGGGCTTCTTAAAGAAAAACAGGTCTGTGAGAGACAATTCTTACTGGTTGTTAGGTGATCAAATACTTATGTCATGCAATAAAATGCTAATTAATTACTTAAAAATCATACAATCATACACTGTTACCAAATGTTGCATCTGCACTGTTCTTCAAATAAATGTGTCTTAGTCAAACAATATTGACTACTTTAACTTCTTAGAACCACACTAATTAGCATAACGCAACGGACAAAAAATCTTACTAGAAAATATTCATATTCATGAAATCACAAGTGAAATATAGTGAAACACAGCTTAGCCTTTTGTTAATCACCCTGTCATCTCAGATTTTGAAATTATGCTTTACAGCCAAAGCAAGACAAGCATTTGTGTAAGTTTATCGATAGCCTAGCATAGCATTATGTCCAGCTAGCAGCAGGCAGCTTGGTCACGAAAATCAGAAAAGCAATCAAATTAAATAGTTTACCTTTGATGAGCTTCGGATGTTTTCACTCACGAGACTCCCAGTTAGATAGCAAAAGTTCCTTTTTTCCAAAAATATTATTTTTGTAGCCGAAATAACTCTGTTTGTTCTTCACGTTTTGTTGAGAAATCCACCGGAAATTGCGGTCACGACAACGTCGAAAAATATTCCAATTTAGATCCATAATATCGACAAACATGGCAAATGTCAATCCTCAAGGTGTTTTTCAAATATCTATTCGATAATATATCAACCGGGACAATTGGCTTCTTAGTAGGAGTGAGAGGAGCAATGGCCGCCTTTTGTCTATTACGCACAAATCACTCTGAGAGCCACCAGCTGACCACTAACGCAATGTTGTTGTTCACACTCATTTTTCGAAATAAAAGCCTGAAACTATGTCTTGTGACTGTAGACACATTAGGGAAGCCATAGAAAAAGGAATCTGGTTGATATCATTTTCAATGCTCAATGGGGAGGCATAGGAATGCAGAGGTTTCAAAATAAGAGTCACTTCCTGATTGGATTTTTCTCAAGCTTCGCCTGCAATATCAGTTCTGTTATACTCAGACAATATTTTTACAGTTTTGGAAACTCTAGGGTGTTTTCTATCCTAAGCTGTCAATTATATGCATATTCTAGCATCTTGTCCTGAGAAATAGCCTGTTTACTTTGGGAACGTTATGAAAATACTGCAAAAATGAAAATACTGCCCCCTAGTCTCAAGAGGTTAAACGTCTTCTACTCCAGTACCGCTCGGAACCAACTTTAGTATATAGCATCTACAGACCCAAGTCTTCAAAACGCAATGTTTTCAAAGACTCTAGTTCAAGAAACATAGCAGTTATAAGCTATTGAACTTTCATGATTTTTTCCCCCTGTCCAACAGTGCCACCATACAGCCAAACTAAACCATACTTTACAGATTAGCTACACTCATGTCGATGAGAATGTGTGCCAAATTTCATCACTCTGAGTGAAACTGATCAAAAGATATAAACATGTTATAGTGCCACCGTGTGTTTGATCTCAATGTGCTTAGATATGTTGAGTCTTGAAAGTGTTTGGAACACGTGTACCAAGTTATGTTACAATACAAATATCATCGTCTGCGTTACATGCATTTATGTGCTAGACCACGCCCACATGAAGTGTTGATTGGTCAGTAGCGGACATGGTAGACATGCTGTCAAGCCAAAGGAGGAGACATGGAATTTTTTATTTTGATGGTGGACTTTACAAAAAGGAAGGGGATTAAAACAACAAAGCATAAAATGTTGTCTTGTGACACAGAGAGGCTAGATTCCGGTGGACTCTGTCTAATCTTTCACACAAGTGTGACCCGATTCAGGAAACTAGGCATATGTCGTAAGTTACGACTTCACAGGAGAGCTGTTGATAAAACATTTTTTTATCAAAATGCTTGTTTTTTTACAGAAATGCCTTCTCAAACATGTAAAATGTCATTGTGTATGCTCTCCACTTTCTGGAGGACCGAGTTTTTAAGTCAGTGGAATAATAGCTAAGGAGATGGAGAAAACACCCGTCTGGATTACATACATGACGGGCCCTTTTCGGCATTTGCTGTATGATCGATGAGACTCCCTATTGCAAATGTACGGTCCTTTACTAGACGTCCGCGGATGTTTTTAAAACTGGTGCACGGCGTCGGGCTGTGCACCAGGGCCAGATCTTCCAGGAAGATATCGAATGAAGTCCCTCGGACATTCGGTTTCCGTTTTATACAGTTTTCAAATTTTGGTCATTTTTCTGTTGCTCCTGAAAATGACACCAGATGACAATCCATCAAGCCACTATGAGGTCTACCTGTGTTGATTCTAAGCTTCCTGGAGCAACCGGAAGCGGTTAAATTCACCCTAAAGGTGTTTTTATATACCCAACCTGCAGTTTGTAATAATCACTACATTCAACCCTTTGTAAATCAGTCAGTTCTAAACGTAAAGACTTTAAAGGATTCTGTAAAAGCCTACCCCAATGCTGGGAGTCTCACTGGGGCTTGTGATCCTGATCGCATTCCAGCCATTGTGTCTGTGAGGGTGAAAATGAAGAAAAGTAACAGAACAGTGAAACCGTATACCTTTCTAGATCCAGGCAGTGTAGCTACATTCTGTACAGAAGCACTGCTTCAAGATCTCAAGGTCCTCTGGAAGAAGAACAGACATTCCTCTCAAGACCATGAACAAAGCAGAAAGTTGTGAGTACCTTCGCTGTGTCTGGCTTGTTGATAAGCAGCCTTGATGACAGCAGCTGTATCAAATCTTATCTTCAGCAGCTTGTGCATTCTGTGTACTTTTCTGTGATTGTATTCTTCTTTTGACTGAAGCATTGTTGATATGTTGAAAATTCTGTGTTCTACCTAAGATTCCCTTGGAAAAAAATGATGAAAGCATTTATCATACATGGAAGTATTGTTTTTTTTCTACTCTACTGTTCTGTAGAAACTTGTGAACCCAACTGTGGTTTGTGACTACTATGATTTAACATTGTAGACAATTCAACCACTGGTGGAATCCCATCACAATAATCTCATACTGTGTTTTTAGTATATGATTAAATTGAACACTGACTACCATTCCACGCATCTATCATTATATTTGCTGGTCCTGGTAAAGTTGAATTTTATGAACGGATTTCATTCAATTTTAGTCATTTTAAAACAGATTTGTTAAAGGGGAATTTCACCCTGGCTCTGCCACGGAATATATTCATTACTATATTAACGACATTACGCTTTTATCATAAACATCACAAAATATCCAAACCAGAAGCTAGAACTAGCACATTTTAATTTCACTGGTAGAATCGGGAAGTGTATTTATCTGCTCGTGGTGAAACACAAAGTCTGGCATTCATAGTGAATGCAGATACTGCCCACGAAAATAGATGAGGCGTGCCCACAAACTTGGATGATGTCATTGTATACTTCGAACAAACAACACACAGCAATTTCAGAAGTTCTCTTTCACCATTCTATCGACCAGAGATTTACCCTGATGCTGCCAGTGGCTTGCGGCTATCAAGAAAGAAGCTCCTTACGATGACCAAAGATTATCAGAGGGATTTTCAGGCTGAACTGATATGTTATCCATTTCGACGACAGCTGAAAAATTATGTAATACCATCAAACAAAATTATGATTTTGTTGGGGGGGGGATTCACACCAAACAGAAGATTCTTGATTGAAGGTAAATAAGAGTAGCAATCTGGTAGCCATCTATTACACCCTTTTCTGGAAAACACTCCCTTACTAAAAATATAATTAATAGTAGTTAATAATAGTTCTCTTTGTAAAACTCAGGCTCTCTGGAGGTTATTCTGCAGTGCCCTGCTGAAAAATACCCCAAAGTGGCAGCATTTTGGGGGACACAAGCATGAGGAAGAGGACACATCTTGTGGTTATCAAGCACAACAATATTGTGGGACAGAAACCAGCAAGGGATACTGAAAGGTATAAAATCAAGACTACAACAGTAATGACACAACCACCTAATATTTCTCTCTGCAGATTCTCCAAACACAATACAAAGACATGTCTACAAAATTCCCTGCAAAGGTCTACTATTGACAATAACGATCTGTCAAAGTCAATGGGCTGGGGGAGGTTTATAGACTGTACTTTGAGATTTGGAAGTGGGGTTTGTCTGTCCAGGGGTATGCTTAGACAGTAAATGTATTGTTGTGTACGAGAGTGATTGAGGTGCCATTTCTCAATCTCCCATACACAACAATTCGTACTGTGCAAGAACTGCCCTCCTTAAGACTTTTCACACCATCTTTAGCCTCACAAAAGCAGCTCCCAAAGACCCTCATTGTCACGCCATGACCTTAGAGACCCTTGTTATTCTCTATGTTTTCTATTTCTTTGTTTTTTGCGGTGTGTGTGTGTGTGGTTCCCAATCAGAGGCAGCTGTTTATCATTGTCTCTGATTGGGGATCATATATAAGCTGTAATTTTCCTTTTGGGTTTTGTGAGGTCTTGTTTTCTGTTTAGTGTCTGTACCTGACAGAACTGTTCGCTTTCGTTTTCGCTGTTATTTTGTTTGAGTGTTTTTTGATAATAAATATCATGAACACTTTCCACTCCTTTCGACGAGAGCCGTTACAGAATATCCCATCAAAAACGAAGCAAGCAGCGTGGCCAGGAGGAGCAGGGATCCTGGGTCCGGGAGAAAAGGGAGTGGAGGACATCCTGGACCTGGGAGGAGGTAATGGCAGGGGAGAAGACCCTGCCATGGAAGCGGGCGGAGGTAGTGAGAGAGGAACGGCGACGCTACAAGGAGTTGAGACAACAATGGAAGCCTGAGAGGCAGCTCCAAAACATTTTTGGGAGGGGTCACACGGGGAGATTGGCGGAGTCAGGGTTTAGACCTGAGCCAACTCACCGTGCTTACCGTGGGGAGCGTGTGACCGGTCAGGCACCTTGTTATGCGGTGATGCGCACTGTATCTCCAGTGCGCATTCACAGCCTGGTGCGCTCTGTACCAGCTCCCCGCAGCCAGGACGGATTGTGCAGGCTCAGCGTTCCTGGTCTCAGGTGCGTCTCTTCAGCCCAGGTTATTCTGCCAGCTTTACACACGGTATCCGCAGTTCGCCAGCACAACCCAGTACGGCCTGTGCCAGCTCCCCGCACTTGCCGGGCTACAGGGAGTAATCAGCGGGTTTGGCTGTGCAGGGGTATGCTAAGACAGTAAATGTATTGTTGTGTATGAGAGATCGTTGGTAGGATAGTTCGGCGATGTCATTTACAAAATAGTCTCCAAAACTCTACTCAGACTACATCCAATTTGCTATCACAGTGCCATCCATTTTGTCACCAACGCCCCATATACTACCCACCACTGCGACCTGTATGCTCTCGTTGGCTGTCCCTCGCTTCATATTCCTCGCTAAACCAACTTGGGTACGAGGACCCGTCGCGCACCAATACAACAAATAAAACAACACTGACAATAAAACAATCTCTGACAAAGACATGAGGGGAAACAGAGGGTTAAATACACAACAGTTAATGAATGGGATTGAAAACAGGTGTGTGCATGTTTTTTCATGTCTGTACTATTTAGTGTTATGGAGCATGTTCTGTGGACAGTTATTAAAAGACTCCATTTACACTCTATTTCGACTCTCCTGCGCCTGACTTCCTTGCCACCTATACACATGGTGCTGACAGAATCTCTGACCAAAAAATATGAAGTCAGCAGGAGAGGACACTACACCCATGGAGGTGGAGGAATGTGTCCGGAAACAAGCGGAGGCGATTGACTGTTTGAGCACTGTTGTGGATCGCATTGTCCAGAATATGGATGCTGGGAGAGACAGGCAGTTTCTCCAGCGCCACCACCACCACAACCGGAATCTCCCTTGAACGCTTTTTGCCCTCCGGAACCGAAGATCCATTTATCCCTACCCACGGGATACAACGGAGATACTGCCGGCTGCCAGGGTTTCCTCCTTAAGCTGAACTTGTATCTGGCCACAGTCTCTCCAGTACCATCTGACCGTGAGAAGAGTTACGCCCTCGTCTCATGCCTCACCGGGAAAGCCCTGGAATGGGCCAGCGCTGTGTGTAGAAGGGAGGATGCGGCGTTGGACTATTTTGAGGAGTTCACCCGCCAACGACCATCTACCCGAAGGCAGAGCAGCGGGTGAGCTCCTCTCTCATCTGAGGCAGGAGACGAGGAGTGCACAGGAGTTTGCTTTGGAGTTTAGGACCTTGGCTGCCGGCGCTGGATGGAGCGACAGGGCCCTGATCGACCATTACCGTTGTAGTCTACGTGAGGACGTCCGTCGGGAGCTGGCCTGTAGAGACACCACCCTCACCTTTGACCAGCTGGTGGACATGTCCATCAGGCTGGACAACATGCTGGCTACTCGTGGACGTCTAGATCGGGTCTGGTTGTTCCATCCTCCCGCACCCTCTCTCCCGAACCTATGGAATTGGGAGGGATGGTGCGCAGGGAGACCGGAGGGGGTTCCCGCTCGAGCACCATTCATGGTCGCAGAGGGCACACTGCTGGTCGGTGCCGGGTTGGTTCCTCTGGGAATAGAGAAGGCAGGCAGGGAATTCTGGCATCACCCCAGGCACCATTCTCATCCAGAGCCCTCTGTTGCACTAATGTTTGTTTCGGTCTCTTTTCCTGAATTTTCCCTGCATTCCCAGTACAAGGCGCTAGTAGATTCAGGTGCGGCTGGGAATTTCATTAATAAAAGTTTAGCTCATAGTTTAGGGATCCCTATTGTTTCTGTGGATATGCCTTTCCCTATTCATGCCTTAGATAGTCGACCATTAGGGTCAGGGTTTATCAGGGAGGTAACCGCACCTTTGTGTATGATAACGCAGGATGGTCACAAGGAGAAGATTAGGCTTTTACTTATTGATTCTCCTGCGTATTCTGTGTTGCTAGGCCTACCCTGGTTAGCTTGTCATAACCCCACTGTTTCTTGGCCACAGAGGGCTCTCACGGGGTGGTCGCGAGAGTGCTCAGGTAGGTGTTTAGGGGTTTCCGTTGGTGCTACTATGGTGGAAAGTCCAGACCAGGTCTCCACCGTGAGCATTCCCCCCGAATATGCCGATTTGGCTCTTGCCTTCTGTAAAAAGAAGGCGACTCAATTACCACCCCATCGACGGGGGGATTGTGCGATAGATCTCCTGGTAGACGCTGCATATCCCAGGAGTCACGTGTATCCCCTGTCGCAAGCGGAGACGGAGGCTATGGAGACATATGTCTCTGAATCCCTGCATCAGGGGTTCATTCAGCCATCCATTTCACCCATCTCTTCGAGTTTCTTTTTTGTGAAAAAAAAGGTTGGCAGTTTACGCCCGTGCATTGATTATCGAGGTCTAAATAAAATCACAGTGAAATATAGTTACCCGCTACCTCTGATAAATACGATTATTGAGTCAATGCACGGGGCACACTTCTTCACAAAATTGGATCTCAGGAGTGCGTACAATCTGGTGCGTATTCGGAAGGGTGATGAGTGGAAGACTGCATTTAGCACCACTTCAGGTCATTATGAGTACTGTGTCATGCCATATGGGTTGATGAATGCTTCATCAGTCTTCCAATCATTTGTAGATGAGATCTTCAGGGACCTGCATGGACAGGGTGTAGTGGTGTATATCGATGATATTCTGATATACTCCGCAACACGCGCCAAGCATGTGTCCCTGGTGCGCAGGGTGCTTGGTCGCCTGTTGGAGCATGATCTATATGTCAAACCTCTATTGCCTTTCTTTTGGGTCTTTTTGAGAGCAACATTTTCTCTTGCAAGCAAGCTGATTGTTTTGAACTAATAAAAGTAAGGTAGGCTATCTGTTTTAAACCAATCAACACACAATAGACAAATATGGTTGTCTTTGTTCAATAGAGCCATTGGACGTCTTTCAGCGATGTTCCTATTGGCGGATTCATTGTTAAATATACAAGCAGATAATTTTTTTCCAGTCTCTAAAAGACTACAACTTATGTTAGGTGGTGGTTCATGCTCTGGCCCCGGTCCCTCCCCCAAGGCGTGCTTTTTTTAAAAGGAGGTGGTTTCTAACACAATCCTTTGGGCAAAAAAAAAATTGCTTCAAGTGACTCCTCTCATCGACACAAATTCAATGGAGCATTTTTTCTTACGTTCTATTAGCTACATGGTGACATTCAACATGTTTCATCCAGAATATAGCGAAGAGGATTCGAAACAAATAGTTGGATTTAGATTATGTTAGAAACTCAGCTACAGCCAAATCCAGCACCAAGAGGGTAGATAACAAATGCGGTGCCTGGTAAGTAATTTTTTCTGCAAGCCACCTAGCTAGCTAGCTAGCTAGCTTTAGTTTATCTACTGAAAACCATAGTGTAATACTGGCTAACATACTCCATTTGTTTTGTACACTGCTGCTGCTCGCTGTTTATTACTATGCATAGTCCCTTCACCCCTACCTACATGTACAAATTACCTCTAAACCTGTACCCCCACACACTGACTAGGTACCGGTATGCCCTGTACATGGATTACAGGGAACATCCGCACTGAGCAAAAGGCTAGAGCTACCTCATTCAAAATACCTCTAACACTAATCCGGACGATTGTAAGAAATCCCGTAACATCCTCAGACGAACCATCAAATAGGCAAAGCGTCAATACAGTACTAAGATTGAATCCTACTACACCGGTTCTGACACTGACTGAATGTTTAAAAAATATATATATTTCACCTTCTGTGAAATGTGTCAGAGCTTGAAAACTATTACAGAGGAAGAAGGGAAACTCAGCCACAAGCTGCCCAGTGAAGTGATCCTACCAGACGAGCTAAATGCATTTTAGGCTCGCTTTGAGGCAAGCAACAATGAAGCATGCTTGAGATCACCAGCCGTTCCGCACGACTGTGTGATCACGCTTTCGGTAGCCGATGTGAGTAAGACCTTTAAACAGGTCAACATTCACAAAGCTGTGGTGCCTGACGGACATCCAGGACGTGTACTCAAAGCATGCTCGATCCAACTGGCAAGTGTCTTCACTGACATTTTCAACCTCTCCCTGATCGAGTCTGTAATACCTACATGTTTCACGGAGAGCAGCATAGTCCCTGTGCCCAAGGAACTAACGTAACATGCCTAAATGATTACCGACCCGTAGCACTCACGTCGGTAGCCATGAAGTGTTTTGAAAGGCTTGTAATGGCTCACATCAACATCATCATCTCGGAAAGCCTAGACCCACTCCATTTCGCATCCATTTTGCCCCAACAGATAAACAAATAATGCAATCACAATCACACTCCACACTGTACTTTCCCACATTGACAAAAGGTTGAACCCCACTACGACTACTCTCACTGCATCACTATCAGTGCTGCCAGGTCAGGGGTCATGCCAGAGCAGCTCTCTCACATGCTGTTGAGTCAGAATGAATATGTGACCGACCGGCTTGATTCTTTCCTGTGTAGCAACATTGTAAATGTTTTTTTATTTTACATTGAATACAAGTAGAGACTAGTTCACACTGCTAGTTCACACCCTCTTAGTCCTTCACATGCGAGGACATGTGCTAAACAGAGTGAGTAAGGTAGTGTAGTAAACAACCAAAGATTTCAAGACTAAAAGTGGTGAAAGTAGTTGCAAAACTACACTTTATCTAGTCCTGGGCCTATGAAAGCACTGAAGCAGGAAGCATCAGTGACTCAGTCAATTAAAAAGTTGTCAGATGAAGTAGATGCTAAACTACTGGACTGTTTTGCTATCACAGACTGGAACATGTTCCGGGATTCTTCCGATGGCATTGAGGAATACACCACATCAGTCACTGGTTTATCAATAAATGCATCAAGGACCTTGTCCCGACAGTGACTGTACGTACATACCCCAACCAGAAGCCATGGATTACAGGCAACCTCCGCACTGAGCTAAAGGCTAGAGCTTCCGCTTTCAAGGTGCGGGACTCTAACCCGGAAGCTTATAAGAAATCCTGCTATGCCCTCCGACCAACCATTAAACAGGCAAAGCGTCAATACAGGGCTAAGATTGAATCATACTACACCGGCTTCGAAGCTCGTTGAATGAAGGGACACACAGCCGTGAGCTGCCCAGTGACACGAGCCTACCAGACAAGCTAAATCACATCTATACTCGCTTCGAGGCAGGCAACACTGAGGCATGTATTAGAGCGTCAGCTATTCCGGATGACTGTGTCATCAAGCTCTCCATAGCCAATGTGAGTAAGACATTGAAACAGGTCAACATTCACAACACTGCGGGGTCAGACAGATTACCAGGACATGTGCTCTGGGCATGTGCTCACCAACTGGCAGGTGTCTTCACGGACATTTTCAACATGTAACTGATTGAGTCTTTAATACCAAAATATTTCAAGCAGATCACCATAGTCCCTGTCCCCAAGAACATGAAGGCAATCTGTCTAAATGACTACAGACCCGTAGCACTCACGTCCGTAGCCATGAAATGCTTTGAATGATTGTTAATGGCACATCAACACCCTTTTCCCAGAAACACTAAACCCACTCCAATTTGCACACCGCCCAAACACATCCAGAGATAATGTAATCTCTATTGCACTCCACACTGCCCTTTCCCACCTAGACAAAAGGAACACCTATGTGAGAATGCTGTTCATTGCCTTCAGCTCAGCATTCAACACCATGGTATCCTCAAAGCTCATCACTAAGCTAAGGAACCTGCAAATAAACACCTTCCTCTGCAACTGGATCCTGGACTTCCTGACAGGCCGCCCCCAGGTGGTGAGGGTAGGTAGCAACACATCTGCCCCCTTGATCCTCAACACTGGAGCCCCCCAGGGGTGCGTGCTCAGTCCCTTGCTGTACTCCCTGTTCACCCACGACTGCATAGCCAGGCACGAGTCCAACACCATCATTAAGTTTGCAGACGACACAACAGTGACACCGATGACACAGATTTTAGGGAGGAGGCCATGTGGTGCCAGGGCAACAACCTCTCCCTCAACGTGGTCAAGATAAAGGAGATGATTGTGGACTACAGGAAAAGGAGGACCTAGCACACCCCCATACTCATCAACGGTGCTGTGGTATCCACATCACCAACAAACTAACATGGTCCAAGAACACGAAGACAGTTGTGAAGAGGGCACGACAAGCCTATTCCTCCTCAGGAGACTGAAAATATATAGAATGGGTCCTCAGATCCTCAAAATGTTTAACAACTGCACCATCGAGAGCATCCTGACTGGTTTCATCAGTGCCTGGTATTGTAGCTGCTCGGCCTCCGACCGCAAGGCACTACAGAAGGTAGTGAGTACGGCCCAGTATTGCATTGCGCCCCTCCTCTTTTACCCTGCTGCTACTCTTTGTTTATTATCTATGCATAGTCACTTTAACTCGACCTACATGTACTGTACATGTTATCTCAATTACCTCGACTAACCGGTGACCCCGCACATTGACTCTGTAGCAGTACACCCTGAAAATAGCCTCTGTATTGTTATTTTACTGCTGCTCTTTAATTATTTATTTATTTTTTGATGATTTATCTTAAACTTAACTTAAAACTGCATTGTTGGTTAACGGCTTGTAAGTAAACATTTCACTGTAAGGTCAACACCTGTTCCACGCTTGTGACAAATCAAATTTTATTTGATCTGAATTGGAGAAAATATCCCTTTTCTCTCATCTATAATGATCAGTAAGGCTAAAGAACAGGCTAGCTGGGCACAGCAATATGCAATCTGGTAATACATTGAATCCTAATTTCATTAATTATTTATTTATCCAAACATTTGTTCATTTGTGTGCACACGTTTGTGTGTGTGTGCGTGCGTGTGTGTGTGTGTGTGTGTGTGTGCGTGCGCGTGTGTGTGTGTGTGCAGAGAGTTCCTGGGGAGGGGAGTGGCTGTCAGTAACTCAGGGATAAATAGAGAGGCAGAGCTCAGAGTTAGTCAGAAAGCAGACCTGACAAGGTCACACACAGAACCAAGCAGGAGCAGGACCTCAGCATTTTTACCAAATGGCGAAAATGGAAGATGTTCAATACTGTTTTCAAGACAGAAACTCTTCTTGCAGAAAGGCTTTGCTATCGACATCTATCTACATAACACTGTACATCGTCTTCTCATTGATTTCAGCAGTTACAATATTTTTGAACCTACTGGTGATCATCTCCATCTCTCACTTCAAGCAGCTCCACACTCCAACCAACCTGCTCATCCTCTCTCTGGCTGTGTCAGATCTCCTGGTGGGACTGATTGTGATACCAGTACTGACTGTAGCAATAATAGAATCATGCTGGGGTTTTGGGGAATATTTCTGTGCGTTTCATACCTACATCTCCTTTTTATGTACTACTTTATCGCTTGGCAATTTGGTCTTGATATCTATTGACCGCTATGTTGCTGTTTATGATCCCTTATTGTACCACTCTAAAATAACAACAACAAGAATGATGTGTTGTATATCCGTTACCTGGTGTTGTTGTATCATATACGATGCTGTTATTATACAAAACTTTGTAAATTTGCAGGTACCCAGTAGGTGTTTGACAGAATGTGTTATTGTTGAAGGAATAATCTCGGTTAATATAATTTACATTGTAATTACAATGGTTGTCCCGTGCTCTATTATTATAACACTTTACATGAAAATCTTTGTGGTGGCCAGATCACAGGCCAGAAAGGTATTTTCAAAAGAGGCTGCCAGTGTGTCTTGTGTTAAAACTGCACAGGCAAATAAGTCTGAGAAAAAAGCAGCAAAAACTCTATCTATTGTTGTTTTCAACTATTTCATTTGTTGGATTCCATTTTTATTTTCTTTCTTTTTGTATTTTTTAATTGACATGTTCTTATCATATTTCCTCATTTTTCTGCCAATTGTTAATTCCTTAATTAATCCAATAATTTATGCTTTCTTTTATCCTTGGTTCAAAGTGACAGCTAAACTTTTATTAAATTTGAAGATAAGACGTTCATAGTTCCTATAATTGTATTCCCTAGGTTGGTAAACATAGGTTTGATATGGTTTTGATCTACAATTGTTGCATTTATTTATTTCATATTTATTTCATATAGCAATACACTGACATTCCTTATCTCAGTGTTGTACAAGTGGTGTTGATACTGAATGATTTGTCTGGATTGGAATGGAATGACTTGGAGAAGGCATAAGCTTGGTTTATAAAAGACATTGTAGTCATTGTGGATTGTGTACTCCAAATACCTAAGGCTGTGGTTGTTCCATGTTACTTAATGATAAATAGTAAATATTCTAAAACTACATTCTGAGGACGTCATGCCTCATGCTATATGTTGTTTAACATCTCCCTCTAGTGGCTCAATTGTGACCCAAAGTCTTCATCAAGTGTAGTAAAGTTGAAATGTACAATACTGCATGATATCAGATAACGTCCAGGTCTAAATAACTTCTGCATTGTGTAAGTAGTTGATGGTAAAATGTAAGAATATGCAATTATGGGTTACACTTTATAATAACATTCAGTATTAAACCAGGTGTAAGGCATTTCCAGTTTGCTCACCATTTAATATTAAGGCCACATTTGTGAAATGTTACTCAGCTAGGTTTTCACACATTTATAAATAACTACTACAGTATATACATTAATTATTCAACATAACAGTGCAGAAGTCCACAGCAGACACTTGAACCTCAGCACGCTGGGTATGAACTGTACCACTACTCTCACTACATCACTACTGTCAGGTCAGGTCAGTGGTCACACCAGAACAGCTCTCTCAGAAGCTGTTTACTCTGAATGAATATAGAGATTGGGAAACACACTAAATAGTTTCTAATGGATTAGTAAATAGTTTATTCATCATTCATGTATCATTACTCCCACATTTGTTTTAGTTAGCTGGTTATTCACACATTTATTAACAACTTTTAAAGTATGTAATAATGATTCAAAAGATCATTCATAAGATGTTTAATGAGATAACATCCTCTGTGTTGTGTGCTTATCGTTTAATGAACCTATAAACTATTTACTAATCATTAGTATATGCATTAATGATTAAGCACAACAGTACAGGAGAACACAGCAGACACTTCAACATCAACGTACTGGGTATGAACAGTACCACTACTCTCACTACCACGACTCTCACTATATCTCTGCTGCCAGGTCAGGGGTCACACCAGAACAGCTCTCTCAGATGCTGTGGCGTCAGAATGAATATAGAGATTGGTAACACTTTGTAATAATGAATGTATAATGTTTATTTTGACTCCACATCATTAATGTCTCATTACTCCCACATTAGTTTTAGAAAGGTAGTTATTCATACATTGATAAACTTTTATAGTATGTAATAATGATTTATAAGATCTCTCATCAGATGTTTAATAAATGAACGCATAAACCATGTACTAATCATTAGTAAAGTAGTTTTGCAGTCCTTAATCTAAAGTGAAGACTATTCATACTTTCTTAATACTTTATGAATGTTTTGAACAGTGACCATTGTAATTTATCACATAAAGATGGACATGCTATTGATATATTCCAGCAGTACCTGATGCTCCTTAAGGTTTCAAAATGACCTAGAACATGTCAATGGTTAAACAATAAGCACACAACACAGAGGATGTTAAAGGAAAAATATTGAACATTTTATTCCTTATTTATTAAGGGAACCAATATCTAAATACATAATTTAACTGAACATTACATTTAAAGGGTTACAACCTTTAATACACTACAAGTCAAGGTGTTATATACAATTCATATCCAAAATGCTGGAGTGAAGAGGCCAGTTGAAAAACAGTTTTACTGCAGAGTTTTACACCCACTGGGCCAAGGAAAGGATGAAACAGCGTCTGTACCACCAGTAAGTACAGATAGTAGTATAAATCCCCTCACACAGTCCCTGCAGCCAGACAACTTTCTCATGTCTTCTGGAGGGAAATGCTGTAGGAATGCTCAAACGGTGTCGCTCATTAAGCCGACAGAAACTTTCAACCAGTTCTCCATATTAAGCAGTGAGTCGGAGTCAGAGGCCGAGCCTTCTCTGGTCTCTGCTCCTCCCGTTACAGGGTCTGAGACGCCGAAGCCTCCGACCATTAGCTCTGACAAATTGAAAACCCTAATCATTGGCAACTCCATTACCCATAGTATTACACTTAAAACGAATCATCCAGCAATCATACACTGTTAACGTCGGTAGCCCTGACCCCTGGTTAAGGCTAATCTGAAGATAGTGCGGACTACAGCTAAAACTGGCGAGTGTAGAGAGTATAGGGATATTGTTATCGGCACCAACGATGTTTGGATGAAACAGTCAGAGGTCACCAAGGTCACATAGCTTCAGCGTGTAAATCAGCTAGAAAGATGTGTCGGCATCGTGTAATTGTCTCTGGCCTCCTCCCAGTTAGGGGGAGTGATGAGCTCTACTGTCACGTCCTGAAGTTCCTTTTTTAGTTCTCTATTTTGATTTGGTCATGGCGTGAGTTAGGGTGGGCATTCTATGTTTTGTTCAATGTTTTGTATTTCTGTGTTTGGCCTGGTATGGTTCTCAATCAGAGGCAGCTGTCTATCGTTGTCTCTGATTGAGAACCATACTTAGGTAGCCTGTTCCCACCTGTGTTTGTGGGTAGTTGTTTCCTGTTTTGCGTTGTGTCAACTGAAAGGACTGTTTCAATTTTCATTGTTTCACTTTTGTTATTTTGGATTCAGTGATCAGTTGTAATAAATTTAACATGGACACGTACCACACTGCACTTTGGTTCGATCTTTCATATTCCTGTTCCTCAGATGAAGAAGATCGTAACATCTACAGCAGTCTCACAACTCAATCGCTGGTTGAAAACAGTTTTCTGCCCCTCCCAAAAGATCGAATTTGTAGAAATTGGCCCTCTTTCTGGGACTCATCCACAAACAGGAACAAGCCTGGCCTGTTGAGGAGTGATGGACTCCATCCTAGCTGGAGGGGTGCTCTCTTCTTATCTACGAACATAGACTGGGCTCTAACTCCCTTAGCTCCACAATGAGACAGGGTGCGGGCCAGGCAGCAGGTTGTTACCCAGCCTGCCAGCTTAGTGGAGTCTGCCACTAGCACAGTCAGTGTAGTCAGCTCAGCTATCCCCATTTAGACCTTGTCTGTGCCTCGACCTAGGTTGGGAAAAACTAAACATGGCGGTGTTCGCCTTAGCAATCTCACTGGAATAAAGACCTCCTCCATTCCTGCCATTATTGAAAGAGATTGTGATACCTCACATCTCAAAATAGGGCGACTTAATGTTAGATCCCTCACTTCCAAGGTAGTTATAGTCAAATAACTTATCACTGATCATAATATTGATGTGATTGGCCTGACTGAAACATGGCTTAAGCCTGACAAATTTACTGTGTTAAATGAGGCCTCACCTCCTGGTTACACTAGTGACCATATCCCCCGCGTGTCCCGCAAGAGCGGAGGTGTTGCTTACATTTATGATGGTAAATTTCAATTTACAAAAAAAATATATAATTTGATCCTCTAGTCATGAACTCTATGCAGCCTACTCAATCACTTTTTAAAGCTACTGTTTAAATATATAGCGTTCCTCGCTGAGTTCCCTGAATTCCTATCGGACCTTGTAGTCAAGGTAGATAATATTCTAAATTTTGGTGACTTTAATGTTCACATGGAAAAATCCACAGACCAACTCCAAAAGTCTTTCGGAGTCATCATCGACTCAGTGGGATTTGTCCAACATGTCTCCGGAACTACTCACTGCCATAGTCACACTCTGCACCTAGTATTGTCCCGTGGAATAAATGTTGTGGATCTTAATTTAGACTGAAAAGCAGTGCCGAGCACCTATGAATGGCAGGTCTTACTCTTCGTAACAATGTGTAGGCCCTGCTGTGCCATATATGCACTCCAGAAACATTCTCAGGACCACCATGATGGCAACACAGATGTTCAGGAGTCAGTCGAGCACACCTTCTATGTTGACAATGGTCTCCAAAGTCTACCCATGGGGACCGAAGCAAAGTCCCTGGTGGACAGGCTGCAAAGCTGCCTCTTGGCCGGGGGGTTCAATGGGCCAGTAACATTACCTCTGTAAGGAAGGAACACCTTCCTCCAGAAGGGAGGTCAAAGAGCAGTGAGCTATGGCTCTCCCAGACCACCATCCACAAGAACCAATTCTGGGCCTGAGCTGTTATCCAGACACCCTCGACTGCAAAAATCGACCTGTCCAGAGAGAAGAGGAACCAACCTTCAGGGTCATTTACAGAGTTTACAAGCCAACTCCACCTTATCCTTCAGCGAATGGGGGTCAGATCCTCATAGTGTTACGATAGATGGCAAAACCTTCCTCCTTCCTTCAACTGCCCTTGGTACTCCATGGGGCAGCAGTACCAGTCCCCTTCATCATCCTCCTGCCTGACCAGACTCAGTCACTCCCAACGTGCTTCTCATGGGGGGATAAGCGACAGATCTCTGCCCCAAACTATCTATGCTGACAGTGATGTCAGTGGTCGACGGTGCTGTTGCCATAGCTAAATCCTGGCTGATCACTTCTGGGCCAACATCAAACCCTGCCTCAGACTGGTGGCCAATCAGATTCCCTTGTCTGATGTCAAGGATGACCCAGAATAAACCAGGCGAGAGCATTTGTGGAGCAAGAGCATAGTCTTTAAATTTTTCACGATTGTCATGATATTGAAATACCTGAAGTCGGTATGGTTTGTAAATTGGTTGTGGGGTGCATTGACAGAGACACCTGTTGGTGGAAAACGTGTTGCATAGATGTTATGAAATTGGCATCAAAATGTTGGAAATATGATATCCTCTTAGCTGATCATTGTCTGTAGCCAACTCTGAACGTATTGTAGGCCTCATGATACAGACAGGGAGAGTGAGCTGGTTCTTTGTGGTCGGCGAACCCTCAACCTTCTGGCCCGTAGCCCTACATGATGTTGTATGCACCACAAAAGCATCCTGAAGTGGCAAAGTCTATACCCACATTTTTAGGGTCGCTACAGTTATTATTGTTTTTGGTCGTACACATTATTTTGTTTACATTTTTTAAAGTACAAAGGGAGGTTCGTGAAAAATTCAGAGTAAATTGTGAACTGACCCTAATTTCTTGAGGTGCTTTTGAGATCATTGATTGATACAACTGAACTAGAAATCACATTTCTCAGTCACATTTTCTTCTGAGAAAACAACACCACAGAAATGGAAAACAACATCAAGGGAGGATTGGGTCAGAGTACAGTGTGGTTGTTCTGATATCTGACAAATAGTATTTGTCCCCATGATGTAACTGAGACAAAGTCTGCTCTAATGAGTGACTGCAATCCACACTTTGGTTTTGGTAGTCACTGCCAACAAACAAGAATGTTATAATTTTCAGACAAAACACATTACTTCCTTCAGCACACTACTACAAGTGTGACTGTATTAGAATAACATTTTCAATATATTTCCTTTAACATCCTCTGTGTTGTGTGCTTATCGTTTACCATTGGTTTGTTCTAGATCATTTTGAGACCTTAAGTAGAATCAGGTAGTATTGGAATGTCTACCAATAAAATGTCCATATTTTTGTGATAAATTAAACTGGTCACTGTTCAAAACATTTATAAACTATTAAGAAAGTGTGAATAGTCCTCCCTTTACATTAGGGACTGCAACATGACTTTACTAATGATTAGTACATGGCTTAAAAGTTGATTCATTAAACATCTTATGAATGATCTTATGTATCATTATTACAGACTTTAAAAGTTGTTAATAAATGTGTGAATAACTAGCTTTCTAAAACAAATGTGGGAGTAATGATACATGAATGATCAAAAAACTATTTACTTATCCATTATAAATGCTTTATTACAATGTGTTATTATAAAGTGTGATCAACCTCTATATTAATTCAGACTACAGCCTCTGAGAGAGCTGCCCTTGAGTGACCCCTGACCTGGCAGCAGTGATGTAGTGAGAGTTGTGGTAGTGTCTGCTGTGGTCTCCTGCGCTGTTGTGCTTAATCATTAACACATAATGCAGTTATTTAAACATTTGAGAATACCTAGTTTATTAACATTTAATTAAAGGTGGAGTAATGATTAATACATGGTGAGCAAACTGGAAATTACTCACAAATGGTTCATTACTGAATTTATAAAGTGTTACTCATAATTGCAAATTAAGCATAAATTATGGGATTTATTGAGGAATAGAAATGGAAGAAAACGGATGAAACGTGAGAATTTGTCAATTGCTGTTGTTCTGGGATTGATTTGTATTTTTGCCACCAAAGTACGGTCATCTCTAGGAGACAGAACGCATCTCCTTCCTGAGCAATATGAATGCTGCATGGTCCCATGGTGTTTATACTTGCATACTATTGTTTGTACAGATAAACGTGGTCTACAATTTTTTTCTGAGGTCTTAGATGATTTATTTTGATTTTCCCATGATGTCAAGCAAAGAGGAACTGAGTATGAAGGTAGGCCTTAAAAAACATCCACAGGTACACCTCAGATGATGTCAATTAGCCTATCAGAAGCTTTGAAATCCATGATATCATTTTCTGTAATTTTCCAAGCTGTTTAAAGGCTCAGTCAACTTAGTGTATGTAAACGTATGACCCACCGGAATTGTGATAATGTGAATTATAAGTGAAATAATCTGTCAACAATTGTTTGCTCAATTACTTGTGTCATGCACAAAGTAGATGTCCTAAACGACTTGTCAAAACTATAGTTTGTTAAGAACACATTTCTGGGGTGGTTGAAAACCGAGTTTTAATGACTCCAACCTAAATGTATGTAAACTTCCAACTTTGACTGTATATTAAACACAGTCTTGTAACCTAAACAAAGAGCGAGGTGTAAACATCTAACAAATACACGGGTCGAGACCAGTAATAGCAATACACGAGACTAGACCCGTAATAACAAATGCACACTAACACGGTAACATGCAAGTTGATACAACAGAACACAGGTCTTCACAATGTGCAGGTGTTGTTTCCAGCTACGGCCATCTGGGAGAGAGGAGAGGAGGAGCTGGGTTCCTATGAGAAGTTGTGGTGAGAGACTTTTCCAACTCCAGCAGGGTGCCCAGATCACTGTGGATTAAGCCCTGACCTTTCGGAGTGTGGCAGCCTCCAGCGGATGGAATGAGCCGGCGCTCTGCACTCTGTTCCGCAGTGGACTGCATGAAGAGGTCCAGACGGAGTTGGCATGTCGGAGTTGGCATGTCGGGATGACAACATATCCTTGGATGCTCTCATTCCGATAGCCATCCGTCTGGATAACCTTCTTTGGGAGCGCTGGTGTCCAACACATCACTCGCCTACCTCCTTTGGCTGTCTGAGGCAGAGCCTGAACCCATGAAGGAAGGGGGCACACACCTCTCTGTGGCAGTGCGGCGTCGCCGGAGGCAGCTGGTGCCCTGTCCCTATTGCGGCCAAGAGGTGCGCCAGCTTCAGTGGTGTCCGGTGCGTCCCACCCCGGGGTCAACTAGAGAAGAGGGGCGGCCCTGTGAGTTTCCATCTCCCAGGGTAGGCGTGAGTATTCCATTATCATCGTTTTCCACCAAACCCTTTCTGGTTCCCATTTCACATATATAATTTTGCACGCCCAATTTTTCAGTTTTTGATTTGTTAAAAAAGTTTGAAATATCCAATAAATGTCGTTCCACTTCATGATTGTGTCCCACTTGTTGTTGATTCTTCACAAAAAAATACAGTTTTATATCTTTATGTTTGAAGCCTGAAATGTGGCAAAAGGTCGCAAAGTTCAAGGGGGCCGAATACTTTCGCAAGGCACTGTACATAGTCCATCGGTCTTTTTTTCCCACTGTGTTATTGACTTGTTTATTGTTTACTCCATGTGTAACTCTGTGTTGTTGTCTGTTCACACTGCTATGCTTTATCTTGGCCAGGTCACAGTTGTAAATGAGAACTTGTTCTCAACTAGCCTACCTGGTTAAATAAAGGTGTTCTCAACTAGCCTACCTGGTTAAATAAAGGTTAAATAAAAAAATAATTTAAAAAATATTTTTTGACAAGCAAAATATATATTTTTTTACTACACCCTGGCCAGCTAACATGTGGAGTGCTGACATGTTTCCTGATGTTGTGGGTTCTGGTCCAAACTGAGCAATGACAAAACCCAAAACAGTCAGTCTTACACAGTTATGCTATTTCCCATGTAAAACATTGAGAAAATCATCACCAGTACTGTATTTTTTCCATTCAAATGTCAGTCAGGCCGAAGGACAGGCTAGGTGGCAACATCCAATCTTGTCATACATTACATCATGCTTTCAAAAATTATTTTTTTATCCAACCCCTTTTTTTCTGTGCTCACTTGCCTATGTTTTTTGAGTGTGTGCGCGTGTGCATGTGCGTGTGCTTGTGTGTGTACGTGTGCAGAGAGACTCCAGGGAGGGGAGTGGCTGTCAGTAACTCAGAGATAAATAGAGAGGCAGAGCTCAGAGTTTGTCAGAAGGCGGACCTGACAGGGTCACACACAGGACCAAGCAGGAGCAGGACCTCAGCATTTTGATCATTTTCTAAAAATGGAGGAACATGAAGATGTTCAATACTGTTTTCAAGACAGAAACTCTTCTTGCAGAAAGGCTTTGCTATCGTCATCTATCTACATAGCACTGTACATCTTCTTCTCATTGATTTCAGCAGTTACAGTATTCTTGAACATACTGGTGATCATCTCCATCTCTCACTTCAAGCAGCTCCAGACTCCAACCAACCTGCTCATCCTCTCTCTGGCTGTGGCAGATGTCCTGGTGGGACTGATTGTGATACCAGTAACGACTGTAGCAATAATGGAATCATGCTGGGGTTTTGGGGAATATTTCTGTGTGTTTTATTTCTACATCACTTGTTTATGTGCTTCTTTATCTCTGGGCAGTTTGGTCTTGATATCTATTGACCGCTATGTTGCTGTGTGTGATCCCTTATTGTACCACTCTAAAATAACAATAACAAGAATGATGTGTTGTATATCTATTACTTGGTGTTTTTATATCATATATGATGCTGCTATTATAAAAATATTTGTAAATTTGCAGGTACCCAGTCAGTGTTTGAATGAATGTTTTATTGTTGAAGGGTATATGTGGGGTAATATAATTGACCTTGTAATTACAATGGTTGTCCCGTGCTCTATTATTATAACACTTTATGTGAAAATCTTTGTGGTGGCCAGATCACAGGCCAGAAAGATATTTTCAAAAGAGGCTGCCAGAGTGTTTGGTGTTAAAACTGGACAGGCAAATAAGTCTGAGAGAAAAGCAACAAAAACTCTGTCTATTGTTGTTATCAACTATCTCATTTGTTGGATTCCAATTCAATTTTATTTATTTTTTCTTGTCATTGACAATGCATCATTATTCATCATCAGCTTTCTGCCACTTGTTAATTCCTTAATTAATCCAATAATTTATGCTTTCTTTTATCCTTGGTTCAAAGTGACAGCTAAAATTATTTTAACTGGGGTGAAGTTAAGGCGTTCATAGTTCCTATGTTTTTATTCCCTAGTTTGACATAATTTTGTTATATTGTTTTGTTGTTTTTGCTTCTTTCATGAAACAATATATTGACATTACCTTGCTCTGTGTTCTCATATCATAGATACATGTGGTGTTGTTTCAGAATGATTTGGCTGGATTGGATTGGAATGACTTGGAGAAGGCATACGCTTGTTTTATAAAATACATTGTAGTCATTTTGGGTTGTATATTCCAAATACTAAAGTCTGTGATTGTTCCATATTATTTAATGATAAATTCTATGCAATTATTCAAAAAGTACATTTTGAGGATGTCTGTAGGTTGTTTAACATTACCCTCTAGTGGCTTAATTGGGACACAGCGCCTTTAACAAGTGTAGTACTGTTGAAATGTACAATACTGCATGATATCAGATAACGTCCAGGTCTAAATAACTTCTGTATTGTATAAGTAGTTGATGGTAAAATGTAAGAAGATGCAATTATGGGTAACACTTTATAAACACATTCAGTAATAAACTATTTGTGATCATTTACAGTTTGTTCACCATTTATTAATCATTACTCTCATATTTTAGTTAGTTAAGTGTTACTCACCTAGGTATTCTCACATGTGTAAATAACTACTATATACATTAGTGATTAAACAAAACAGCGCAGGAGACTGCAGTAGACACTTCAACGTCAACATACTGGTTATGAACACTACCACCACTCTCACTACATCACTGCTGCCAGGTCAGGGGTCACACCAGATCAGCTCTGTCAGATGCTGTTGAGTCTGAATGAATATAGAGATTAGTAAGACTTTATAATAACACTTTGTAATAAACATTTTATGATGGATTAGTAAATAGTTTATTCAACATTCATTTATCATTACTCCCAGATGTGTTTTAGAAAGCTAGTCATTCACACATTAATAAACAACTTTTATACTATGTAATAATGATTCATAAGATCATTCATAAGATGTTTAATATATGTCCTTATAAACCATCTACTAATCATTAGTAAAGTTGTATTGCAGTCCCTAATCTAAAGTGACGACTATTCATACTTTCTTACTACTTTATAAATGTTTTGAACAGTGACCAGTTTAATTTATCACAAAAAGATGGACATGCTATTGGTAGACATTCCAGCAGTACCTGATGCTCCTTAAGTTCTCAAAATGACCTAGAACATATCAATGGTTAAACAATAAGCACACAACACAGAGGATGATAAAGGAAATATATTTAAAATGTTATTCCAAAACAGTCAAACTGTTGTAGTAGTGTGCTGAAGGAAGAAAATTATAACATTCGTGTTTGTTGGCAGTGACTACCAAAACCAAAGTGTGGATTGCATTCACTCATTAGAGCAGTTCATAAACTGCTTACAGGGTAAAGGAACCAATATCTAAATACATAATTGAACTGAACATTATATTTAACCACCTCTAATACACTACAAGTGAAGTTGTCCAAATACACATTACTTTTTCAAGTGGGGGGACTAGATACATAAGGTGTTTTTGAAAATTCTCTCAAATAAAAGGTGACATTCTACAATGTCTCCTCATATGAAACATGTGATCTCAAATCCAAAATGCTGGAGTAGAGACTAATTTCTAAATTGTTTTACTGCAGTGTTTTACACCCACTGGGCTCACACTGGTGGAATCAACGTCGTCAGGATGAAGTTGTTGGTGCCGTTCAGTTGGGAACGGGCAATCTCTGTGGCAGCGGAGCGATGATCCAGTCATGGCAGAAACATCCTTGAAGTTGATATGGAGGGCCTCACCGTGAAGTAGACAGCACTCCTCTTCTGTAGGGGGCGTCACTGGGAGGTAGACAGCGCTCCTCTTCTGTAGGGGGCCTCACCATGAAGTAGACAGCACTCCTCTTCTGTAGGGGGCGTCACTGGGAGGTAGACAGCGCTCCTCTTCTGTAGAGGGGGTCACCATGAAGTAGACAGCGCTCCTCTTCTGTAGGGGGCCTCACCGTGAAGTAGACAGCACTCCTCTTCTGTAGGGGGCCTCACCGTGAAGTAGACAGCACTCCTCTTCTGTAGGAGGCCTCACCGTGAAGTAGACAGCACTCCTCTTCTGTAGGGGGCGTCACTGGGAGGTAGACAGCGCTCCTCTTCTGTAGGGGGCGTCACCATGAAGTAGACAGCGCTCCTCTTCTGTAGGAGGCCTCACCGTGAAGTAGACAGCACTCCTCTTCTGTAGGGGGCGTCACTGGGAGGTAGACAGCGCTCCTCTTCTGTAGGGGGCCTCACCGTGAAGTAGACAGCACTCCTCTTCTGTAGGGGGCGTCACTGGGAGGTAGACAGCGCTCCTCTTCTGTAGGGGGCGTCACCATGAAGTAGACAGCACTCCTCTTCTGTAGAGGGCCTCACCATGAAGTAGACAGCACTCCTCTTCTGTAGAGGGCCTCACCATGAAGTAGACAGCGCTCCTCTTCTGTAGGGGGCCTCACCATGAAGTAGACAGCACTCCTCTTCTGTAGGGGGCGTCACTGGGAGGTAGACAGCGCTCCTCTTCTGTAGAGGGGGTCACCATGAACTAGACAGCGCTCGTCTTCTGTAGTGGGCGTCACCGGGAGGTAGACAGCGCTCCTCTTCTGTAGGGGGCGTCACTGGGAGGTAGACAGCGCTCCTCTTCTGTAGAGGGGGTCACCATGAAGTAGACAGCGCTCCTCTTCTGTAGGGGGCGTCACCATGAACTAGACAGCGCTGGTCTTCTGTAGTGGGCGTCACTGGGAGGTAGACAGCTCTCTTCTGTAGGGGGCGTCACCGGGAGGTAGACAGCGCTCCTCTTCTGTAGGGGGCGTCACCGGGAGGTAGACAGCTCTCCTCTTCTGTAGGGGGCGTCACCATGAAGTACACAGCGCTCCTCTTCTGTAGAGGGCGTCACCGGGAGGTAGACAACGCTCTTCTTCTGTAGGGGGCGTCACCGGGAGGTAGACAGCGCTCTCCTTCTGTAGGGGGCGTCACCGGGAGGTCAACAGCGCTCTCCTTCTGTAGGGAGCCTCACCGGGAGGTCGACAGCTCTCCTCTTCTGTAGGGGGCCTCACCGGGAGGTAGACAGCACTCCTCTTCTTTCAGAGAGCGGCATGAGCGGGTTCAGAGATACAGCCACCAGTGAGGCAAGGAACTGTGGGATGGCTAAGGTTTACCTGAACGGGACAGCGTTCCCCGGGGGGTGTGACATGAAACTGTCTGTTGTCATGGTGTAGCGGCAGCTCCAGCACCAGTCTGTAGTAACGACCCGGTTTACGCCAGTTCTCTGCTAGTACTTTGAAGTCCAGGGTGAGGCATCCGTGCTCTGCACTGTTAACCGATTTTGTAATTTCATCAGTAACTTACTGTATTAATTATGGTGCATTGTTGGGAAACATTTGTTGGTGTGAAAAGAGTCTCTGGCTCATGAACATATTTTAAGGCGTGTCTTGTATGTTCCTAAATTTGTGGCAAGTGAGAGTTGCGTAGTAATTATTACTATTATTATTATTATTATTTATCGATATAATTATTATAATCTTTTTTTAAATCAAATGGCTACCCAGACGATTTGCATTGTCCCCCCCCCCCCCCCTCTGTTTATTATCTATGCATATTTGCTTTAACTCTACCTACATGTACATATTACCTCAAATAACCAGTTCCCCAGCACATTGACTCTGTACCGGTACCCCCTGTATATAGCCTCCACATTGACTCTGTACCGGTACCCCCTGTATATAGCCTCCACATTGACTCTGTACCGTAATACCCTGTATATAGCCTCCACATTGACTCTGTACCGGTACCCCCTGTATATAGCCTCCACATTGACTCTGTACCGTAATACCCTGTATATAGCATCCACATTGACTCTGTACCGGTACCCCCTGTATATAGTCTCCACATTGACTCTGTATCGTAATACCCTGTATATAGCCTCCACATTGACTCTGTACCGGTACCCCCTGTATATAGCCTCCACATTGACTCTGTACCGTAATACCCTGTATATAGCCTCCACATTGACTCTGTACCGGTACCCCCTGTATATAGCCTCCACATTAACTCTGTACCGTAATACCCTGTATATAGCCTCCACATTGACTCTGTACCGGTACCCCCTGTATACAGCCTCCACATTGACTCTGTACCGTAATACCCTGTATATAGCCTCCACATTGACTCTGTACCGGTACCCCCTGTATATAGCCTCCACATTGACTCTGTACCGGTACCCCCTGTATATAGCCTCCACATTGACTCTGTACCGTAACACCTTGTATATAGCCTCCACATTGACTCTGTACCGTAACACCCTGTATATAGCCTCCACATTGACTCTGTAACGGTACCCCCTGTATATAGCCTCCACATTGACTCTGTACTGGTACCCCCTGTATATAGCCTCTACATTGACTCTGTATCGTAACACCCTGTATATAGTCTCCACATTGACTCTCTACCGGTACCCCCTGTATATAGCCTCCACATTGACTCTGTACCGGTACCCCCTGTATATAGCCTCCACATTGACTCTGTACCGTAATACCCTGTATATAGCCTCCACATTGACTCTGTACCGGTACCCCCTGTGTATAGCCTCCACATTGACTCTGTACCGTAATACCCTGTATATTGCCTCCACGTTGACTCTGTACCGTAATACCCTGCATATAGCCTCCACATTGACTCTGTACCGGTACCCCCTGTATATAGCCTCCACATTGACTCTGTACCGGTACCCCCTGTATATAGCCTCCACATTGACTCTGTACCAGTACCCCCTGTATATAGCCTCCACATTGACTCTGTACCGGTACCCCCTGTGTATAGCCTCCACATTGACTCTGTACCGGTACCCCCTGTATATAGCCTCCACATTGACTCTGTACCGGTACCCCCTGTATATAACCTCCACATTGACTCTGTACCGGTACCCCCTGTATATAGCCTCCACATTGACTCTGTACCGGTACCCCATGTGTATAGCCTCCACATTGACTCTGTACCGGTACCCCCTGTATATAGCCTCCACATTGACTCTGTACCGGTACCCCCTGTATATAGCCTCCACATTGACTCTGTACCGTAATACCCTGTATATAGCCTCCACATTGACTCTGTACCGGTACCCCCTGTATATAGCCTCCACATTGACTCTGTACCGGTACCCCCTGTATATAGCCTCCACATTGACTCTGTTCCGGTACCCCCTGTATATAGCCACCACATTGACTCTGTACCGTAATACCCTGTATATAGCCTCCACATTGACTCTGTACCGGTACCCCCTGTATATATCCTCCACATAGACTCTGTACCGGTACCCCCTGTATATAGCCTCCACATTGACTCTGTACCGGTACCCCCTGTATATAGCCTCCACATTGACTCTGTACCGGTACCCCATGTGTATAGCCTCCACATTGACTCTGTACCGGTACCCCCTGTATATAGCCTCCACATTGACTCTGTACCGTAATACCCTGTATATAGCCTCCACATTGACTCTGTACCGGTACCCCCTGTATATAGCCTCCACATTGACTCTGTACTGATACCCCCTGTATATAGCATCCACATTGACTCTGTACCGGTACCCCCTGTATATAGCCACCACATTGACTCTGTACCGGTACCCCCTGTATATAGCCTCCACATTGACTCTGTACCGTAATACCCTGTATATAGCCTCCACATTGACTCTGTACCGGTACCCCCTGTATATAGACTCCACATTGACTCTGTACCGTAACACCCTGTATATAGCCTCCACATTGACTCTGTACCGGTACCTCCTGTATTTAGCCTCCACATTGACTCTGTACCGTAATACCAAGTATATAGCCTCCACATTGACTCTGTACCGGTACCCCCTGTATATAGCCTCCACATTGACTCTGTACCGGTACCCCCTGTATATAGCCTCCACATTGAATCTGTACAGGTACCCCCTGTATATAGCCTCCACATTGACTCTGTACCGGTACCCCCTGTATATAGCCTCCACATTGACTCTGTACCGGTACCCCCTGTATATAGCCTCCACATTGACTCTGTACCGGTACCCCCTGTATATAGCCTCCACATTGACTCTGTACCGGTACCCCCTGTATATAGCCTCCACATTGACTCTGTACCGTAACAGCCTGTATATAGCCTCCACATTGACTCTGTACCGTAACACCCTGTATATAGCCACATTGACTCTGTACCGGTACCCCATGTATATAGCCTCCACATTGACTCTGTACTGGTACCCCCTGTATATAGCCTTCACATTGACTCTGTACCGTAACACCCTGTATATAGTCTCCACATTGACTCTGTACCATAATACCCTGTATATAGTCTCCACATTGACTCTGTACCGGTACCCCCTGTATATAGCCTCCACATTGACTCTGTACCGGTACCCCCTGTATATAGCCTCCACATTGACTCTGTACCGTAATACCCTGTATATAGCCTCCACATTGACTCTGTACCGGTACCCCTGTATATAGCCTCCACATAGACTCTGTACTGATACCCCCTGTATATAGCCTCCACATTGACTCTGTACCGGTACCCCCTGTATATAGCCTCCACATTGACTCTGTACCGGTACCCCCTGTATATAGCCTCCACATTGACTCTGTACCGTAATACCCTGTATATAGCCTCCACATTGTCTCTGTACCGGTACCCCCTGTATATATCCTCCACATAGACTCTGTACCGGTACCCCCTGTATATATCCTCCACATTGACTCTGTACCGTAACACCCTGTATATAGCCTCCACATTGACTCTGTACCGGTACCCCCTGTATATAGCCTCCACATTGACTCTGTACCGTAATACCCTGTATATATCCTCCACATAGACTCTGTACCGGTACCCCCTGTATATAGCCTCCACATTGACTCTGTACCGGTACCCCCTGTATATAGCCTCCACATTGACTCTGTACCGGTACCCCATGTGTATAGCCTCCACATTGACTCTGTACCGGTATCCCCTGTATATAGCCTCCACATTGACTCTGTACCGTAATACCCTGTATATAGCCTCCACATTGACTCTGTACCGGTACCCCCTGTATATAGCCTCCACATTGACTCTGTACTGATACCCCCTGTATATAGCATCCACATTGACTCTGTACCGGTACCCCCTGTATATAGCCACCACATTGACTCTGTACCGGTACCCCCTGTATATAGCCTCCACATTGACTCTGTACCGTAATACCCTGTATATAGCCTCCACATTGACTCTGTACCGGTACCCCCTGTATATATCCTCCACATAGACTCTGTACCGGTACCCCCTGTATATAGCCTCCACATTGACTCTGTACCGTAACACCCTGTATATAGCCTCCACATTGACTCTGTACCGGTACCCCCTGTATTTAGCCTCCACATTGACTCTGTACCGTAATACCCTGTATATAGCCTCCACATTGACTCTGTACCGGTACCCCCTGTATATAGCCTCCACATTGACTCTGTACCGGTACCCCCTGTATATAGCCTCCACATTGAATCTGTACCGGTACCCCCTGTATATAGCCTCCACATTGACTCTGTACCGGTACCCCCTGTATATAGCCTCCACATTGACTCTGTACCGGTACCCCCTGTATATAGCCTCCACATTGACTCTGTACCGGTACCCCCTGTATATAGCCTCCACATTGACTCTGTACCGGTACCCCCTGTATATAGCCTCCACATTGACTCTGTACCGTAACACCCTGTATATAGCCTCCACATTGACTCTGTACCGTAACACCCTGTATATAGCCACATTGACTCTGTACCGGTACCCCATGTATATAGCCTCCACATTGACTCTGTACTGGTACCCCCTGTATATAGCCTGCACATTGACTCTGTACCGTAACACCCTGTATATAGTCTCCACATTGACTCTGTACCATAATACCCTGTATATAGTCTCCACATTGACTCTGTACCGGTACCCCCTGTATATAGCCTCCACATTGACTCTGTACCGGTACCCCCTGTATATAGCCTCCACATTGACTCTGTACCGTAATACCCTGTATATAGCCTCCACATTGACTCTGTACCGGTACCCCCTGTATATAGCCTCCACATAGACTCTGTACTGATACCCCCTGTATATAGCCTCCACATTGACTCTGTACCGGTACCCCCTGTATATAGCCTCCACATTGACTCTGTACCGGTACCCCCTGTATATAGCCTCCACATTGACTCTGTACCGTAATACCCTGTATATAGCCTCCACATTGACTCTGTACCGTAATACCCTGTATATAGCCTCCACATTGACTCTGTACCGGTACCCCCTGTGTATAGCCTCCACATTGACTCTGTACCGTAATACCCTGTATATTGCCTCCACGTTGACTCTGTACCGTAATACCCTGCATATAGCCTCCACATTGACTCTGTACCGGTACCCCCTGTATATAGCCTCCACATTGACTCTGTACCGGTACCCCCTGTATATAGCCTCCACATTGACTCTGTACCAGTACCCCCTGTATATAGCCTCCACATTGACTCTGTACCGGTACCCCCTGTGTATAGCCTCCACATTGACTCTGTACCGGTACCCCCTGTATATAGCCTCCACATTGACTCTGTACCGGTACCCCCTGTATATAGCCTCCACATTGACTCTGTACCGGTACCCCCTGTATATAGCCTCCACATTGACTCTGTACCGGTACCCCATGTGTATAGCCTCCACATTGACTCTGTACCGGTACCCCCTGTATATAGCCTCCACATTGACTCTGTACCGGTACCCCCTGTATATAGCCTCCACATTGACTCTGTACCGTAATACCCTGTATATAGCCTCCACATTGACTCTGTACCGGTACCCCCTGTATATAGCCTCCACATTGACTCTGTACCGGTACCCCCTGTATATAGCCTCCACATTGACTCTGTACCGGTACCCCCTGTATATAGCCACCACATTGACTCTGTACCGTAATACCCTGTATATAGCCTCCACATTGACTCTGTACCGGTACCCCCTGTATATATCCTCCACATAGACTCTGTACCGGTACCCCCTGTATATAGCCTCCACATTGACTCTGTACCGGTACCCCCTGTATATAGCCTCCACATTGACTCGGTACCGGTACCCCATGTGTATAGCCTCCACATTGACTCTGTACCGGTACCCCCTGTATATAGCCTCCACATTGACTCTGTACCGTAATACCCTGTATATAGCCTCCACATTGACTCTGTACCGGTACCCCCTGTATATAGCCTCCACATTGACTCTGTACTGATACCCCCTGTATATAGCATCCACATTGACTCTGTACCGGTACCCCCTGTATATAGCCACCACATTGACTCTGTACCGGTACCCCCTGTATATAGCCTCCACATTGACTCTGTACCGTAATACCCTGTATATAGCCTCCACATTGACTCTGTACCGGTACCCCCTGTATATAGACTCCACATTGACTCTGTACCGTAACACCCTGTATATAGCCTCCACATTGACTCTGTACCGGTACCTCCTGTATTTAGCCTCCACATTGACTCTGTACCGTAATACCAAGTATATAGCCTCCACATTGACTCTGTACCGGTACCCCCTGTATATAGCCTCCACATTGACTCTGTACCGGTACCCCCTGTATATAGCCTCCACATTGAATCTGTACAGGTACCCCCTGTATATAGCCTCCACATTGACTCTGTACCGGTACCCCCTGTATATAGCCTCCACATTGACTCTGTACCGGTACCCCCTGTATATAGCCTCCACATTGACTCTGTACCGGTACCCCCTGTATATAGCCTCCACATTGACTCTGTACCGGTACCCCCTGTATATAGCCTCCACATTGACTCTGTACCGTAACACCCTGTATATAGCCTCCACATTGACTCTGTACCGTAACACCCTGTATATAGCCACATTGACTCTGTACCGGTACCCCATGTATATAGCCTCCACATTGACTCTGTACTGGTACCCCCTGTATATAGCCTGCACATTGACTCTGTACCGTAACACCCTGTATATAGTCTCCACATTGACTCTGTACCATAATACCCTGTATATAGTCTCCACATTGACTCTGTACCGGTACCCCCTGTATATAGCCTCCACATTGACTCTGTACCGGTACCCCCTGTATATAGCCTCCACATTGACTCTGTACCGTAATACCCTGTATATAGCCTCCACATTGACTCTGTACCGGTACCCCTGTATATAGCCTCCACATAGACTCTGTACTGATACCCCCTGTATATAGCCTCCACATTGACTCTGTACCGGTACAACCCTGTATATAGCCTCCACATTGACTCTGTACCGGTACCCCCTGTATATAGCCTCCACATTGACTCTGTACCGTAATACCCTGTATATAGCCTCCACATTGACTCTGTACCGGTACCCCCTGTATATATCCTCCACATAGACTCTGTACCGGTACCCCCTGTATATATCCTCCACATTGACTCTGTACCGTAACACCCTGTATATAGCCTCCACATTGACTCTGTACCGGTACCCCCTGTATATAGCCTCCACATTGACTCTGTACCGTAATACCCTGTATATATCCTCCACATAGACTCTGTACCGGTACCCCCTGTATATAGCCTCCACATTGACTCTGTACCGGTACCCCCTGTATATAGCCTCCACATTGACTCTGTACCGGTACCCCATGTGTATAGCCTCCACATTGACTCTGTACCGGTACCCCCTGTATATAGCCTCCACATTGACTCTGTACCGTAATACCCTGTATATAGCCTCCACATTGACTCTGTACCGGTACCCCCTGTATATAGCCTCCACATTGACTCTGTACTGATACCCCCTGAATATAGCATCCACATTGACTCTGTACCGGTACCCCCTGTATATAGCCACCACATTGACTCTGTACCGGTACCCCCTGTATATAGCCTCCACATTGACTCTGTACCGTAATACCCTGTATATAGCCTCCACATTGACTCTGTACCGGTACCCCCTGTATATATCCTCCACATAGACTCTGTACCGGTACCCCCTGTATATAGCCTCCACATTGACTCTGTACCGTAACACCCTGTATATAGCCTCCACATTGACTCTGTACCGGTACCCCCTGTATTTAGCCTCCACATTGACTCTGTACCGTAATACCCTGTATATAGCCTCCACATTGACTCTGTACCGGTACCCCCTGTATATAGCCTCCACATTGACTCTGTACCGGTACCCCCTGTATATAGCCTCCACATTGAATCTGTACCGGTACCCCCTGTATATAGCCTCCACATTGACTCTGTACCGGTACCCCCTGTATATAGCCTCCACATTGACTCTGTACCGGTACCCCCTGTATATAGCCTCCACATTGACTCTGTACCGGTACCCCCTGTATATAGCCTCCACATTGACTCTGTACCGGTACCCCCTGTATATAGCCTCCACATTGACTCTGTACCGTAACACCCTGTATATAGCCTCCACATTGACTCTGTACCGTAACACCCTGTATATAGCCACATTGACTCTGTACCGGTACCCCATGTATATAGCCTCCACATTGACTCTGTACTGGTACCCCCTGTATATAGCCTGCACATTGACTCTGTACCGTAACACCCTGTATATAGTCTCCACATTGACTCTGTACAATAATACCCTGTATATAGTCTCCACATTGACTCTGTACCGGTACCCCCTGTATATAGCCTCCACATTGACTCTGTACCGGTACCCCCTGTATATAGCCTCCACATTGACTCTGTACCGTAATACCCTGTATATAGCCTCCACATTGACTCTGTACCGGTACCCCCTGTATATAGCCTCCACATAGACTCTGTACTGATACCCCTGTATATAGCCTCCACATTGACTCTGTACCGGTACCCCCTGTATATAGCCTCCACATTGACTCTGTACCGGTACCCCCTGTATATAGCCTCCACATTGACTCTGTACCGTAATACCCTGTATATAGCCTCCACATTGACTCTGTACCGGTACCCCCTGTATATATCCTCCACATAGACTCTGTACCGGTACCCCCTGTATATATCCTCCACATTGACTCTGTACCGTAACACCCTGTATATAGCCTCCACATTGACTCTGTACCGGTACCCCATGTATATAGCCTCCACATTGACTCTGTACCGTAATACCCTGTATATAGCCTCCACATTGACTCTGTACCGGTACCCCCTGTATATAGCCTCCACATTGACTCTGTACCGTAATACCCTGTATATAGCCTCCACATTGACTCTGTACCGTAATACCCTGTATATAGCCTCCACATTGACTCTGTACCGGTACCCCCTGTATATAGCCTCCACATTGACTCTGTACCGGTACCCCCTGTATATAGCCTCCACATTGACTCTGTACCGGTACCCCCTGTATATAGCCTCCACATTGACTCTGTACCGTAATACCCTGTATATAGCCTCCACATTGACTCTGTACCGGTACCCCCTGTATATAGCCTCCACATTGACTCTGTACCGGTACCCCCTGTATATAGCCTCCACATTGAATCTGTACCGGTACCCCCTGTATATAGCCTCCACATTGACTCTGTACCGGTACCCCCTGTATATAGCCTCCACATTGACTCTGTACCGGTACCCCCTGTATATAGCCTCCACATTGACTCTGTACCGGTACCCACTGTATATAGCCTCCACATTGAATCTGTACCGGTACCCCCTGTATATAGCCTCCACATTGACTCTGTACCGGTACCCCCTGTATATAGCCTCCACATTGACTCTGTACCGGTACCCCCTGTATATAGCCTCCGCATTGACTCTGTACCGGTACCCCCTGTATATAGCCTCCACATTGACTCTGTACTGGTACCCCCTGTATATAGCCTCCACATTGACTCTGTACCGTAACACCCTGTATATAGCCTTCACATTGACTCTGTACCGTAACACCCTGTATATAGCCTCCACATTGACTCTGTACCGGTACCCCCTGTATATAGCCTCCACATTGACTCTGTACTGGTACCCCCTGTATATAGCCTCCACATTGACTCTGTACCGTAACACCCTGTATATAGTCTCCACATTGACTCTGTACCGTAATACCCTGTATATAGTCTCCACATTGACTCTGTACCGGTACCCCCTGTATATAGCCTCCACATTGACTCTGTACCGTAATACCCTGTATATAGCCTCCACATTGACTCTGTACCGGTACCCCCTGTATATAGCCTCCACATTGACTCTGTACCGTAATACCCTGTATATAGCCTCCACATTGACTCTGTACCGTAATACCCTGTATATAGCCTCCACATTGACTCTGTACCGGTACCACCTGTATATAGCCTCCACATTGACTCTGTACCGGTACCCCCTGTATATAGCCTCCACATTGACTCTGTACCGGTACCCCCTGTACATAGCCTCCACATTGACTCTGTACCGGTACCCCCTGTGTATAGCCTCCACATTGACTCTGTACCGGTACCCCCTGTATATAGCCTCCACATTGACTCTGTACCGTAATACCCTGTATATAGCCTCCACATTGACTCTGTACCGGTACCCCCTGTATATAGCCTCCACATAGACTCTGTACTGATACCCCCTGTATATAGCCTCCACATTGACTCTGTACCGGTACCCCCTGTATATAGCCTCCACATTGACTCTGTACCGGTACCCCCTGTATATAGCCTCCACATTGACTCTGTACCGTAATACCCTGTATATAGCCTCCACATTGACTCTGTACCGGTACCCCCTGTATATATCCTCCACATAGACTCTGTACCGGTACCCCCTGTATATATCCTCCACATTGACTCTGTACCGTAACACCCTGTATATAGCCTCCACATTGACTCTGTACCGGTACCCCCTGTATATAGCCTCCACATTGACTCTGTACCGTAATACCCTGTATATATCCTCCACATAGACTCTGTACCGGTACCCCCTGTATATAGCCTCCACATTGACTCTGTACCGGTACCCCCTGTATATAGCCTCCACATTGACTCTGTACCGGTACCCCATGTGTATAGCCTCCACATTGACTCTGTACCGGTACCCCCTGTATATAGCCTCCACATTGACTCTGTACCGTAATACCCTGTATATAGCCTCCACATTGACTCTGTACCGGTACCCCCTGTATATAGCCTCCACATTGACTCTGTACTGATACCCCCTGTATATAGCATCCACATTGACTCTGTACCGGTACCCCCTGTATATAGCCACCACATTGACTCTGTACCGGTACCCCCTGTATATAGCCTCCACATTGACTCTGTACCGTAATACCCTGTATATAGCCTCCACATTGACTCTGTACCGGTACCCCCCTGTATATAGCCTCCACATTGACTCTGTACCGTAATACCCTGTATATAGCCTCCACATTGACTCTGTACCGTAATACCCTGTATATAGCCTCCACATTGACTCTGTACCGGTACCCCCTGTATATAGCCTCCACATTGACTCTGTACCGGTACCCCCTGTATATAGCCTCCACATTGACTCTGTACCGATACCCCCTGTATATAGCCTCCACATTGACTCTGTACCGGTACCCCCTGTATTTAGCCTCCACATTGACTCTGTACCGTAATACCCTGTATATAGCCTCCACATTGACTCTGTACCGGTACCCCCTGTATATAGCCTCCACATTGACTCTGTACCGGTACCCCCTGTATATAGCCTCCACATTGAATCTGTACCGGTACCCCCTGTATATAGCCTCCACATTGACTCTGTACCGGTACCCCCTGTATATAGCCTCCACATTGACTCTGTACCGGTACCCCCTGTATATAGCCTCCACATTGACTCTGTACCGGTACCCCCTGTATATAGCCTCCACATTGACTCTGTACCGGTACCCCCTGTATATAGCCTCCGCATTGACTCTGTACCGGTACCCCCTGTATATAGCCTCCACATTGACTCTGTACTGGTACCCCCTGTATATAGCCTCCACATTGACTCTGTACCGTAACACCCTGTATATAGCCTTCACATTGACTCTGTACCGTAACACCCTGTATATAGCCTCCACATTGACTCTGTACCGGTACCCCCTGTATATAGCCTCCACATTGACTCTGTACTGGTACCCCCTGTATATAGCCTCCACATTGACTCTGTACCGTAACACCCTGTATATAGTCTCCACATTGACTCTGTACCGTAATACCCTGTATATAGTCTCCACATTGACTCTGTACCGGTACCCCCTGTATATAGCCTCCACATTGACTCTGTACCGTAATACCCTGTATATAGCCTCCACATTGACTCTGTACCGGTACCCCCTGTATATAGCCTCCACATTGACTCTGTACCGTAATACCCTGTATATAGCCTCCACATTGACTCTGTACCGTAATACCCTGTATATAGCCTCCACATTGACTCTGTACCGGTACCACCTGTATATAGCCTCCACATTGACTCTGTACCGGTACCCCCTGTATATAGCCTCCACATTGACTCTGTACCGGTACCCCCTGTACATAGCCTCCACATTGACTCTGTACCGGTACCCCCTGTGTATAGCCTCCACATTGACTCTGTACCGGTACCCCCTGTATATAGCCTCCACATTGACTCTGTACCGTAATACCCTGTATATAGCCTCCACATTGACTCTGTACCGGTACCCCCTGTATATAGCCTCCACATAGACTCTGTACTGATACCCCCTGTATATAGCCTCCACATTGACTCTGTACCGGTACCCCCTGTATATAGCCTCCACATTGACTCTGTACCGGTACCCCCTGTATATAGCCTCCACATTGACTCTGTACCGTAATACCCTGTATATAGCCTCCACATTGACTCTGTACCGGTACCCCCTGTATATATCCTCCACATAGACTCTGTACCGGTACCCCCTGTATATATCCTCCACATTGACTCTGTACCGTAACACCCTGTATATAGCCTCCACATTGACTCTGTACCGGTACCCCCTGTATATAGCCTCCACATTGACTCTGTACCGTAATACCCTGTATATATCCTCCACATAGACTCTGTACCGGTACCCCCTGTATATAGCCTCCACATTGACTCTGTACCGGTACCCCCTGTATATAGCCTCCACATTGACTCTGTACCGGTACCCCATGTGTATAGCCTCCACATTGACTCTGTACCGGTACCCCCTGTATATAGCCTCCACATTGACTCTGTACCGTAATACCCTGTATATAGCCTCCACATTGACTCTGTACCGGTACCCCCTGTATATAGCCTCCACATTGACTCTGTACTGATACCCCCTGTATATAGCATCCACATTGACTCTGTACCGGTACCCCCTGTATATAGCCACCACATTGACTCTGTACCGGTACCCCCTGTATATAGCCTCCACATTGACTCTGTACCGTAATACCCTGTATATAGCCTCCACATTGACTCTGTACCGGTACCCCCCTGTATATAGCCTCCACATTGACTCTGTACCGTAATACCCTGTATATAGCCTCCACATTGACTCTGTACCGTAATACCCTGTATATAGCCTCCACATTGACTCTGTACCGGTACCCCCTGTATATAGCCTCCACATTGACTCTGTACCGGTACCCCCTGTATATAGCCTCCACATTGACTCTGTACCGATACCCCCTGTATATAGCCTCCACATTGACTCTGTACCGGTACCCCCTGTATTTAGCCTCCACATTGACTCTGTACCGTAATACCCTGTATATAGCCTCCACATTGACTCTGTACCGGTACCCCCTGTATATAGCCTCCACATTGACTCTGTACCGGTACCCCCTGTATATAGCCTCCACATTGAATCTGTACCGGTACCCCCTGTATATAGCCTCCACATTGACTCTGTACCGGTACCCCCTGTATATAGCCTCCACATTGACTCTGTACCGGTACCCCCTGTATATAGCCTCCACATTGACTCTGTACCGGTACCCCCTGTATATAGCCTCCACATTGACTCTGTACCGGTACCCCCTGTATATAGCCTCCACATTGACTCTGTACCGGTACCCCCTGTATATAGCCTCCACATTGACTCTGTACCGGTACCCACTGTATATAGCCTCCACATTGAATCTGTACCGGTACCCCCTGTATATAGCCTCCACATTGACTCTGTACCGGTACCCCCTGTATATAGCCTCCACATTGACTCTGTACCGGTACCCCCTGTATATAGCCTCCACATTGACTCTGTACCGGTACCCCCTGTATATAGCCTCAACATTGACTCTGTACTGGTACCCCCTGTATATAGCCTCCACATTGACTCTGTACCGTAACACCCTGTATATAGCCTTCACATTGACTCTGTACCGTAACACCCTGTATATAGCCTCCACATTGACTCTGTACCGGTACCCCCTGTTTATAGCCTCCACATTGACTCTGTACTGGTACCCCCTGTATATAGCCTCCACATTGACTCTGTACCGTAACACCCTGTATATAGTCTCCACATTGACTCTGTACCGTAATACCCTGTATATAGTCTCCACATTGACTCTGTACCGGAACCCCCTGTATATAGCCTCCACATTGACTCTGTACCGGCGCACCCTGTATATAGCCTCCACATTGACTCTGTACCGTAATACCCTGTATATAGCCTCCACATTGACTCTGTACCGGTACCCCCTGTATATAGCCTCCACATTGACTCTGTACCGTAATACCCTGTATATAGCCTCCACATTGACTCTGTACCGGTACCACCTGTATATAGCCTCCACATTGACTCTGTACCGGTACCCCCTGTATATAGCCTCCACATTGACTCTGTACCGGTACCCCCTGTACATAGCCTCCACATTGACTCTGTACCGGTACCCCCTGTGTATAGCCTCCACATTGACTCTGTACCGGTACCCCCTGTATATAGCCTCCACATTGACTCTGTACCGGTACCCCCTGTATATAGCCTCCACATTGACTCTGTACCGTAATACCCTGTATATAGCCTCCACATTGACTCTGTACCGGTACCCCCTGTATATAGCCTCCACATTGACTCTGTACTGATACCCCCTGTATATAGCCTCCACATTGACTCTGTACCGGTACCCCCTGTATATAGCCTCCACATTGACTCTGTACCGGTACCCCCTGTATATAGCCTCCACATTGACTCTGTACCGTAATACCCTGTATATAGCCTCCACATTGACTCTGTACCGGTACCCCCTGTATATAGCCTCCACATTGACTCTGTACCGTAATACCCTGTATATAGCCTCCACATTGACTCTGTACCGGTACCCCCTGTATATAGCCTCCACATTGACTCTGTACCGTAATACCCTGTATATAGCCTCCACATTGACTCTGTACCGGTACCCCCTGTATATAGCCTCCACATTAACTCTGTACCGTAATACCCTGTATATAGCCTCCACATTGACTCTGTACCGGTACCCCCTGTATACAGCCTCCACATTGACTCTGTACCGGTACCCCCTGTATATAGCCTCCACATTGACTCTGTACCGGTACCCCCTGTATATAGCCTCCACATTGACTCTGTACCGGTACCCCCTGTATATAGCCTCCACATTGACTCTGTACCGTACCCCCTGTATATAGCCTCCACATTGACTCTGTACCGGTACCCCCTGTATATAGCCTCCACATTGACTCTGTACCGGTACCCCCTGTATATAGCCTCCACATTGACTCTGTACCGTAACACCTTGTATATAGCCTCCACATTGACTCTGTACCGTAACACCCTGTATATAGCCTCCACATTGACTCTGTAACGGTACCCCCTGTATATAGCCTCCATATTGACTCTGTACTGGTACCCCCTGTATATAGCCTCTACATTGACTCTGTATCGTAACACCCTGTATATAGTCTCCACATTGACTCTGTACCGTAATACCCTGTATATAGTCTCCACATTGACTCTCTACCGGTACCCCCTGTATATAGCCTCCACATTGACTCTGTACCGGTACCCCCTGTATATAGCCTCCACATTGACTCTGTACCGTAATACCCTGTATATAGCCTCCACATTGACTCTGTACCGGTACCCCCTGTGTATAGCCTCCACATTGACTCTGTACCGGTACCCCCTGTATATAGCCTCCACATTGACTCTGTACCGGTACCCCCTGTATATAGCCTCCACATTGACTCTGTACCGTAACACCTTGTATATAGCCTCCACATTGACTCTGTACCGTAACACCCTGTATATAGCCTCCACATTGACTCTGTAACGGTACCCCCTGTATATAGCCTCCACATTGACTCTGTACTGGTACCCCCTGTATATAGTCTCCACATTGACTCTGTACCGTAATACCCTGTATATAGCCTCCACATTGACTCTGTACCGGTACCCCCTGTATATAGCCTCCACATTGACTCTGTACCGTAATACCCTGTATATAGCCTCCACATTGACTCTGTACCGGTACCCCCTGTATATAGCCTCCACATTAACTCTGTACCGTAATACCCTGTATATAGCCTCCACATTGACTCTGTACCGGTACCCCCTGTATACAGCCTCCACATTGACTCTGTACCGGTACCCCCTGTATATAGCCTCCACATTGACTCTGTACCGGTACCCCCTGTATATAGCCTCCACATTGACTCTGTACCGGTACCCCCTGTATATAGCCTCCACATTGACTCTGTACCGGTACCCCCTGTATATAGCCTCCACATTGACTCTGTACCGGTACCCCCTGTATATAGCCTCCACATTGACTCTGTACCGGTACCCCCTGTATATAGCCTCCACATTGACTCTGTACCGTAACACCTTGTATATAGCCTCCACATTAACTCTGTACCGTAACACCCTGTATATAGCCTCCACATTGACTCTGTACCGTAATACCCTGTATATAGCCTCCACATTGACTCTGTACCGGTACCCCCTGTATATAGCCTCCACATTAACTCTGTACCGTAATACCCTGTATATAGCCTCCACATTGACTCTGTACCGGTACCCCCTGTATACAGCCTCCACATTGACTCTGTACCGGTACCCCCTGTATATAGCCTCCACATTGACTCTGTACCGGTACCCCCTGTATATAGCCTCCACATTGACTCTGTACCGGTACCCCCTGTATATAGCCTCCACATTGACTCTGTACCGTACCCCCTGTATATAGCCTCCACATTGACTCTGTACCGGTACCCCCTGTATATAGCCTCCACATTGACTCTGTACCGGTACCCCCTGTATATAGCCTCCACATTGACTCTGTACCGTAACACCTTGTATATAGCCTCCACATTGACTCTGTACCGTAACACCCTGTATATAGCCTCCACATTGACTCTGTAACGGTACCCCCTGTATATAGCCTCCATATTGACTCTGTACTGGTACCCCCTGTATATAGCCTCTACATTGACTCTGTATCGTAACACCCTGTATATAGTCTCCACATTGACTCTGTACCGTAATACCCTGTATATAGTCTCCACATTGACTCTCTACCGGTACCCCCTGTATATAGCCTCCACATTGACTCTGTACCGGTACCCCCTGTATATAGCCTCCACATTGACTCTGTACCGTAATACCCTGTATATAGCCTCCACATTGACTCTGTACCGGTACCCCCTGTGTATAGCCTCCACATTGACTCTGTACCGGTACCCCCTGTATATAGCCTCCACATTGACTCTGTACCGGTACCCCCTGTATATAGCCTCCACATTGACTCTGTACCGTAACACCTTGTATATAGCCTCCACATTGACTCTGTACCGTAACACCCTGTATATAGCCTCCACATTGACTCTGTAACGGTACCCCCTGTATATAGCCTCCACATTGACTCTGTACTGGTACCCCCTGTATATAGTCTCCACATTGACTCTGTACCGTAATACCCTGTATATAGCCTCCACATTGACTCTGTACTGATACCCCCTGTATATAGCCTCCACATTGACTCTGTACCGGTACCCCCTGTATATAGCCTCCACATTGACTCTGTACCGGTACCCCCTGTATATAGCCTCCACATTGACTCTGTACCGTAATACCCTGTATATAGCCTCCACATTGACTCTGTACCGGTACCCCCTGTATATAGCCTCCACATTGACTCTGTACCGTAATACCCTGTATATAGCATCCACATTGACTCTGTACCGGTACCCCCTGTATATAGTCTCCACATTGACTCTGTACCGTAATACCCTGTATATAGCCTCCACATTGACTCTGTACCGGTACCCCCTGTATATAGCCTCCACATTGACTCTGTACCGTAATACCCTGTATATAGCCTCCACATTGACTCTGTACCGGTACCCCCTGTATATAGCCTCCACATTAACTCTGTACCGTAATACCCTGTATATAGCCTCCACATTGACTCTGTACCGGTACCCCCTGTATACAGCCTCCACATTGACTCTGTACCGGTACCCCCTGTATATAGCCTCCACATTGACTCTGTACCGGTACCCCCTGTATATAGCCTCCACATTGACTCTGTACCGGTACCCCCTGTATATAGCCTCCACATTGACTCTGTACCGTACCCCCTGTATATAGCCTCCACATTGACTCTGTACCGGTACCCCCTGTATATAGCCTCCACATTGACTCTGTACCGGTACCCCCTGTATATAGCCTCCACATTGACTCTGTACCGTAACACCTTGTATATAGCCTCCACATTGACTCTGTACCGTAACACCCTGTATATAGCCTCCACATTGACTCTGTAACGGTACCCCCTGTATATAGCCTCCATATTGACTCTGTACTGGTACCCCCTGTATATAGCCTCTACATTGACTCTGTATCGTAACACCCTGTATATAGTCTCCACATTGACTCTGTACCGTAATACCCTGTATATAGTCTCCACATTGACTCTCTACCGGTACCCCCTGTATATAGCCTCCACATTGACTCTGTACCGGTACCCCCTGTATATAGCCTCCACATTGACTCTGTACCGTAATACCCTGTATATAGCCTCCACATTGACTCTGTACCGGTACCCCCTGTGTATAGCCTCCACATTGACTCTGTACCGGTACCCCCTGTATATAGCCTCCACATTGACTCTGTACCGGTACCCCCTGTATATAGCCTCCACATTGACTCTGTACCGTAACACCTTGTATATAGCCTCCACATTGACTCTGTACCGTAACACCCTGTATATAGCCTCCACATTGACTCTGTAACGGTACCCCCTGTATATAGCCTCCACATTGACTCTGTACTGGTACCCCCTGTATATAGTCTCCACATTGACTCTGTACCGTAATACCCTGTATATAGCCTCCACATTGACTCTGTACCGGTACCCCCTGTATATAGCCTCCACATTGACTCTGTACCGTAATACCCTGTATATAGCCTCCACATTGACTCTGTACCGGTACCCCCTGTATATAGCCTCCACATTAACTCTGTACCGTAATACCCTGTATATAGCCTCCACATTGACTCTGTACCGGTACCCCCTGTATACAGCCTCCACATTGACTCTGTACCGGTACCCCCTGTATATAGCCTCCACATTGACTCTGTACCGGTACCCCCTGTATATAGCCTCCACATTGACTCTGTACCGGTACCCCCTGTATATAGCCTCCACATTGACTCTGTACCGGTACCCCCTGTATATAGCCTCCACATTGACTCTGTACCGGTACCCCCTGTATATAGCCTCCACATTGACTCTGTACCGGTACCCCCTGTATATAGCCTCCACATTGACTCTGTACCGTAACACCTTGTATATAGCCTCCACATTAACTCTGTACCGTAACACCCTGTATATAGCCTCCACATTGACTCTGTACCGTAATACCCTGTATATAGCCTCCACATTGACTCTGTACCGGTACCCCCTGTATATAGCCTCCACATTAACTCTGTACCGTAATACCCTGTATATAGCCTCCACATTGACTCTGTACCGGTACCCCCTGTATACAGCCTCCACATTGACTCTGTACCGGTACCCCCTGTATATAGCCTCCACATTGACTCTGTACCGGTACCCCCTGTATATAGCCTCCACATTGACTCTGTACCGGTACCCCCTGTATATAGCCTCCACATTGACTCTGTACCGTACCCCCTGTATATAGCCTCCACATTGACTCTGTACCGGTACCCCCTGTATATAGCCTCCACATTGACTCTGTACCGGTACCCCCTGTATATAGTCTCCACATTGACTCTGTACCGTAATACCCTGTATATAGTCTCCACATTGACTCTCTACCGGTACCCCCTGTATATAGCCTCCACATTGACTCTGTACCGGTACCCCCTGTATATAGCCTCCACATTGACTCTGTACCGTAATACCCTGTATATAGCCTCCACATTGACTCTGTACCGGTACCCCCTGTGTATAGCCTCCACATTGACTCTGTACCGGTACCCCCTGTATATAGCCTCCACATTGACTCTGTACCGGTACCCCCTGTATATAGCCTCCACATTGACTCTGTACCGTAACACCTTGTATATAGCCTCCACATTGACTCTGTACCGTAACACCCTGTATATAGCCTCCACATTGACTCTGTAACGGTACCCCCTGTATATAGCCTCCACATTGACTCTGTACTGGTACCCCCTGTATATAGTCTCCACATTGACTCTGTACCGTAATACCCTGTATATAGCCTCCACATTGACTCTGTACCGGTACCCCCTGTATATAGCCTCCACATTGACTCTGTACCGTAATACCCTGTATATAGCCTCCACATTGACTCTGTACCGGTACCCCCTGTATATAGCCTCCACATTAACTCTGTACCGTAATACCCTGTATATAGCCTCCACATTGACTCTGTACCGGTACCCCCTGTATACAGCCTCCACATTGACTCTGTACCGGTACCCCCTGTATATAGCCTCCACATTGACTCTGTACCGGTACCCCCTGTATATAGCCTCCACATTGACTCTGTACCGGTACCCCCTGTATATAGCCTCCACATTGACTCTGTACCGGTACCCCCTGTATATAGCCTCCACATTGACTCTGTACCGGTACCCCCTGTATATAGCCTCCACATTGACTCTGTACCGGTACCCCCTGTATATAGCCTCCACATTGACTCTGTACCGTAACACCTTGTATATAGCCTCCACATTAACTCTGTACCGTAACACCCTGTATATAGCCTCCACATTGACTCTGTAACGGTACCCCCTGTATATAGCCTCCACATTGACTCTGTACCGGTACCCCCTGTATATAGCCTCCACATTAACTCTGTACCGTAATACCCTGTATATAGCCTCCACATTGACTCTGTACCGGTACCCCCTGTATACAGCCTCCACATTGACTCTGTACCGTAACACCTTGTATATAGCCTCCACATTAACTCTGTACCGTAACACCCTGTATATAGCCTCCACATGGACTCTGTACCGGTACCCCCTGTATATAGCCTCCACATTGACTCTGTACCGATACCCCCTGTATATAGCCTCCACATTGACTCTGTACCGGTACCCCCTGTATTTAGCCTCCACATTGACTCTGTACCGTAATACCCTGTATATAGCCTCCACATTGACTCTGTACCGGTACCCCCTGTATATAGCCTCCACATTGACTCTGTACCGGTACCCCCTGTATATAGCCTCCACATTGAATCTGTACCGGTACCCCCTGTATATAGCCTCCACATTGACTCTGTACCGGTACCCCCTGTATATAGCCTCCACATTGACTCTGTACCGGTACCCCCTGTATATAGCCTCCACATTGACTCTGTACCTGTACCCCCTGTATATAGCCTCCACATTGACTCTGTACCGGTACCCCCTGTATATAGCCTCAACATTGACTCTGTACCGGTACCCCCTGTATATAGCCTCCACATTGACTCTGTACCGGTACCCACTGTATATAGCCTCCACATTGAATCTGTACCGGTACCCCCTGTATATAGCCTCCACATTGACTCTGTACCGGTACCCCCTGTATATAGCCTCCACATTGACTCTGTACCGGTACCCCCTGTATATAGCCTCCACATTGACTCTGTACCGGTACCCCCTGTATATAGCCTCAACATTGACTCTGTACTGGTACCCCCTGAATATAGCCTCCACATTGACTCTGTACCGTAACACCCTGTATATAGCCTTCACATTGACTCTGTACCGTAACACCCTGTATATAGCCTCCACATTGACTCTGTACCGGTACCCCCTGTTTATAGCCTCCACATTGACTCTGTACTGGTACCCCCTGTATATAGCCTCCACATTGACTCTGTACCGTAACACCCTGTATATAGTCTCCACATTGACTCTGTACCGTAATACCCTGTATATAGTCTCCACATTGACTCTGTACCGGTACCCCCTGTATATAGCCTACACATTGACTCTGTACCGGCGCACCCTGTATATAGCCTCCACATTGACTCTGTACCGTAATACCCTGTATATAGCCTCCACATTGACTCTGTACCGGTACCCCCTGTATATAGCCTCCACATTGACTCTGTACCGTAATACCCTGTATATAGCCTCCACATTGACTCTGTACCGTAATACCCTGTATATAGCCTCCACATTGACTCTGTACCGGTACCACCTGTATATAGCCTCCACATTGACTCTGTACCGGTACCCCCTGTATATAGCCTCCACATTGACTCTGTACCGGTACCCCCTGTACATAGCCTCCACATTGACTCTGTACCGGTACCCCCTGTGTATAGCCTCCACATTGACTCTGTACCGGTACCCCCTGTATATAGCCTCCACATTGACTCTGTACCGGTACCCCCTGTATATAGCCTCCACATTGACTCTGTACCGTAATACCCTGTATATAGCCTCCACATTGACTCTGTACCGGTACCCCCTGTATATAGCCTCCACATTGACTCTGTACTGATACCCCCTGTATATAGCCTCCACATTGACTCTGTACTGGTACCCCTGTATATAGCCTCCACATTGACTCTGTACCGTAATACCCTGTATATAGTCTCCACATTGACTCTGTACCGGAACCCCCTGTATATAGCCTCCACATTGACTCTGTACCGTAATACCCTGTATATAGCATCCACATTGACTCTGTACCGGTACCCCCTGTATATAGTCTCCACATTGACTCTGTACCGGTACCCCCTGTATATAGCCTCCACATTGACTCTGTACCGTAATACCCTGTATATAGCCTCCACATTGACTCTGTACCGGTACCCCCTGTATACAGCCTCCACATTGACTCTGTACCGGTACCCCCTGTATATAGCCTCCACATTGACTCTGTACCGGTACCCCCTGTATATAGCCTCCACATTGACTCTGTACCGGTACCCCCTGTATATAGCCTCCACATTGACTCTGTACCGGTACCCCCTGTATATAGCCTCCACATTGACTCTGTACCGGTACCCCCTGTATATAGCCTCCACATTGACTCTGTACCGGTACCCCCTGTATATAGCCTCCACATTGACTCTGTACCGGTACCCCCTGTATATAGCCTCCACATTGACTCTGTACCATTACCCCCTGTATATAGCCTCCACATTGACTCTGTACCGGTACCCCCTGTATATAGCCTCCACATTGACTCTGTACCGGTACCCCCTGTATATAGCCTCCACATTGAATCTGTACCGGTACCCCCTGTATATAGCCTCCACATTGACTCTGTACCGGTACCCCCTGTATATAGCCTCCACATTGACTCTGTACCGGTACCCCCTGTATATAGCCTCCACATTGACTCTGTACCTGTACCCCCTGTATATAGCCTCCACATTGACTCTGTACCGGTACCCCCTGTATATAGCCTCAACATTGACTCTGTACCGGTACCCCCTGTATATAGCCTCCACATTGACTCTGTACCGGTACCCACTGTATATAGCCTCCACATTGAATCTGTACCGGTACCCCCTGTATATAGCCTCCACATTGACTCTGTACCGGTACCCCCTGTATATAGCCTCCACATTGACTCTGTACCGGTACCCCCTGTATATAGCCTCCACATTGACTCTGTACCGGTACCCCCTGTATATAGCCTCAACATTGACTCTGTACTGGTACCCCCTGAATATAGCCTCCACATTGACTCTGTACCGTAACACCCTGTATATAGCCTTCACATTGACTCTGTACCGTAACACCCTGTATATAGCCTCCACATTGACTCTGTACCGATACCCCCTGTTTATAGCCTCCACATTGACTCTGTACTGGTACCCCCTGTATATAGCCTCCACATTGACTCTGTACCGTAACACCCTGTATATAGTCTCCACATTGACTCTGTACCGTAATACCCTGTATATAGTCTCCACATTGACTCTGTACCGGTACCCCCTGTATATAGCCTCCACATTGACTCTGTACCGGCGCACCCTGTATATAGCCTCCACATTGACTCTGTACCGTAATACCCTGTATATAGCCTCCACATTGACTCTGTACCGGTACCCCCTGTATATAGCCTCCACATTGACTCTGTACCGTAATACCCTGTATATAGCCTCCACATTGACTCTGTACCGTAATACCCTGTATATAGCCTCCACATTGACTCTGTACCGGTACCACCTGTATATAGCCTCCACATTGACTCTGTACCGGTACCCCCTGTATATAGCCTCCACATTGACTCTGTACCGGTACCCCCTGTACATAGCCTCCACATTGACTCTGTACCGGTACCCCCTGTGTATAGCCTCCACATTGACTCTGTACCGGTACCCCCTGTATATAGCCTCCACATTGACTCTGTACCGGTACCCCCTGTATATAGCCTCCACATTGACTCTGTACCGTAATACCCTGTATATAGCCTCCACATTGACTCTGTACCGGTACCCCCTGTATATAGCCTCCACATTGACTCTGTACTGATACCCCCTGTATATAGCCTCCACATTGACTCTGTACCGGTACCCCCTGTATATAGCCTCCACATTGACTCTGTACCGGTACCCCCTGTATATAGCCTCCACATTGACTCTGTACCGTAATACCCTGTATATAGCCTCCACATTGACTCTGTACCGGTACCCCCTGTATATAGCCTCCACATTGACTCTGTACCGTAATACCCTGTATATAGCATCCACATTGACTCTGTACCGGTACCCCCTGTATATAGTCTCCACATTGACTCTGTACCGTAATACCCTGTATATAGCCTCCACATTGACTCTGTACCGGTACCCCCTGTATATAGCCTCCACATTGACTCTGTACCGTAATACCCTGTATATAGCCTCCACATTGACTCTGTACCGGTACCCCCTGTATATAGCCTCCACATTAACTCTGTACCGTAATACCCTGTATATAGCCTCCACATTGACTCTGTACCGGTACCCCCTGTATACAGCCTCCACATTGACTCTGTACCGGTACCCCCTGTATATAGCCTCCACATTGACTCTGTACCGGTACCCCCTGTATATAGCCTCCACATTGACTCTGTACCGGTACCCCCTGTATATAGCCTCCACATTGACTCTGTACCGGTACCCCCTGTATATAGCCTCCACATTGACTCTGTACCGGTACCCCCTGTATATAGCCTCCACATTGACTCTGTACCGGTACCCCCTGTATATAGCCTCCACATTGACTCTGTACCGTAACACCTTGTATATAGCCTCCACATTGACTCTGTACCGTAACACCCTGTATATAGCCTCCACATTGACTCTGTAACGGTACCCCCTGTATATAGCCTCCACATTGACTCTGTACTGGTACCCCCTGTATATAGCCTCTACATTGACTCTGTATCGTAACACCCTGTATATAGTCTCCACATTGACTCTGTACCGTAATACCCTGTATATAGTCTCCACATTGACTCTCTACCGGTACCCCCTGTATATAGCCTCCACATTGACTCTGTACCGGTACCCCCTGTATATAGCCTCCACATTGACTCTGTACCGTAATACCCTGTATATAGCCTCCACATTGACTCTGTACCGGTACCCCCTGTGTATAGCCTCCACATTGACTCTGTACCGGTACCCCCTGTATATAGCCTCCACATTGACTCTGTACCCTAACACCTTGTATATAGCCTCCACATTGACTCTGTACCGTAACACCCTGTATATAGCCTCCACATTGACTCTGTACCGGTACCCCCTGTATACAGCCTCCACATTGACTCTGTACCGGTACCCCCTGTATATAGCCTCCACATTGACTCTGTACCGGTACCCCCTGTATATAGCCTCCACATTGACTCTGTACCGGTACCCCCTGTATATAGCCTCCACATTGACTCTGTACCGGTACCCCCTGTATATAGCCTCCACATTGACTCTGTACCGGTACCCCCTGTATATAGCCTCCACATTGACTCTGTACTGGTACCCCCTGTATATAGCCTCCACATTGACTCTGTACCATAACACCTTGTATATAGCCTCCACATTAACTCTGTACCGTAACACCCTGTATATAGCCTCCACATTGACTCTGTAACGGTACCCCCTGTATATAGCCTCCACATTGACTCTGTACCGGTACCCCCTGTATATAGCCTCCACATTAACTCTGTACCGTAATACCCTGTATATAGCCTCCACATTGACTCTGTACCGGTACCCCCTGTATACAGCCTCCACATTGACTCTGTACCGTAACACCTTGTATATAGCCTCCACATTAACTCTGTACCGTAACACCCTGTATATAGCCTCCACATTGACTCTGTACCGGTACCCCCTGTATATAGCCTCCACATTGACTCTGTACCGATACCCCCTGTATATAGCCTCCACATTGACTCTGTACCGGTACCCCCTGTATTTAGCCTCCACATTGACTCTGTACCGTAATACCCTGTATATAGCCTCCACATTGACTCTGTACCGGTACCCCCTGTATATAGCCTCCACATTGACTCTGTACCGGTAACCCCTGTATATAGCCTCCACATTGAATCTGTACCGGTACCCCCTGTATATAGCCTCCACATTGACTCTGTACCGGTACCCCCTGTATATAGCCTCCACATTGACTCTGTACCGGTACCCCCTGTATATAGCCTCCACATTGACTCTGTACCGGTACCCCCTGTATATAGCCTCCACATTGACTCTGTACCGGTACCCCCTGTATATAGCCTCCACATTGACTCTGTACCGGTACCCCCTGTATATAGCCTCCACATTGACTCTGTACCGGTACCCACTGTATATAGCCTCCACATTGAATCTGTACCGGTACCCCCTGTATATAGCCTCCACATTGACTCTGTACCGGTACCCCCTGTATATAGCCTCCACATTGACTCTGTACCGGTACCCCCTGTATATAGCCTCCACATTGACTCTGTACCGGTACCCCCTGTATATAGCCTCAACATTGACTCTGTACTGGTACCCCCTGAATATAGCCTCCACATTGACTCTGTACCGTAACACCCTGTATATAGCCTTCACATTGACTCTGTACCGTAACACCCTGTATATAGCCTCCACATTGACTCTGTACCGGTACCCCCTGTTTATAGCCTCCACATTGACTCTGTACTGGTACCCCCTGTATATAGCCTCCACATTGACTCTGTACCGTAACACCCTGTATATAGTCTCCACATTGACTCTGTACCGTAATACCCTGTATATAGTCTCCACATTGACTCTGTACCGGTACCCCCTGTATATAGCCTCCACATTGACTCTGTACCGGCGCACCCTGTATATAGCCTCCACATTGACTCTGTACCGTAATACCCTGTATATAGCCTCCACATTGACTCTGTACCGGTACCCCCTGTATATAGCCTCCACATTGACTCTGTACCGTAATACCCTGTATATAGCCTCCACATTGACTCTGTACCGGTACCCCCTGTATATAGCCTCCACATTGACTCTGTACTGATACCCCCTGTATATAGCCTCCACATTGACTCTGTACCGGTACCCCCTGTATATAGCCTCCACATTGACTCTGTACCGGTACCCCCTGTATATAGCCTCCACATTGACTCTGTACCGTAATACCCTGTATATAGCCTCCACATTGACTCTGTACCGGTACCCCCTGTATATAGCCTCCACATTGACTCTGTACCGTAATACCCTGTATATAGCATCCACATTGACTCTGTACCGGTACCCCCTGTATATAGTCTCCACATTGACTCTGTACCGTAATACCCTGTATATAGCCTCCACATTGACTCTGTACCGGTACCCCCTGTATATAGCCTCCACATTGACTCTGTACCGTAATACCCTGTATATAGCCTCCACATTGACTCTGTACCGGTACCCCCTGTATACAGCCTCCACATTGACTCTGTACCGGTACCCCCTGTATATAGCCTCCACATTGACTCTGTACCGGTACCCCCTGTATATAGCCTCCACATTGACTCTGTACCGTAATACCCTGTATATAGCCTCCACATTGACTCTGTACCGGTACCCCCTGTATACAGCCTCCACATTGACTCTGTACCGGTACCCCCTGTATATAGCCTCCACATTGACTCTGTACCGGTACCCCCTGTATATAGCCTCCACATTGACTCTGTACCGGTACCCCCTGTATATAGCCTCCACATTGACTCTGTACCGGTACCCCCTGTATATAGCCTCCACATTGACTCTGTACCGGTACCCCCTGTATATAGCCTCCACATTGACTCTGTACCGGTACCCCCTGTATATAGCCTCCACATTGACTCTGTACCGTAACACCTTGTATATAGCCTCCACATTGACTCTGTACCGTAACACCCTGTATATAGCCTCCACATTGACTCTGTAACGGTACCCCCTGTATATAGCCTCCACATTGACTCTGTACTGGTACCCCCTGTATATAGCCTCTACATTGACTCTGTATCGTAACACCCTGTATATAGTCTCCACATTGACTCTGTACCGTAATACCCTGTATATAGTCTCCACATTGACTCTCTACCGGTACCCCCTGTATATAGCCTCCACATTGACTCTGTACCGGTACCCCCTGTATATAGCCTCCACATAGACTCTGTACCGTAATACCCTGTATATAGCCTCCACATTGACTCTGTACCGGTACCCCCTGTGTATAGCCTCCACATTGACTCTGTACCGGTACCCCCTGTATATAGCCTCCACATTGACTCTGTACCGGTACCCCCTGTATATAGCCTCCACATTGACTCTGTACCGTAACACCTTGTATATAGCCTCCACATTGACTCTGTACCGTAACACCCTGTATATAGCCTCCACATTGACTCTGTAACGGTACCCCCTGTATATAGCCTCCACATTGACTCTGTACTGGTACCCCCTGTATATAGTCTCCACATTGACTCTGTACCGTAATACCCTGTATATAGCCTCCACATTGACTCTGTACCGGTACCCCCTGTATATAGCCTCCACATTGACTCTGTACCGTAATACCCTGTATATAGCCTCCACATTGACTCTGTACCGGTACCCCCTGTATATAGCCTCCACATTAACTCTGTACCGTAATACCCTGTATATAGCCTCCACATTGACTCTGTACCGGTACCCCCTGTATACAGCCTCCACATTGACTCTGTACCGGTACCCCCTGTATATAGCCTCCACATTGACTCTGTACCGGTACCCCCTGTATATAGCCTCCACATTGACTCTGTACCGGTACCCCCTGTATATAGCCTCCACATTGACTCTGTACCGGTACCCCCTGTATATAGCCTCCACATTGACTCTGTACCGGTACCCCCTGTATATAGCCTCCACATTGACTCTGTACCGGTACCCCCTGTATATAGCCTCCACATTGACTCTGTACCGTAACACCTTGTATATAGCCTCCACATTAACTCTGTACCGTAACACCCTGTATATAGCCTCCACATTGACTCTGTAACGGTACCCCCTGTATATAGCCTCCACATTGACTCTGTACTGGTACCCCCTGTATATAGCCTCTACATTGACTCTGTATCGTAACACCCTGTATATAGCCTCCACATTGACTCTGTACCGGTACCCCCTGTATATAGCCTCCACATTGACTCTGTACCGGTACCCCCTGTATATAGCCTCCACATTGACTCTGTACCGTAACACCTTGTATATAGCCTCCACATTGACTCTGTACCGTAACACCCTGTATATAGCCTCCACATTGACTCTGTAACGGTACCCCCTGTATATAGCCTCCACATTGACTCTGTACCGTAATACCCTGTATATAGCCTCCACATTGACTCTGTACCGGTACCCCCTGTATATAGCCTCCACATTGACTCTGTACCGTAATACCCTGTATATAGCCTCCACATTGACTCTGTACCGGTACCCCCTGTATATAGCCTCCACATTAACTCTGTACCGTAATACCCTGTATATAGCCTCCACATTGACTCTGTACCGGTACCCCCTGTATACAGCCTCCACATTGACTCTGTACCGGTACCCCCTGTATATAGCCTCCACATTGACTCTGTACCGGTACCCCCTGTATATAGCCTCCACATTGACTCTGTACCGGTACCCCCTGTATATAGCCTCCACATTGACTCTGTACCGGTACCCCCTGTATATAGCCTCCACATTGACTCTGTACCGGTACCCCCTGTATATAGCCTCCACATTGACTCTGTACCGGTACCCCCTGTATATAGCCTCCACATTGACTCTGTACCGTAACACCTTGTATATAGCCTCCACATTAACTCTGTACCGTAACACCCTGTATATAGCCTCCACATTGACTCTGTAACGGTACCCCCTGTATATAGCCTCCACATTGACTCTGTACTGGTACCCCCTGTATATAGCCTCTACATTGACTCTGTATCGTAACACCCTGTATATAGCCTCCACATTGACTCTGTACCGGTACCCCCTGTATATAGCCTCCACATTGACTCTGTACCGGTACCCCCTGTATATAGCCTCCACATTGACTCTGTACCGTAACACCTTGTATATAGCCTCCACATTGACTCTGTACCGTAACACCCTGTATATAGCCTCCACATTGACTCTGTAACGGTACCCCCTGTATATAGCCTCCACATTGACTCTGTACTGGTACCCCCTGTATATAGCCTCTACATTGACTCTGTATCGTAACACCCTGTATATAGTCTCCACATTGACTCTGTACCGTAATACCCTGTATATAGTCTCCACATTGACTCTGTACCGGTACCCCCTGTATATAGCCTCCACATAGACTCTGTACCGTAATACCCTGTATATAGCCTCCACATTGACTCTGTACCGGTACCCCCTGTGTATAGCCTCCACATTGACTCTGTACCGGTACCCCCTGTATATAGCCTCCACATTGACTCTGTACCGGTACCCCCTGTATATAGCCTCCACATTGACTCTGTACCGTAACACCTTGTATATAGCCTCCACATTGACTCTGTACCGTAACACCCTGTATATAGCCTCCACATTGACTCTGTAACGGTACCCCCTGTATATAGCCTCCACATTGACTCTGTACTGGTACCCCCTGTATATAGTCTCCACATTGACTCTGTACCGGTACCCCCTGTATATAGCCTCCACATTGACTCTGTACCGGTACCCCCTGTATATAGCCTCCACATTGACTCTGTACCGTAACACCTTGTATATAGCCTCCACATTAACTCTGTACCGTAACACCCTGTATATAGCCTCCACATTGACTCTGTAACGGTACCCCCTGTATATAGCCTCCACATTGACTCTGTACTGGTACCCCCTGTATATAGCCTCTACATTGACTCTGTATCGTAACACCCTGTATATAGCCTCCACATTGACTCTGTACCGGTACCCCCTGTATATAGCCTCCACATTGACTCTGTACCGGTACCCCCTGTATATAGCCTCCACATTGACTCTGTACCGTAACACCTTGTATATAGCCTCCACATTGACTCTGTACCGTAACACCCTGTATATAGCCTCCACATTGACTCTGTAACGGTACCCCCTGTATATAGCCTCCACATTGACTCTGTACTGGTACCCCCTGTATATAGCCTCTACATTGACTCTGTATCGTAACACCCTGTATATAGTCTCCACATTGACTCTGTACCGTAATACCCTGTATATAGTCTCCACATTGACTCTGTACCGGTACCCCCTGTATATAGCCTCCACATAGACTCTGTACCGTAATACCCTGTATATAGCCTCCACATTGACTCTGTACCGGTACCCCCTGTGTATAGCCTCCACATTGACTCTGTACCGGTACCCCCTGTATATAGCCTCCACATTGACTCTGTACCGGTACCCCCTGTATATAGCCTCCACATTGACTCTGTACCGTAACACCTTGTATATAGCCTCCACATTGACTCTGTACCGTAACACCCTGTATATAGCCTCCACATTGACTCTGTAACGGTACCCCCTGTATATAGCCTCCACATTGACTCTGTACTGGTACCCCCTGTATATAGTCTCCACATTGACTCTGTACCGTAATACCCTGTATATAGCCTCCACATTGACTCTGTACCGGTACCCCCTGTATATAGCCTCCACATTGACTCTGTACCGTAATACCCTGTATATAGCCTCCACATTGACTCTGTACCGGTACCCCCTGTATATAGCCTCCACATTAACTCTGTACCGTAATACCCTGTATATAGCCTCCACATTGACTCTGTACCGGTACCCCCTGTATACAGCCTCCACATTGACTCTGTACCGGTACCCCCTGTATATAGCCTCCACATTGACTCTGTACCGGTACCCCCTGTATATAGCCTCCACATTGACTCTGTACCGGTACCCCCTGTATATAGCCTCCACATTGACTCTGTACCGGTACCCCCTGTATATAGCCTCCACATTGACTCTGTACCGGTACCCCCTGTATATAGCCTCCACATTGACTCTGTACCGGTACCCCCTGTATATAGCCTCCACATTGACTCTGTACCGTAACACCTTGTATATAGCCTCCACATTAACTCTGTACCGTAACACCCTGTATATAGCCTCCACATTGACTCTGTAACGGTACCCCCTGTATATAGCCTCCACATTGACTCTGTACTGGTACCCCCTGTATATAGCCTCTACATTGACTCTGTATCGTAACACCCTGTATATAGTCTCCACATTGACTCTGTACCGTAATACCCTGTATATAGTCTCCACATTGACTCTCTACCGGTACCCCCTGTATATAGCCTCCACATTGACTCTGTACCGGTACCCCCTGTATATAGCCTCCACATTGACTCTGTACCGTAATACCCTGTATATAGCCTCCACATTGACTCTGTACCGGTACCCCCTGTGTATAGCCTCCACATTGACTCTGTACCGGTACCCCCTGTATATAGCCTCCACATTGACTCTGTACCGTAACACCCTGTATATAGCCTCCACATTGACTCTGTAACGGTACCCCCTGTATATAGCCTCCACATTGACTCTGTACTGGTACCCCCTGTATATAGCCTCTACATTGACTCTGTACCGGTACCCCCTGTATATAGCCTCCACATTGACTCTGTACCGTAATACCCTGTATATAGCCTCCACATTGACTCTGTACCGGTACCCCCTGTATATAGCCTCCACATTGACTCTGTACCGTAATACCCTGTATATAGCATCCACATTGACTCTGTACCGGTACCCCCTGTATATAGTCTCCACATTGACTCTGTACCGTAATACCCTGTATATAGCCTCCACATTGACTCTGTACCGGTACCCCCTGTATATAGCCTCCACATTGACTCTGTACCGTAATACCCTGTATATAGCCTCCACATTGACTCTGTACCGGTACCCCCTGTATATAGCCTCCACATTAACTCTGTACCGTAATACCCTGTATATAGCCTCCACATTGACTCTGTACCGGTACCCCCTGTATACAGCCTCCACATTGACTCTGTACCGTAATACCCTGTATATAGCCTCCACATTGACTCTGTACCGGTACCCCCTGTATATAGCCTCCACATTGACTCTGTACCGGTACCCCCTGTATATAGCCTCCACATTGACTCTGTACCGGTACCCCCTGTATATAGCCTCCACATTGACTCTGTACCGGTACCCCCTGTATATAGCCTCCACATTGACTCTGTACCGGTACCCCCTGTATATAGCCTCCACATTGACTCTGTACCGGTACCCCCTGTATATAGCCTCCACATTGACTCTGTACCGTAACACCTTGTATATAGCCTCCACATTGACTCTGTACCGTAACACCCTGTATATAGCCTCCACATTGACTCTGTAACGGTACCCCCTGTATATAGCCTCCACATTGACTCTGTACTGGTACCCCCTGTATATAGCCTCTACATTGACTCTGTACCGGTACCCCCTGTATATAGCTTCCACATTGACTCTGTACCGGTACCCCCTGTGTATAGCCTACACATTGACTCTGTACCGGTACCCCCTGTATATAGCCTCCACATTGACTCTGTACCGGTACCCCCTGTATATAGCCTCCACATTGACTCTGTAACGTAATACCCTGTATATAGCCTCCACATTGACTCTGTACCGGTACCCCCTGTATATAGCCTCCACATTAACTCTGTACCGTAATACCCTGTATATAGCCTCCACATTGACTCTGTACCGGTACCCCCTGTATACAGCCTCCACATTGACTCTGTACCGGTACCCCCTGTATATAGCCTCCACATTGACTCTGTACCGGTACCCCCTGTATATAGCCTCCACATTGACTCTGTACCGGTACCCCCTGTATATAGCCTCCACATTGACTCTGTACCGGTACCCCCTGTATATAGCCTCCACATTGACTCTGTAACGGTACCCCCTGTAAATAGCCTCCACATTGACTCTGTACTGGTACCCCCTGTATATAGCCTCTACATTGACTCTGTATCGTAACACCCTGTATATAGTCTCCACATTGACTCTGTACCGTAATACCCTGTATATAGTCTCCACATTGACTCTCTACCGGTACCCCCTGTATATAGCCTCCACATTGACTCTGTACCGGTACCCCCTGTATATAGCCTCCACATTGACTCTGTACCGTAATACCCTGTATATAGCCTCCACATTGACTCTGTACCGGTACCCCCTGTGTATAGCCTCCACATTGACTCTGTACCGGTACCCCCTGTATATAGCCTCCACATTGACTCTGTACCGGTACCCCCTGTATATAGCCTCCACATTGACTCTGTACCGTAACACCTTGTATATAGCCTCCACATTGACTCTGTAACGTAACACCCTGTATATAGCCTCCACATTGACTCTGTACCGGTACCCCCTGTATACAGCCTCCACATTGACTCTGTACCGGTACCCCCTGTATATAGCCTCCACATTGACTCTGTACCGGTACCCCCTGTATATAGCCTCCACATTGACTCTGTACCGGTACCCCCTGTATATAGCCTCCACATTGACTCTGTACCGGTACCCCCTGTATATAGCCTCCACATTGACTCTGTACCGGTACCCCCTGTATATAGCCTCCACATTGACTCTGTACCGGTACCCCCTGTATATAGCCTCCACATTGACTCTGTACCGTAACACCTTGTATATAGCCTCCACATTAACTCTGTACCGTAACACCCTGTATATAGCCTCCACATTGACTCTGTAACGGTACCCCCTGTATATAGCCTCCACATTGACTCTGTACCGGTACCCCCTGTATATAGCCTCCACATTAACTCTGTACCGTAATACCCTGTATATAGCCTCCACATTGACTCTGTACCGGTACCCCCTGTATACAGCCTCCACATTGACTCTGTACCGTAACACCTTGTATATAGCCTCCATATTAACTCTGTACCGTAACACCCTGTATATAGCCTCCACATTGACTCTGTACCGGTACCCCCTGTATATAGCCTCCACATTGACTCTGTACCGATACCCCCTGTATATAGCCTCCACATTGACTCTGTACCGGTACCCCCTGTATTTAGCCTCCACATTGACTCTGTACCGTAATACCCTGTATATAGCCTCCACATTGACTCTGTACCGGTACCCCCTGTATATAGCCTCCACATTGACTCTGTACCGGTACCCCCTGTATATAGCCTCCACATTGAATCTGTACCGGTACCCCCTGTATATAGCCTCCACATTGACTCTGTACCGGTACCCCCTGTATATAGCCTCCACATTGACTCTGTACCGGTACCCCCTGTATATAGCCTCCACATTGACTCTGTACCGGTACCCCCTGTATATAGCCTCCACATTGACTCTGTACCGGTACCCCCTGTATATAGCCTCTACATTGACTCTGTACCGGTACCCCCTGTATATAGCCTCCACATTGACTCTGTACCGGTACCCACTGTATATAGCCTCCACATTGAATCTGTACCGGTACCCCCTGTATATAGCCTCCACATTGACTCTGTACCGGTACCCCCTGTATATAGCCTCCACATTGACTCTGTACCGGTACCCCCTGTATATAGCCTCCACATTGACTCTGTACCGGTACCCCCTGTATATAGCCTCAACATTGACTCTGTACTGGTACCCCCTGAATATAGCCTCCACATTGACTCTGTACCGTAACACCCTGTATATAGCCTTCACATTGACTCTGTACCGTAACACCCTGTATATAGCCTCCACATTGACTCTGTACCGGTACCCCCTGTTTATAGCCTCCACATTGACTCTGTACTGGTACCCCCTGTATATAGCCTCCACATTGACTCTGTACCGTAACACCCTGTATATAGTCTCCACATTGACTCTGTACCGTAATACCCTGTATATAGTCTCCACATTGACTCTGTACCGGTACCCCCTGTATATAGCCTCCACATTGACTCTGTACCGGCGCACCCTGTATATAGCCTCCACATTGACTCTGTACCGTAATACCCTGTATATAGCCTCCACATTGACTCTGTACCGGTACCCCCTGTATATAGCCTCCACATTGACTCTGTACCGTAATACCCTGTATATAGCCTCCACATTGACTCTGTACCGGTACCCCCTGTATATAGCCTCCACATTGACTCTGTACCGGCGCACCCTGTATATAGCCTCCACATTGACTCTGTACCGTAATACCCTGTATATAGCCTCCACATTGACTCTGTACCGGTACCCCCTGTATATAGCCTCCACATTGACTCTGTACCGTAATACCCTGTATATAGCCTCCACATTGACTCTGTACCGGTACCACCTGTATATAGCCTCCACATTGACTCTGTACCGGTACCCCCTGTATATAGCCTCCACATTGACTCTGTACCGGTACCCCCTGTACATAGCCTCCACATTGACTCTGTACCGGTACCCCCTGTGTATAGCCTCCACATTGACTCTGTACCGGTACCCCCTGTATATAGCCTCCACATTGACTCTGTACCGTAATACCCTGTATATAGCCTCCACATTGACTCTGTACCGGTACCCCCTGTATATAGCCTCCACATTGACTCTGTACTGATACCCCCTGTATATAGCCTCCACATTGACTCTGTACCGGTACCCCCTGTATATAGCCTCCACATTGACTCTGTACCGGTACCCCCTGTATATAGCCTCCACATTGACTCTGTACCGTAATACCCTGTATATAGCCTCCACATTGACTCTGTACCGGTACCCCCTGTATATAGCCTCCACATTGACTCTGTACCGTAATACCCTGTATATAGCATCCACATTGACTCTGTACCGGTACCCCCTGTATATAGTCTCCACATTGACTCTGTACCGTAATACCCTGTATATAGCCTCCACATTGACTCTGTACCGGTACCCCCTGTATATAGCCTCCACATTGACTCTGTACCGTAATACCCTGTATATAGCCTCCACATTGACTCTGTACCGGTACCCCCTGTATATAGCCTCCACATTAACTCTGTACCGTAATACCCTGTATATAGCCTCCACATTGACTCTGTACCGGTACCCCCTGTATACAGCCTCCACATTGACTCTGTACCGGTACCCCCTGTATATAGCCTCCACATTGACTCTGTACCGGTACCCCCTGTATATAGCCTCCACATTGACTCTGTACCGGTACCCCCTGTATATAGCCTCCACATTGACTCTGTACCGGTACCCCCTGTATATAGCCTCCACATTGACTCTGTACCGTAACACCTTGTATATAGCCTCCACATTGACTCTGTACCGTAACACCCTGTATATAGCCTCCACATTGACTCTGTAACGGTACCCCCTGTATATTGCCTCCACATTGACTCTGTACTGGTACCCCCTGTATATAGCCTCTACATTGACTCTGTACCGGTACCCCCTGTATATAGCCTCCACATTGACTCTGTACCGTAATACCCTGTATATAGCCTCCACATTGACTCTGTACCGGTACCCCCTGTATATAGCCTCCACATTAACTCTGTACCGTAATACCCTGTATATAGCCTCCACATTGACTCTGTACCGGTACCCCCTGTATACAGCCTCCACATTGACTCTGTACCGGTACCCCCTGTATATAGCCTCCACATTGACTCTGTACCGGTACCCCCTGTATATAGCCTCCACATTGACTCTGTACCGGTACCCCCTGTATATAGCCTCCACATTGACTCTGTACCGGTACCCCCTGTATATAGCCTCCACATTGACTCTGTACCGTAACACCTTGTATATAGCCTCCACATTGACTCTGTACCGTAACACCCTGTATATAGCCTCCACATTGACTCTGTAACGGTACCCCCTGTATATTGCCTCCACATTGACTCTGTACTGGTACCCCCTGTATATAGCCTCTACATTGACTCTGTACCGGTACCCCCTGTATATAGCCTCCACATTGACTCTGTACCGGTACCCCCTGTATATAGCCTCCACATTGACTCTCTACCGGTACCCCCTGTATATAGCCTCCACATTGACTCTGTACCGGTACCCCCTGTATATAGCCTCCACATTGACTCTGTACCGGTACCCCCTGTATATAGCCTCCACATTGACTCTGTACCGTAACACCTTGTATATAGCCTCCACATTGACTCTGTACCGTAACACCCTGTATATAGCCTCCACATTGACTCTGTACCGGTACCCCCTGTATACAGCCTCCACATTGACTCTGTACCGGTACCCCCTGTATATAGCCTCCACATTGACTCTGTACCGGTACCCCCTGTATATAGCCTCCACATTGACTCTGTACCGGTACCCCCTGTATATAGCCTCCACATTGACTCTGTACCGGTACCCCCTGTATATAGCCTCCACATTGACTCTGTACCGGTACCCCCTGTATATAGCCTCCACATTGACTCTGTACCGGTACCCCCTGTATATAGCCTCCACATTGACTCTGTACCGTAACACCTTGTATATAGCCTCCACATTGACTCTGTACCGGTACCCCCTGTATATAGCCTCCACATTAACTCTGTACCGTAATACCCTGTATATAGCCTCCACATTGACTCTGTACCGGTACCCCCTGTATACAGCCTCCACATTGACTCTGTACCGTAACACCTTGTATATAGCCTCCACATTAACTCTGTACCGTAACACCCTGTAAGGGAATACCCCCCTGAATTGGACAAAAATGAATGGCAACATATTGGCATTGGCCAAACCATATACACGATGTCCAATACCACCCAAAGCGGCGTTGATTCGTGTAAAGTATATGGCAAATGCCATATGGCAATTGCCAATTGTAACACCTCAAAAATCCAACAGGGGGCGAGTGCGCTCCACCGGGGTTTTTCATATTGGAAATGTAACCCAAGCCAACATCCAAAAGAAAATTTTTGAAAAAAGGATATTTTTTTCAAAAACTTTTCACCCCTTAAAAAAGTGCTTTCTGGGCCTTTTTTCGAAATTCTTTCGATTTTTTTGTCAGTTACACATGTGTAAGAGCTGTATGAATATACTTTTGTCCAATTTTTTTATCATTTTTTTTTTTTTTTAATTACATGCGCATAAGGCATATGTTTTGTACATTTGCAATATGATTTCATAGGAAGTCAAAAGTCAAAAGTCAAAAATGTCAAAATTTGGTAAAAAACTTCACACATCCTTAAAAAAGTGCTTTCTGGACCGTTTTTCAAAATTCTTTCAATTTTTATGTCAATTACACATGTATAAGAACTTTATCAACATACTTTAGTCATACTTTATTATCATTTTTTTTTTTTTTTTTTTTACTTGTGCATAAGGCATATGTTTTCTCCATTTGGAATATGATTTCATAGGAAGTCAAAAGTCAAAAGTCAAAAATGTCAAAATTTGGTAAAAAACTTCACACATCCTTAAAAAAGTGCTTTCTGGACCGTTTTTCAAAATTCTTTCAATTTTTGTGTCAATTACACATGTATAAGAACTTTATCAACATACTTTAGTCATACTTTATTATCATTATTATTATTATTTTTTTAACTTGTGCATAAGGAATATGATTTGTCCATTTGCAATATGATTTCATAGGAAGTCAAAAGTCAAAGTCCAAAGTCAATTTTTTGGGGGGCCAAAATTGACTGAACTGATGAACTCGGGACGGCCGGGCAGTGATAGTTGTTCATTTCCATCACTCGTTGTGTTGATTTCATCATGTCCATTTGGTGATGTTTTTTCACTATAGAATCATATTGCAAATGCGCGTGCAACTGGTAACCGGGAAAAAAAAAATGATGATTTCATTATGTCCATTTGTTTATGTTTCCTTACTTTTTCAAAGTCACTGTGCATTTGCAATATGTTTCAATGGGCAGGTACCGTCACGAATTTGTCATGCTCAAAAAATTTTAGATGTATTTTTTTTTGTTTCTTACTTTTTCAAAGTCACTGTGCATTTGCAATATGTTTTAATGGGCAGGTACCATCACGAATTTGTCATGCTCAAAATTCAAGCTTTACTTTGCTCAAACTATACCTTTGTCATCTTGTGATCTAAAATATGCAACTGGTTACCCAAAAAATGTGTTGATGTTTTTTTGTTTATGTTTCCTTACTTTTTCAAAGTCACTGTGCATTTGCAATATGTTTCAATGGGCAGGTACCGTCACGAATTTGTCATGCTCAAAACATTTTAGATGTATTTTTTTTTGTTTCTTACTTTTTCAAAGTCACTGTGCATTTGCAATATGTTTTAATGGGCAGGTACCATCACGAATTTGTCATGCTCAAAATTCAAGCTTTACTTTGCTCAAACTATACCTTTGTCATCTTGTGATCTAAAATATGCAACTGGTTACCCAAAAAATGTGTTGATGTTTTTTTGTTTATGTTTCCTTACTTTTTCAAAGTCACTGTGCATTTGCAATATGTTTCAATGGGCAGGTACCATCACGAATTTGTCATGCTCAAAATTTTTTAGATGTATTTTTTTTGGTTTCTTACTTTTTCAAAGTCACTGTGCATTTGCAATATGTTTTAATGGGCAGGTACCATCACGAATTTGTCATGCTCAAAATTCAAGCTTTACTTTGCTCAAACTATACCTTTGTCATCTTGTGATCTAAAATATGCAACTGGTTACCCAAAAAATGTGTTGATGTTTTTTTGTTTATGTTTCCTTACTTTTTCAAAGTCACTGTGCATTTGCAATATGTTTCAATGGGCAGGTACCATCACGAATTTGTCATGCTCAAAATTTTTTAGATGTATTTTTTTTTGTTTCTTACTTTTTCAAAGTCACTGTGCATTTGCAATATGTTTTTTCACTATAGAATCATATTGCAAATGCACGTGCATCTGGTCACCCCGCCAAAAATTTTTTTTATTTTTTTTGTTTATGTTTCCTTACTTTTTCAAAGTCACTGTGCATTTGCAATATGTTTTTTCACTGTAGAATCATATTGCAAATGCACGTGCAACTGGTCACCAAAAAATAAAAATAAAATGTTTATGTTTCCTTACTTTTTCAAAGTCACTGTGCATTTGCAATATGTTTTTTCACTATAGAATCATATTGCAAATGCACGTGCATCTGGTCACCCCCCAAAACATTTTTTAGATTTTTTTTGTTTATGTTTCCTTACTTTTTCAAAGTCACTGTGCATTTGCAATATGTTTTTTCACTATAGAATCATATTGCAAATGCGCGTGCAACTGGTAACCGGGGAAAAAAAAATGATGATTTCATTATGTCCATTTGTTTATGTTTCCTTACTTTTTCAAAGTCACTGTGCATTTGCAATATGTTTTTTCACTATAGAATCATATTGCAAATGCGCGTGCAACTGGTCACCTAAAATTTTTTAAAAAATATTTATGTTTCCTTACTTTTTCAAAGTCACTGTGCATTTGCAATATGTTTCAATGGGCAGGTACCATCACGAATTTGTCATGCTATAAAAATCCTGCAGGAATGTGAAATTGACTGGCCCGATGAACTCGGGATGGCTTTGCAGTGATTCTGGTTCATCTCAATCGCTCGTTAGGGTAGATTTCAGAATGTCGCTTTTGGTGATGGTACCTCACTGTTTAAACATATTGCAAATGTACAAAAGTCAACTAGCAAGTCAGTGTCCATCAGTCAATTAGATGTCATTATGACACCAAACTGATACAAACTGACACCAAACCCACTTTTTCCAACTCGTTTAGTAGCCAACTATTACATACTTCAGAGCTGGCCCAAAATTCACAACGCCTTGGGTTCAAACCATAAAAAAACCATAAAACACGTAGTTACGTTCTAGCTGCGGGTCCATTTCTTATGTTATGTGTTGGCCTAGCTGAGGCGACCCCGAATCCCAAGTTTCGGCTCGATAGGTCATTTGGTGTCCGAGAAAAACCCTAATTGGTGCTGAAAATCCACTATTTTCCATGACTTGCTACGGGGTCCTTGAACGAGCTATTGGACAGAAACGTCGGGGTCCGTCTCTATGGGCCGAGCCGGTTTCAATGCACCTAGCCTTGCGTCTCTGAGACTTTTCTAAACGTCGTCATTTTCGTAATGGTCAAAATGAATTGAAGGTATTGCAAATGTACGAGGCTGTTTCTCGGTCCGAGAACCGTCTAGAGCCACGTAACTCACCACGCACCATCGACCGGAGGTCTAGAACAGGTTTCTAAAGTTTCGGAACTCTAGGTCCGACGGTTCTTTTTTAGCTCCAACAAAGCTAACTATTGCAGCCACTGTCTGTCTCTACGCACCCCAATACGTCCCTCCTTCCAACTTGTGTTTTAGTGTGATTTTTTATTCCTTTGAATTTTTTTGGGAAAAATGACTGATTTACAGTTCATGGGGGTTGCCTAATCACATATATGAAGTTTTGGACAGATCTGACTTTTTTAACCCTTCGAAACAGCCCCTGAGACACCATTTAAGGCACTTCCGGTTGGCACAGGAAGCTATAAGTCAACACATATCTTGATTGACATAGCCACTTACAGAATCCTGAGTTTTAAGTCCTTACGTTAAGAATTGACTGATTTACACAGGGTTGAATGCACTATGTCTATCAAACTGCAGGCAGGGTATGGGTAAACACTTTTAGGGGCATTTTAACCACTTCCGGTTGGTCCAGGAAGCTCAGAATCAACACAGGTAGACCTCATAGTGGCCTGATGGACTGGTACCGAAGACAGGTTCATACGGCATTCATAACCCATATAGACTTCAGGTTGAAATTAGGGGTGCAGGCAATGTATTCCTATGGGGAGAGATGACACTGTCTTCTCACCCTAACGGTTCTCTCACTCTCACCCAAAATCAAATGACGTTGTGGGGCAGGCTTCATTTTGGGCCTACTATTCTAATGGTCGCTGCGCCTAGACCGAGCGAGCTACGGTCAAGCGGGATAGCTCGTTGAACTCAGCACAGTCTGGAGACTATGGTAATGCCATTTCCTGCTCTCTGTGTCTTTAAGCACCGCACTTTATCACTCCATCCTTCCTGTGTGTGTGTGAGGGAGCTTTTCTTTGACATCTGTTGGGAGAAATGACTGATTTACAGTTCAGAAGGGTTACCTAGTCACACATATGCAATTTTGGAGAGATCAGACTTTTTTAACCCCTCGAAACAGCCCCTGAGACACCAATTATGGCACTTCCGGTTGGCACAGGAAGCTATAAGTCAACACATATCTTGATTGACATAGCCACTTACAGAATCCTGAGTTTTAAGTCTTTACGTTAAGAATTGACTGATCTACACAGGGTTGAATGCACTATGTCTATCAAACTGCAGGCAGGGTATGGGTAAACACTTTTAGGGGCATTTTAACCACTTCCGGTTGCTTCAGGAAGCTTAGATTCGACACAGATAGACCTCATAGTGGTCTGATGGACTGTCATAGAAGACAGGTTCATAAGGCATTCATAACCCACATAGGCTTCAGGTTGAATTTAGAGGTGCAGGCAATGTATTCCTATGGGGAGAGATGACACTGCATTCTGTGAGATCAAAAAACACTGTTTTACTGTGAAGGGTTAATGCCACACGGTCAAGCTTAGGCTTGCACGGTTCGGGAGGACCTCAGGAACGTACCTGAGGTCGAATTGTGCTTCTCACCCTAACGGTTCTCTCACTGCCACCCAAAATCAAATGACATTGTGGGGCAGGCTTCATTTTGGGCCTTCTTTTTTTCAAGTTTGCTGCACTCAGAACGAGCTACGGTCAAGCGGGGCGTCTCGTTGAACTCGTCACAGTCTGGAGACTATGGGGATGTCATTTTTTGTGTTGATTTCAGAATGACATTTTGGTGATGGTCCCTCTCCGTTTAAACATATTGCAAATGCACAAAAGTCAACTAGCAAGTCAGTGTCCATCAGTCAATTAGATGTCATTATGACACTAAACGGATATCAATTGACACCAAACCCACTTTTTCCTACTCATTTAGAAGCCAACTATCACATATGTCAGAGCAGTCCCATAATTCACAGCGCCTTCAGTTTAAAACATAATAAAAAGGTAAAACACATAGTTACGTTCTAGCTGCGGGTCCAGTTCGGACATTATGTGAAGTCCTATGTGAGGCGACCCCGAATCCCGAGTTTCGGCTCGATAGGTCATTTGGTGTCCGAGAAAAACCCTAATTGGTGCTGAAAATCCACTATTTTCCATGCCTTGCTACGGGGTCCTTGAACGAGCTATCGGACAGAAACGTTGGGGTCCGTCTCTATGGGCCGAGCCGGTTTCAATGCACCTAGCCTTGCGTCTCTGAGACTTTTCTAAACGTCGTCATTTTTGTAATGGTCAAAATGAATTGAAGGTATTGCAAATGTACGAAGCTGTTTCTCGGTCCGAGAACCGTCTAGAGCCACGTAACTCACCACGCACCATCGACCGGAGGTCTAGAACAGGTTTCTAAAGTTTCGGAACTCTAGGTCTGACGGTTCTTTTTTAGCTCCAACAAAGCTAACTATTGCAGCCACTGTCTGTCTCTACGCACCCCAATACGTCCCTCCATCCAACTTGTGTTTTAGTGTGATTTTTTTTTCCTTTGACATCTGTTGGGAGAAATGACTGATTTACAGTTCAGAAGGGTTACCTAGTCACACATATGAAGTTTTGGAAAGATCAGACTTTTTTAACCCCTCGAAACAGCCCCTGAGACACCAGTTATGGCACTTCCGGTTGGCACAGGAAGCTATAAATCACCACATATCCTCATTGGGGTATGCTGTTACAGAATCCTGAGTTTTAAGTCCTTACGTTAAGAACTGACTGATTTACACAGGGTTGAATGCACTATGTCTGTCAAACTGCAGGCAGGGTATGGGTAAACACTTTTAGGGGCATTTTAACCACTTCCGGTTGGTCCAGGAAGCTTAGAATCAACACAGGTAGACCTCATAGTGGCCTGATGGACTGGTACCGAAGACAGGTTCATACGGCATTCATAACCCATATAGACTTCAGGTTGAAATTAGGGGTGCAGGCAATGTATTCCTATGGGGAGAGATGACACTGTAATCTGTGAGATCAAAAAACACTGTTTTACTGTTAAGGGTTAATGCCACACGGTCAAGGTTAGGCTTGCACGGATCGGGAGGACCTTAGGAACATTCATGTGGTGTAATTTTTCTTCTCACCTAAACGGTTCTCTCACTGTCACTCAAAAGCAAATGACATTGTGGGGCAGGCTTCATAATGGGCCTACTATTCTAATGGTCGTTGCGCTTAGACCGAGCGAGCTACGGTCAAGCGGGATAGCTCGTTGAACTCAGCACAGTCTGGAGACTATGGTGATGCCATTTTTTGTGTTGATTTCAGAATGCCATTTTGGTGATGGTCCCTCTCTGTTTAAACATATTGCAAATGCACAAAAGTCAACTAGCAAGTCAGTGTCCATCAGTCAATTAGATGTCATTATGACACCAAACCCACTTTTTCCTACTCATTTAGAAGCCAATTATCACATATGTCAGAGCAGTCCCATAATTCACAGCGCCTTTAGTTTAAAACATAATAAAAAGGTAAAACACATAGTTACGTTCTAGCTGCGGGTCCAGTTCGGACATTATGTGAAGTCCTATGTGAGGCGACCCCGAATCCCGAGTTTCGGCTCGATAGGTCATTTGGCGTCCGAGAAAAACCCTAATTGGTGCTGAAAATCCACTATTTTCCATGCCTTCCTACGGGGTCCTTGAACGAGCTATCGGACAGAAACGTTGGGGTCCGTCTCTATGGGCCGAGCCGGTTTCAATGCACCTAGCCTTGCGTCTCTGAGACTTTTCTAAACGTCGTCATTTTCGTAATGGTCAAAATGAATTGAAGGTATTGCAAATGTACGAAGCTGTTTCTCGGTCCGAGAACCGTCTAGAGCCACGTAACTCACCACGCACCATCGACCGGAGGTCTAGAACAGGTTTCTAAAGTTTCGGAACTCTAGGTCCGACGGTTCTTTTTTAGCTCCAACAAAGCTAACTATTGCAGCCACTGTCTGTCTCTACGCACCCCAATACGTCCCTCCATCCAAGTTGTGTTTTAGTGTGATTTTTTTTTCCTTTGATTTTTTTTGGGAAAAATGACTGATTTACAGTTCATGGGGGTTGCCTAATCACATATATGAAGTTTTGGACAGATCTGACTTTTTTAACCCTTCGAAACAGCCCCTGAGACACCATTTAAGGCACTTCCGGTTGGCACAGGAAGCTATAATTCACCACATATCCTCATTGGGGTATGCTTTTACAGAATCCTGAGTTTTAAGTCTTTACGTTAAGAACGGAGTTATTTACGGAGGGTTTAGTATGTGTGTGTTATTTCAGAAAATCGTAGAAAATCACAGAAATGTCGCAGAGCTCCGCAGCACACTTTAAAAAGATTTGTATGAACACCCTGCAACTGGATCTGTAACCGTTGAAAAAAAAAACGCCTATTTGTGACCATCACCAAGATGTCATTGTTCCGTTTCTCTTAAATGACGATAGATAAATGGCTGGTTCTTTTTTTATTGACACCGGAGGCTCCTTGACTTTGACCTGAAGTGGAAAAATAATTTCTCTATTTCCATTTAGGACCTTTAATCCCAGAAAAACGGCCATAACTCAAAAACCGTCGAGGCCTAGACGCCATCTTGTTCGGGGCCAACTGCCCATTATGCCAAACCTACGCTCACCGAGTTTCGGCTTCGAAATATTTTCAGTTTTCGAGATAAGGCCCCGTCGTGATTCGTGATGTTTTGCCAAATTGCCATATGATTCCGTATGCCCTCTTGTGGGAAATTCCGGGACAGCGGAAAAACGGTCAAAAACTTGTTTATTTTATAAAACGGAAACCGAATGTCCGACAAAGTTCATTTGATGACTTCCCGGTAGGTCTGGCTCTACCGCACGGCCCGACGCCGACCGCGAATTTTACAAACGATTTCGGACGTCTAGTAAGGGACCGTACATTTGCAATATGGACTTTTTCACCGATCATACACGAAATGCCAAAATGTTCCCTTATGTATGTATATAGCCTCCACATTGACTCTGTACCGGTACCCCCTGTATATAGCCTCCACATTGACTCTGTACCGATACCCCCTGTATATAGCCTCCACATTGACTCTGTACCGGTACCCCCTGTATTTAGCCTCCACATTGACTCTGTACCGTAATACCCTGTATATAGCCTCCACATTGACTCTGTACCGGTACCCCCTGTATATAGCCTCCACATTGACTCTGTACCGGTACCCCCTGTATATAGCCTCCACATTGAATCTGTACCGGTACCCCCTGTATATAGCCTCCACATTGACTCTGTATCGGTACCCCCTGTATATAGCCTCCACATTGACTCTGTACCGGTACCCCCTGTATATAGCCTCCACATTGACTCTGTACCGGTACCCCCTGTATATAGCCTCCACATTGACTCTGTACCGGTACCCCCTGTATATAGCCTCCACATTGACTCTGTACCGGTACCCCCTGTATATAGCCTCCACATTGACTCTGTACCGGTACCCACTGTATATAGCCTCCACATTGAATCTGTACCGGTACCCCCTGTATATAGCCTCCACATTGACTCTGTACCGGTACCCCCTGTATATAGCCTCCACATTGACTCTGTACCGGTACCCCCTGTATATAGCCTCCACATTGACTCTGTACCGGTACCCCCTGTATATAGCCTCAACATTGACTCTGTACTGGTACCCCCTGAATATAGCCTCCACATTGACTCTGTACCGTAACACCCTGTATATAGCCTTCACATTGACTCTGTACCGTAACACCCTGTATATAGCCTCCACATTGACTCTGTACCGGTACCCCCTGTTTATAGCCTCCACATTGACTCTGTACTGGTACCCCCTGTATATAGCCTCCACATTGACTCTGTACCGTAACACCCTGTATATAGTCTCCACATTGACTCTGTACCGTAATACCCTGTATATAGTCTCCACATTGACTCTGTACCGGTACCCCCTGTATATAGCCTCCACATTGACTCTGTACCGGCGCACCCTGTATATAGCCTCCACATTGACTCTGTACCGTAATACCCTGTATATAGCCTCCACATTGACTCTGTACCGGTACCCCCTGTATATAGCCTCCACATTGACTCTGTACCGTAATACCCTGTATATAGCCTCCACATTGACTCTGTACCGTAATACCCTGTATATAGCCTCCACATTGACTCTGTACCGGTACCACCTGTATATAGCCTCCACATTGACTCTGTACCGGTACCCCCTGTATATAGCCTCCACATTGACTCTGTACCGGTACCCCCTGTACATAGCCTCCACATTGACTCTGTACCGGTACCCCCTGTGTATAGCCTCCACATTGACTCTGTACCGGTACCCCCTGTATATAGCCTCCACATTGACTCTGTACCGGTACCCCCTGTATATAGCCTCCACATTGACTCTGTACCGTAATACCCTGTATATAGCCTCCACATTGACTCTGTACCGGTACCCCCTGTATATAGCCTCCACATTGACTCTGTACTGATACCCCCTGTATATAGCCTCCACATTGACTCTGTACCGGTACCCCCTGTATATAGCCTCCACATTGACTCTGTACCGGTACCCCCTGTATATAGCCTCCACATTGACTCTGTACCGTAATACCCTGTATATAGCCTCCACATTGACTCTGTACCGGTACCCCCTGTATATAGCCTCCACATTGACTCTGTACCGTAATACCCTGTATATAGCATCCACATTGACTCTGTACCGGTACCCCCTGTATATAGTCTCCACATTGACTCTGTACCGTAATACCCTGTATATAGCCTCCACATTGACTCTGTACCGGTACCCCCTGTATATAGCCTCCACATTGACTCTGTACCGTAATACCCTGTATATAGCCTCCACATTGACTCTGTACCGGTACCCCCTGTATATAGCCTCCACATTAACTCTGTACCGTAATACCCTGTATATAGCCTCCACATTGACTCTGTACCGGTACCCCCTGTATACAGCCTCCACATTGACTCTGTACCGGTACCCCCTGTATATAGCCTCCACATTGACTCTGTACCGGTACCCCCTGTATATAGCCTCCACATTGACTCTGTACCGGTACCCCCTGTATATAGCCTCCACATTGACTCTGTACCGGTACCCCCTGTATATAGCCTCCACATTGACTCTGTACCGGTACCCCCTGTATATAGCCTCCACATTGACTCTGTACCGGTACCCCCTGTATATAGCCTCCACATTGACTCTGTACCGTAACACCTTGTATATAGCCTCCACATTGACTCTGTACCGTAACACCCTGTATATAGCCTCCACATTGACTCTGTAACGGTACCCCCTGTATATAGCCTCCACATTGACTCTGTACTGGTACCCCCTGTATATAGCCTCTACATTGACTCTGTATCGTAACACCCTGTATATAGTCTCCACATTGACTCTGTACCGTAATACCCTGTATATAGTCTCCACATTGACTCTCTACCGGTACCCCCTGTATATAGCCTCCACATTGACTCTGTACCGGTACCCCCTGTATATAGCCTCCACATTGACTCTGTACCGTAATACCCTGTATATAGCCTCCACATTGACTCTGTACCGGTACCCCCTGTGTATAGCCTCCACATTGACTCTGTACCGGTACCCCCTGTATATAGCCTCCACATTGACTCTGTACCGGTACCCCCTGTATATAGCCTCCACATTGACTCTGTACCGTAACACCTTGTATATAGCCTCCACATTGACTCTGTACCGTAACACCCTGTATATAGCCTCCACATTGACTCTGTAACGGTACCCCCTGTATATAGCCTCCACATTGACTCTGTACTGGTACCCCCTGTATATAGTCTCCACATTGACTCTGTACCGTAATACCCTGTATATAGCCTCCACATTGACTCTGTACCGGTACCCCCTGTATATAGCCTCCACATTGACTCTGTACCGTAATACCCTGTATATAGCCTCCACATTGACTCTGTACCGGTACCCCCTGTATATAGCCTCCACATTAACTCTGTACCGTAATACCCTGTATATAGCCTCCACATTGACTCTGTACCGGTACCCCCTGTATACAGCCTCCACATTGACTCTGTACCGGTACCCCCTGTATATAGCCTCCACATTGACTCTGTACCGGTACCCCCTGTATATAGCCTCCACATTGACTCTGTACCGGTACCCCCTGTATATAGCCTCCACATTGACTCTGTACCGGTACCCCCTGTATATAGCCTCCACATTGACTCTGTACCGGTACCCCCTGTATATAGCCTCCACATTGACTCTGTACCGGTACCCCCTGTATATAGCCTCCACATTGACTCTGTACCGTAACACCTTGTATATAGCCTCCACATTAACTCTGTACCGTAACACCCTGTATATAGCCTCCACATTGACTCTGTAACGGTACCCCCTGTATATAGCCTCCACATTGACTCTGTACTGGTACCCCCTGTATATAGCCTCTACATTGACTCTGTATCGTAACACCCTGTATATAGTCTCCACATTGACTCTGTACCGTAATACCCTGTATATAGTCTCCACATTGACTCTCTACCGGTACCCCCTGTATATAGCCTCCACATTGACTCTGTACCGGTACCCCCTGTATATAGCCTCCACATTGACTCTGTACCGGTACCCCCTGTATATAGCCTCCACATTGACTCTGTACCGTAACACCTTGTATATAGCCTCCACATTGACTCTGTACCGTAACACCCTGTATATAGCCTCCACATTGACTCTGTAACGGTACCCCCTGTATATAGCCTCCACATTGACTCTGTACTGGTACCCCCTGTATATAGCCTCTACATTGACTCTGTACCGGTACCCCCTGTATATAGCCTCCACATTGACTCTGTACCGTAATACCCTGTATATAGCCTCCACATTGACTCTGTACCGGTACCCCCTGTATATAGCCTCCACATTGACTCTGTACCGTAATACCCTGTATATAGCATCCACATTGACTCTGTACCGGTACCCCCTGTATATAGTCTCCACATTGACTCTGTACCGTAATACCCTGTATATAGCCTCCACATTGACTCTGTACCGGTACCCCCTGTATATAGCCTCCACATTGACTCTGTACCGTAATACCCTGTATATAGCCTCCACATTGACTCTGTACCGGTACCCCCTGTATATAGCCTCCACATTAACTCTGTACCGTAATACCCTGTATATAGCCTCCACATTGACTCTGTACCGGTACCCCCTGTATACAGCCTCCACATTGACTCTGTACCGTAATACCCTGTATATAGCCTCCACATTGACTCTGTACCGGTACCCCCTGTATATAGCCTCCACATTGACTCTGTACCGGTACCCCCTGTATATAGCCTCCACATTGACTCTGTACCGGTACCCCCTGTATATAGCCTCCACATTGACTCTGTACCGGTACCCCCTGTATATAGCCTCCACATTGACTCTGTACCGTAACACCTTGTATATAGCCTCCACATTAACTCTGTACCGTAACACCCTGTATATAGCCTCCACATTGACTCTGTAACGGTACCCCCTGTATATAGCCTCCACATTGACTCTGTACTGGTACCCCCTGTATATAGCCTCTACATTGACTCTGTATCGTAACACCCTGTATATAGTCTCCACATTGACTCTGTACCGTAATACCCTGTATATAGTCTCCACATTGACTCTCTACCGGTACCCCCTGTATATAGCCTCCACATTGACTCTGTACCGGTACCCCCTGTATATAGCCTCCACATTGACTCTGTACCGGTACCCCCTGTATATAGCCTCCACATTGACTCTGTACCGTAACACCTTGTATATAGCCTCCACATTGACTCTGTACCGTAACACCCTGTATATAGCCTCCACATTGACTCTGTAACGGTACCCCCTGTATATAGCCTCCACATTGACTCTGTACTGGTACCCCCTGTATATAGCCTCTACATTGACTCTGTACCGGTACCCCCTGTATATAGCCTCCACATTGACTCTGTACCGTAATACCCTGTATATAGCCTCCACATTGACTCTGTACCGGTACCCCCTGTATATAGCCTCCACATTGACTCTGTACCGTAATACCCTGTATATAGCATCCACATTGACTCTGTACCGGTACCCCCTGTATATAGTCTCCACATTGACTCTGTACCGTAATACCCTGTATATAGCCTCCACATTGACTCTGTACCGGTACCCCCTGTATATAGCCTCCACATTGACTCTGTACCGTAATACCCTGTATATAGCCTCCACATTGACTCTGTACCGGTACCCCCTGTATATAGCCTCCACATTAACTCTGTACCGTAATACCCTGTATATAGCCTCCACATTGACTCTGTACCGGTACCCCCTGTATACAGCCTCCACATTGACTCTGTACCGTAATACCCTGTATATAGCCTCCACATTGACTCTGTACCGGTACCCCCTGTATATAGCCTCCACATTGACTCTGTACCGGTACCCCCTGTATATAGCCTCCACATTGACTCTGTACCGGTACCCCCTGTATATAGCCTCCACATTGACTCTGTACCGGTACCCCCTGTATATAGCCTCCACATTGACTCTGTACCGGTACCCCCTGTATATAGCCTCCACATTGACTCTGTACCGTAACACCTTGTATATAGCCTCCACATTGACTCTGTACCGTAACACCCTGTATATAGCCTCCACATTGACTCTGTAACGGTACCCCCTGTATATAGCCTCCACATTGACTCTGTACTGGTACCCCCTGTATATAGCCTCTACATTGACTCTGTACCGGTACCCCCTGTATATAGCCTCCACATTGACTCTGTACCGGTACCCCCTGTGTATAGCCTACACATTGACTCTGTACCGGTACCCCCTGTATATAGCCTCCACATTGACTCTGTACCGGTACCCCCTGTATATAGCCTCCACATTGACTCTGTACCGTAATACCCTGTATATAGCCTCCACATTGACTCTGTACCGGTACCCGCTGTGTATAGCCTCCACATTGACTCTGTACCGGTACCCCCTGTATATAGCCTCCACATTGACTCTGTACCGGTACCCCCTGTATATAGCCTCCACATTGACTCTGTACCGGTACCCACTGTATATAGCCTCCACATTGAATCTGTACCGGTACCCCCTGTATATAGCCTCCACATTGACTCTGTACCGGTACCCCCTGTATATAGCCTCCACATTGACTCTGTACCGGTACCCCCTGTATATAGCCTCCACATTGACTCTGTACCGGTACCCCCTGTATATAGCCTCCACATTGACTCTGTACTGGTACCCCCTGTATATAGCCTCCACATTGACTCTGTACCGTAACACCCTGTATATAGCCTTCACATTGACTCTGTACCGTAACACCCTGTATATAGCCTCCACATTGACTCTTTACCGGTACCCCCTGTATATAGCCTCCACATTGACTCTGTACTGGTACCCCCTGTATATAGCCTCTACATTGACTCTGTATCGTAACACCCTGTATATAGTCTCCACATTGACTCTGTACCGTAATACCCTGTATATAGTCTCCACATTGACTCTCTACCGGTACCCCCTGTATATAGCCTCCACATTGACTCTGTACCGGTACCCCCTGTATATAGCCTCCACATTGACTCTGTACCGTAATACCCTGTATATAGCCTCCACATTGACTCTGTACCGGTACCCCCTGTGTATAGCCTCCACATTGACTCTGTACCGGTACCCCCTGTATATAGCCTCCACATTGACTCTGTACCGGTACCCCCTGTATATAGCCTCCACATTGACTCTGTACCGTAACACCTTGTATATAGCCTCCACATTGACTCTGTACCGTAACACCCTGTATATAGCCTCCACATTGACTCTGTAACGGTACCCCCTGTATATAGCCTCCACATTGACTCTGTACTGGTACCCCCTGTATATAGCCTCTACATTGACTCTGTACCGGTACCCCCTGTATATAGCCTCCACATTGACTCTGTACCGTAATACCCTGTATATAGCCTCCACATTGACTCTGTACCGGTACCCCCTGTATATAGCCTCCACATTGACTCTGTACCGTAATACCCTGTATATAGCATCCACATTGACTCTGTACCGGTACCCCCTGTATATAGTCTCCACATTGACTCTGTACCGGTACCCCCTGTATATAGCCTCCACATTGACTCTGTACCGGTACCCCCTGTATATAGCCTCCACATTGACTCTGTACCGGTACCCCCTGTATATAGCCTCCACATTGACTCTGTACCGGTACCCCCTGTATATAGCCTCCACATTGACTCTGTACCGTAATACCCTGTATATAGCCTCCACATTGACTCTGTACCGTAACACCTTGTATATAGCCTCCACATTGACTCTGTACCGTAACACCCTGTATATAGCCTCCACATTGACTCTGTAACGGTACCCCCTGTATATAGCCTCCACATTGACTCTGTACTGGTACCCCCTGTATATAGCCTCTACATTGACTCTGTACCGGTACCCCCTGTATATAGCCTCCACATTGACTCTGTACCGGTACCCCCTGTGTATAGCCTCCACATTGACTCTGTACCGGTACCCCCTGTATATAGCCTCCACATTGACTCTGTACCGGTACCCCCTGTATATAGCCTCCACATTGACTCTGTACCGTAATACCCTGTATATAGCCTCCACATTGACTCTGTACCGGTACCCCCTGTGTATAGCCTCCACATTGACTCTGTACCGGTACCCCCTGTATATAGCCTCCACATTGACTCTGTACCGGTACCCCCTGTATATAGCCTCCACATTGACTCTGTACCGGTACCCACTGTATATAGCCTCCACATTGAATCTGTACCGGTACCCCCTGTATATAGCCTCCACATTGACTCTGTACCGGTACCCCCTGTATATAGCCTCCACATTGACTCTGTACCGGTACCCCCTGTATATAGCCTCCACATTGACTCTGTACCGGTACCCCCTGTATATAGCCTCCACATTGACTCTGTACTGGTACCCCCTGTATATAGCCTCCACATTGACTCTGTACCGTAACACCCTGTATATAGCCTTCACATTGACTCTGTACCGTAACACCCTGTATATAGCCTCCACATTGACTCTGTACCGGTACCCCCTGTATATAGCCTCCACATTGACTCTGTACTGGTACCCCCTGTATATAGCCTCCACATTGACTCTGTACCGTAACACCCTGTATATAGTCTCCACATTGACTCTGTACCGTAATACCCTGTATATAGTCTCCACATTGACTCTGTACCGGTACCCCCTGTATATAGCCTCCACATTGACTCTGTACCGGTACACCCTGTATATAGCCTCCACATTGACTCTGTACCGTAATACCCTGTATATAGCCTCCACATTGACTCTGTACCGGTACCCCCTGTATATAGCCTCCACATTGACTCTGTACCGTAATACCCTGTATATAGCCTCCACATTGACTCTGTACCGTAATACCCTGTATATAGCCTCCACATTGACTCTGTACCGGTACCACCTGTATATAGCCTCCACATTGACTCTGTACCGGTACCCCCTGTATATAGCCTCCACATTGACTCTGTACCGGTACCCCCTGTACATAGCCTCCACATTGACTCTGTACCGGTACCCCCTGTGTATAGCCTCCACATTGACTCTGTACCGGTACCCCCTGTATATAGCCTCCACATTGACTCTGTACCGTAATACCCTGTATATAGCCTCCACATTGACTCTGTACCGGTACCCCCTGTATATAGCCTCCACATTGACTCTGTACTGATACCCCCTGTATATAGCCTCCACATTGACTCTGTACCGGTACCCCCTGTATATAGCCTCCACATTGACTCTGTACCGGTACCCCCTGTATATAACCTCCACATTGACTCTGTACCGTAATACCCTGTATATAGCCTCCACATTGACTCTGTACCGGTACCCCCTGTATATAGCCTCCACATTGACTCTGTACCGTAATACCCTGTATATAGCATCCACATTGACTCTGTACCGGTACCCCCTGTATATAGTCTCCACATTGACTCTGTACCGTAATACCCTGTATATAGCCTCCACATTGACTCTGTACCGGTACCCCCTGTATATAGCCTCCACATTGACTCTGTACCGTAATACCCTGTATATAGCCTCCACATTGACGCTGTACCGGTACCCCCTGTATATAGCCTCCACATTAACTCTGTACCGTAATGCCCTGTATATAGCCTCCACATTGACTCTGTACCGGTACCCCCTGTATACAGCCTCCACATTGACTCTGTACCGTAATACCCTGTATATAGCCTCCACATTGACTCTGTACCGGTACCCCCTGTATATAGCCTCCACATTGACTCTGTACCGGTACCCCCTGTATATAGCCTCCACATTGACTCTGTACCGGTACCCCCTGTATATAGCCTCCACATTGACTCTGTACCGGTACCCCCTGTATATAGCCTCCACATTGACTCTGTACCGGTACCCCCTGTATATAGCCTCCACATTGACTCTGTACCTGTACCCCCTGTATATAGCCTCCACATTGACTCTGTACCGTAACACCTTGTATATAGCCTCCACATTGACTCTGTACCGTAACACCCTGTATATAGCCTCCACATTGACTCTGTAACGGTACCCCCTGTATATAGCCTCCACATTGACTCTGTACTGGTACCCCCTGTATATAGCCTCTACATTGACTCTGTATCGTAACACCCTGTATATAGTCTCCACATTGACTCTGTACCGTAATACCCTGTATATAGTCTCCACATTGACTCTCTACCGGTACCCCCTGTATATAGCCTCCACATTGACTCTGTACCGGTACCCCCTGTATATAGCCTCCACATTGACTCTGTACCGTAATACCCTGTATATAGCCTCCACATTGAATCTGTACCTGTACCCCCTGTGTATAGCCTCCACATTGACTCTGTACCGTAATACCCTGTATATTGCCTCCACGTTGACTCTGTACCGTAATACCCTGCATATAGCCTCCACATTGACTCTGTACCGGTACCCCCTGTATATAGCCTCCACATTGACTCTGTACCGGTACCCCCTGTATATAGCCTCCACATTGACTCTGTACTGGTACCCCCTGTATATAGCCTCCACATTGACTCTGTACCGTAACACCCTGTATATAGCCTTCACATTGACTCTGTACCGTAACACCCTGTATATAGCCTCCACATTGACTCTGTACCGGTACCCCCTGTATATAGCCTCCACATTGACTCTGTACTGGTACCCCCTGTATATAGCCTCCACATTGACTCTGTACCGTAACACCCTGTATATAGTCTCCACATTGACTCTGTACCGTAATACCCTGTATATAGTCTCCACATTGACTCTGTACCGGTACCCCCTGTATATAGCCTCCACATTGACTCTGTACCGGTACACCCTGTATATAGCCTCCACATTGACTCTGTACCGTAATACCCTGTATATAGCCTCCACATTGACTCTGTACCGGTACCCCCTGTATATAGCCTCCACATTGACTCTGTACCGTAATACCCTGTATATAGCCTCCACATTGACTCTGTACCGTAATACCCTGTATATAGCCTCCACATTGACTCTGTACCGGTACCACCTGTATATAGCCTCCACATTGACTCTGTACCGGTACCCCCTGTATATAGCCTCCACATTGACTCTGTACCGGTACCCCCTGTACATAGCCTCCACATTGACTCTGTACCGGTACCCCCTGTGTATAGCCTCCACATTGACTCTGTACCGGTACCCCCTGTATATAGCCTCCACATTGACTCTGTACCGGTACCCCCTGTATATAGCCTCCACATTGACTCTGTACCGTAATACCCTGTATATAGCCTCCACATTGACTCTGTACCGGTACCCCCTCCACATTGACTCTGTACCGTAATACCCTGTATATAGCGTCCACATTGACTCTGTACCGGTACCCCCTGTATATAGTCTCCACATTGACTCTGTACCGTAATACCCTGTATATAGCCTCCACATTGACTCTGTACCGGTACCCCCTGTATATAGCCTCCATATTGACTCTGTACCGTAATACCCTGTATATAGCCTCCACATTGACTCTGTACCGGTACCCCCTGTATATAGCCTCCACATTAACTCTGTACCGTAATACCCTGTATATAGCCTCCACATTGACTCTGTACCGGTACCCCCTGTATACAGCCTCCACATTGACTCTGTACCGTAATACCCTGTATATAGCCTCCACATTGACTCTGTACCGGTACCCCCTGTATATAGCCTCCACATTGACTCTGTACCGGTACCCCCTGTATATAGCCTCCACATTGACTCTGTACCGGTACCCCCTGTATATAGCCTCCACATTGACTCTGTACCGTAACACCTTGTATATAGCCTCCACATTGACTCTGTACCGTAACACCCTGTATATAGCCTCCACATTGACTCTGTAACGGTACCCCCTGTATATAGCCTCCACATTGACTCTGTACTGGTACCCCCTGTATATAGCCTCTACATTGACTCTGTATCGTAACACCCTGTATATAGTCTCCACATTGACTCTGTACCGTAATACCCTGTATATAGTCTCCACATTGACTCTCTACCGGTACCCCCTGTATATAGCCTCCACATTGACTCTGTACCGGTACCCCCTGTATATAGCCTCCACATTGACTCTGTACCGTAATACCCTGTATATAGCCTCCACATTGACTCTGTACCGGTACCCCCTGTGTATAGCCTCCACATTGACTCTGTACCGTAATACCCTGTATATTGCCTCCACGTTGACTCTGTACCGTAATACCCTGCATATAGCCTCCACATTGACTCTGTACCGGTACCCCCTGTATATAGCCTCCACATTGACTCTGTACCGGTACCCCCTGTACATAGCCTCCACATTGACTCTGTACCGGTACCCCCTGTGTATAGCCTCCACATTGACTCTGTACCGGTACCCCCTGTATATAGCCTCCACATTGACTCTGTACCGGTACCCCCTGTATATAGCCTCCACATTGACTCTGTACCGTAATACCCTGTATATATCCTCCACATTGACTCTGTACCGGTACCCCCTGTATATAGCCTCCACATTGACTCTGTACTGATACCCCCTGTATATAGCCTCCACATTGACTCTGTACCGGTACCCCCTGTATATAGCCTCCACATTGACTCTGTACCGGTACCCCCTGTATATAGCCTCCACATTGACTCTGTACCGTAATACCCTGTATATAGCCTCCACATTGACTTTGTACCGGTACCCCCTGTATATAGCCTCCACATTGACTCTGTACCGTAATACCCTGTATATAGCGTCCACATTGACTCTGTACCGGTACCCCCTGTATATAGTCTCCACATTGACTCTGTACCGTAATACCCTGTATATAGCCTCCACATTGACTCTGTACCGGTACCCCCTGTATATAGCCTCCATATTGACTCTGTACCGTAATACCCTGTATATAGCCTCCACATTGACTCTGTACCGTAATACCCTGTATATAGCCTCCACATTAACTCTGTACCGTAATACCCTGTATATAGCCTCCACATTGACTCTGTACCGGTACCCCCTGTATACAGCCTCCACATTGACTCTGTACCGTAATACCCTGTATATAGCCTCCACATTGACTCTGTACCGGTACCCCCTGTATATAGCCTCCACATTGACTCTGTACCGGTACCCCCTGTATATAGCCTCCACATTGACTCTGTACCGGTACCCCCTGTATATAGCCTCCACATTGACTCTGTACCGTAACACCTTGTATATAGCCTCCACATTGACTCTGTACCGTAACACCCTGTATATAACCTCCACATTGACTCTGTAACGGTACCCCCTGTATATAGCCTCCACATTGACTCTGTACTGGTACCCCCTGTATATAGCCTCTACATTGACTCTGTACCGTAATACCCTGTATATAGCCTCCACATTGACTCTGTACCGTAATACCCTGTATATAGTCTCCACATTGACTCTCTACCGGTACCCCCTGTATATAGCCTCCACATTGACTCTGTACCGGTACCCCCTGTATATAGCCTCCACATTGACTCTGTACCGTAATACCCTGTATATAGCCTCCACATTGACTCTGTACCGGTACCCCCTGTGTATAGCCTCCACATTGACTCTGTACCGTAATACCCTGTATATTGCCTCCACGTTGACTCTGTACCGTAATACCCTGCATATAGCCTCCACATTGACTCTGTACCGGTACCCCCTGTATATAGCCTCCACATTGACTCTGTACCGGTACCCCCTGTATATGGCCTCCACATTGACTCTGTACCAGTACCCCCTGTATATAGCCTCCACATTGACTCTGTACCGGTACCCCCTGTGTATAGCCTCCACATTGACTCTGTACCGGTACCCCCTGTATATAGCCTCCACATTGACTCTGTACCGTAATACCCTGTATATAGCCTCCACATTGACTCTGTACCGGTACCCCCTGTATATAGCCTCCACATAGACTCTGTACCGTAACACCCTGTATATAGCCTCCACATTGACTCTGTACCGTAACACCCTGTATATAGCCACATTGACTCTGTACCGGTACCCCATGTATATAGCCTCCACATTGACTCTGTACTGGTACCCCCTGTATATAGCCTGCACATTGACTCTGTACCGTAACACCCTGTATATAGTCTCCACGTTGACTCTGTACCATAATACCCTGTATATAGTCTCCACATTGACTCTGTACCGGTACCCCCTGTATATAGCCTCCACATTGACTCTGTACCGGTACCCCCTGTATATAGCCTCCACATTGACTCTGTACCGTAATACCCTGTATATAGCCTCCACATTGACTCTGTACCGGTACCCCCTGTATATAGCCTCCACATAGACTCTGTACTGATACCCCCTGTATATAGCCTCCACATTGACTCTGTACCGGTACCCCCTGTATATAGCCTCCACATTGACTCTGTACCGGTACCCCCTGTATATAGCCTCCACATTGACTCTGTACCGGTACCCCCTGTATATAGCCTCCACATTGACTCTGTACCGTAATACCCTGTATATAGCCTCCACATTGACTCTGTACCGGTACCCCCTGTATATATCCTCCACATAGACTCTGTACCGGTACCCCCTGTATATATCCTCCACATTGACTCTGTACCGTAACACCCTGTATATAGCCTCCACATTGACTCTGTACCGGTACCCCCTGTATATAGCCTCCACATTGACTCTGTACCGTAATACCCTGTATATAGCCTCCACATTGACTCTGTACCGGTACCCCCTGTATATAGCCTCCACATTGACTCTGTACCGTAATACCCTGTATAAAGCCTCCACATTGACTCTGTACCGTAATACCCTGTATATAGCCTCCACATTGACTCTGTACCGGTACCCCCTGTATATAGCCTCCACATTGACTCTGTACCGGTACCCCTGTATATAGCCTCCACATTGACTCTGTACCGGTACCCCCTGTATATAGCCTCCACATTGACTCTGTACCGGTACCCCCTGTGTATAGCCTCCACATTGACTCTGTACCGATACCCCCTGTATATAGCCTCCACATTGACTCTGTACCGGTACCCCCTGTATATAGCCTCCACATTGACTCTGTACCGGTACCCCCTGTGTATAGCCTCCACATTGACTCTGTACCGGTACCCCCTGTATATAGCCTCCACATTGACTCTGTACCGGTACCCCCTGTATATAGCCTCCACATTGACTCTGTACCGTAATACCCTGTATATAGCCTCCACATTGACTCTGTACCGGTACCCCCTGTATATAGCCTCCACATTGACTCTGTACCGGTACCCCCTGTATATAGCCTCCACATTGACTCTGTACCGGTACCCCCTGTGTATAGCCTCCACATTGACTCTGTACCGGTACCCCCTGTATATAGCCTCCACATTGACTCTGTACCGGTACCCCCTGTATATAGCCTCCACATTGACTCTGTACCGGTACCCACTGTATATAGCCTCCACATTGAATCTGTACCGGTACCCCCTGTATATAGCCTCCACATTGACTCTGTACCGGTACCCCCTGTATATAGCCTCCACATTGACTCTGTACCGGTACCCCCTGTATATAGCCTCCACATTGACTCTGTACCGGTACCCCCTGTATATAGCCTCCACATTGACTGTACTGGTACCCCCTGTATATAGCCTCCACATTGACTCTGTACCGTAACACCCTGTATATAGCCTTCACATTGACTCTGTACCGTAACACCCTGTATATAGCCTCCACATTGACTCTGTACCGGTACCCCCTGTATATAGCCTCCACATTGACTCTGTACTGGTACCCCCTGTATATAGCCTCCACATTGACTCTGTACCGTAACACCCTGTATATAGTCTCCACATTGACTCTGTACCGTAATACCCTGTATATAGTCTCCACATTGACTCTGTACCGGTACCCCCTGTATATAGCCTCCACATTGACTCTGTACCGGTACACCCTGTATATAGCCTCCACATTGACTCTGTACCGTAATACCCTGTATATAGCCTCCACATTGACTCTGTACCGGTACCCCCTGTATATAGCCTCCACATTGACTCTGTACCGTAATACCCTGTATATAGCCTCCACATTGACTCTGTACCGTAATACCCTGTATATAGCCTCCACATTGACTCTGTACCGGTACCACCTGTATATAGCCTCCACATTGACTCTGTACCGGTACCCCCTGTATATAGCCTCCACATTGACTCTGTACCGGTACCCCCTGTACATAGCCTCCACATTGACTCTGTACCGGTACCCCCTGTGTATAGCCTCCACATTGACTCTGTACCGGTACCCCCTGTATATAGCCTCCACATTGACTCTGTACCGGTACCCCCTGTATATAGCCTCCACATTGACTCTGTACCGTAATACCCTGTATATAGGCTCCACATTGACTCTGTACCGGTACCCCCTGTATATAGCCTCCACATTGACTCTGTACTGATACCCCCTGTATATAGCCTCCACATTGACTCTGTACCGGTACCCCCTGTATATAGCCTCCACATTGACTCTGTACCGGTACCCCCTGTATATAGCCTCCACATTGACTCTGTACCGTAATACCTGTATATAGCCTCCAAATTGACTCTGTACCGGTACCCCCTGTATATATCCTCCACATAGACTCTGTACCGGTACCACCTGTATATATCCTCCACATTGACTCTGTACCGTAACACCCTGTATATAGCCTCCACATTGACTCTGTACCGGTACCCCCTGTATATAGCCTCCACATTGACTCTGTACCGTAATACCCTGTATATAGCCTCCACATTGACTCTGTACCGGTACCCCCTGTATATAGCCTCCACATTGACTCTGTACCGTAATACCCTGTATATAGCCTCCACATTGACTCTGTACCGGTACCCCCTGTATATAGCCTCCACATTGACTCTGTACCGGTACCCCCTGTATATAGCCTCCACATTGACTCTGTACCGGTACCCCCTGTATATAGCCTCCACATTGACTCTGTACCGGTACCCCCTGTATATAGCCTCCACATTGACCCTGTACCGGTACCCCCTGTATATAGCCTCCACATTGACTCTGTACCGGTACCCCCTGTATATAGCCTCCACATTGACTCTGTACTGGTACCCCCTGTATATAGCCTCCACATTGACTCTGTACCGTAACACCCTGTATATAGCCTCCACATTGACTCTGTACCGTAACACTCTGTATATAGCCTCCACATTGACTCTGTACCGGTACCCACAGTATATAGCCTCCACATTGACTCTGTACTGGTACCCCCTGTATATAGCCTCCACATTGACTCTGTACCGTAACACACTGTATATAGTCTTCACATTGACTCTGTACCGTAATACCCTGTATATAGTCTCCACATTGACTCTGTACCGGTACCCCCTGTATATAGCCTCCACATTGACTCTGTACCGGTACCCCCTGTATATAGCCTCCACATTGACTCTGTACCGTAATACCCTGTATATAGCCTCCACATTGACTCTGTACCGGTACCCCCTGTATATAGCCTCCACATTGACTCTGTACCGTAATACTCTGTATATAGCCTCCACATTGACTCTGTACCGTAATACCCTGTATACAGCCTCCACATTGACTCTGTACCGGTACCCCCTGTATATAGCCTCCACATTGACTCTGTACCGGTACCCCCTGTATATAGCCTCCACATTGACTCTGTACCGGTACCACCTGTATATAGCCTCCACATTGACTCTGTACCGTAATACCCTGTATATAGCCTCCACATTGACTCTGTACCGTAATACCCTGTATACAGCCTCCACATTGACTCTGTACCGGTACCCCCTGTATATAGCCTCCACATTGATTCTGTACCGGTACCCCCTGTGTATAGCCTCCACATTGACTCTGTACCGGTACCCCCTGTATATAGCCTCCACATTGACTCTGTACCGGTACCCCCTGTATATAGCCTCCACATTGACTCTGTACCGGTACCCCCTGTGTATAGCCTCCACATTGACTCTGTACCGATACCCCCTGTATATAGCCTCCACATTGACTCTGTACCGGTACCCCCTGTATATAGCCTCCACATTGACTCTGTACCGTAAAACCTGTATATAGCCTCCACATTGACTCTGTACCGGTACCCCCTGTATATAGCCTCCACATTGACTCTGTACTGATACCCCCTGTATAAAGACTCCACATTGACTCTGTACTGGTACCCCCTGTATATAGCCTCCACATTGACTCTGTACCGGTACCCCCTGTATATAGTCTCCACATTGACTCTGTACCGGTACCCCCTGTGTATAGCCTCCACATTGACTCTGTACCGGTACCCCCTGTTTATAGTCTCCACATTGACTCTGTACCGGTACCACCTGTATATAGCCTCCACATTGACTCTGTACCGGTACCCCCTGTGTATAGCCTCCACATTGACTCTGTACCGGTACCCCCTGTATACAGCCTCCACATTGAATCTGTACCGGTACCCCCTGTATATAGCCTCCACATTGACTCTGTACCGTAACAACCTGTATATATCCTCCACATAGACTCTGTACCGGTACCCCTGTATATATCCTCCACATTGACTCTGTACCGTAACAACCTGTATATAGCCTCCACATTGACTCTGTACCGGTACCTCCTGTATATAGCCTCCACATTGACTCTGTACCGTAATACCCTGTATATAGCCTCCACATTGACTCTGTACCGGTACCCCCTGTATATAGCCTCCACATTGACTCTGTACCGTAATACCCTGTATATAGCCTCCACATTAACTCTGTACCGGTACCCCCTGTATATAGCCTCCACATTGACTCTGTACCGGTACCCCCTGTATATAGCCTCCACATTGACTCTGTACCGGTACCCCCTGTATATAGCCTCCACATTGACTCTGTACCGGTACACCCTGTGTATAGCCTCCACATTGACTCTGTACCGGTATCCCCTGTATCTAGCCTCCACATTGAATCTGTACCGGTACCCCCTGTATATAGCCTCCACATTGACTCTGTACCGTAACACCCTGTATATAGTCTCCACATTGACTCTGTACCGTAATACCCTGTATATAGTCTCCACATTGACTCTGTACCGGTACCCCCTGTATATAGCCTCCACATTGACTCTGTACCGGTACCCCCTGTATATAGCCTCCACATTGACTCTGTACCGGTACCCCCTGTATATAGCCTCCACATTGACTCTGTACTGGTACCCCCTGTATATAGCCTCCACATTGACTCTGTACCGTAACACCCTGTATATAGCCTTCACATTGACTCTGTACCGTAACACCCTGTATATAGCCTCCACATTGACTCTGTACCGGTACCCCCTGTATATAGCCTCCACATTGACTCTGTACTGGTACCCCTGTATATAGCCTCCACATTGACTCTGTACCGTAACACCCTGTATATAGTCTCCACATTGACTCTGTACCGTAATACCCTGTATATAGTCTCCACATTGACTCTGTACCGGAACCCCCTGTATATAGCCTCCACATTGACTATGTACCGGTACCCCCTGTATATAGCCTCCACATTGACTCTGTACCGTAATACCCTGTATATAGCCTCCACATTGACTCTGTACCGTAATACCCTGTATATAGCCTCCACATTGACTCTGTACCGGTACCCCCTGTATATAGCCTCCACATTGACTCTGTACCGTAACACCCTGTATATAGCCTCCACATTGACTCTGTACCGTAATACCCTGTATATAGTCTCCACATTGACTCTGTACCGTAATACCCTGTATATATCCTCCACATAGACTCTGTACCGGTACCCCCTGTATATATCCTCCACATTGACTCTGTACCGTAACACCCTGTATATAGCCTCCACATTGACTCTGTACCGGTACCTCCTGTATATAGCCTCCACATTGACTCTGTACCGTAATACCCTGTATATAGCCTCCACATTGACTCTGTACCGGTACCCCCTGTATATAGCCTCAACATTGACTCTGTACCGTAATACCCTGTATATAGCCTCCACATTGACTCTGTACCGGTACCCCCTGTATATAGCCTCCACATTGACTCTGTACCGGTACCCCCTGTATATAGCCTCCACATTGACTCTGTACCGGTACCACCTGTATATAGCCTCCACATTGACTCTGTACCGGTACCCCCTGTATATAGCCTCCACATTGACTCTGTACCGGTACCCCCTGTATATAGCCTCCACATTGACTCTGTACCGGTACCACCTGTATATAGCCTCCACATTGACTCTGTACCGGTACCCCCTGTATATAGCCTCCACATTGACTCTGTACCGGTACCCCCTGTGTATAGCCTCCACATTGACTCTGTACCGGTATCCCCTGTATCTAGCCTCCACATTGAATCTGTACCGGTACCCCCTGTATATAGCCTCCACATTGACTCTGTACCGTAACACCCTGTATATAGTCTCCACATTGACTCTGTACCGTAATACCCTGTATATAGTCTCCACATTGACTCTGTACCGGTACCCCCTGTATATAGCCTCCACATTGACTCTGTACCGGTACCCCCTGTATATAGCCTCCACATTGACTCTGTGCCGGTACCCCCTGTATATAGCCTCCACATTGACTCTGTACTGGTACCCCCTGTATATAGCCTCCACATTGACTCTGTACCGTAACACCCTGTAAATAGCCTTCACATTGACTCTGTACCGTAACACCCTGTATATAGCCTCCACATTGACTCTGTACCGGTACCCCCTGTATATAGCCTCCACATTGACTCTGTACTGGTACCCCTGTATATAGCCTCCACATTGACTCTGTACCGTAACACCCTGTATATAGTCTCCACATTGACTCTGTACCGTAATACCCTGTATATAGTCTCCACATTGACTCTGTACCGGAACCCCCTGTATATAGCCTCCACATTGACTCTGTACCAGTACACCCTGTATATAGCCTCCACATTGACTCTGTACCGTAATACCCTGTATATAGCCTCCACATTGACTCTGTACCGGTACCCCCTGTATATAGCCTCCACATTGACTCTGTACCGTAATACCCTGTATATAGCCTCCACATTGACTCTGTACCGTAATACCCTGTATATAGCCTCCACATTGACTCTGTACCGGTACCCCCTGTATATAGCCTCCACATTGACTCTGTACCGTAATACCCTGTATATAGCCTCCACATTGACTCTGTACTGGTACCCCCTGTATATATCCTCCACATAGACTCTGTACCGGTACCCCCTGTATATATCCTCCACATTGACTCTGTACCGTAACACCCTGTATATAGCCTCCACATTGACTCTGTACCGGTACCTCCTGTATATAGCCTCCACATTGACTCTGTACCGGTACCCCGTATATAGCCTCCACATTGACTCTGTACCGGTACCCCCTGTATATAGCCTCCACATTGACTCTGTACCGTAATACCCTGTATATAGCCTCCACATTGACTCTGTACCGGTACCCCCTGTATATAGCCTCCACATTGACTCTGTACCGGTACCCCCTGTATATAGCCTCCACATTGACTCTGTACCGGTACCCCCTGTATATAGCCTCCACATTGACTCTGTACCGGTACCCCCTGTGTATAGCCTCCACATTGACTCTGTACCGGTATCTCCTGTATATAGCCTTCACATTGAATCTGTACCGGTACCCCCTGTATATAGCCTCCACATTGACTCTATACCGTAACACCCTGTATATAGTCTCCACATTGACTCTGTACCGTAATACCCTGTATATAGTCTCCACATTGACTCTGTACCGGTACCTCCTGTATATAGCCTCCACATTGACTCTGTACCGGTACCCCCTGTATATAGCCTCCACATTGACTCTGTACCGGTACCCCCTGTATATAGCCTCCACATTGACTCTGTACTGGTACCCCCTGTATATAGCCTCCACATTGACTCTGTACCGTAACACCCTGTATATAGTCTCCACATTGACTCTGTACCGGTACCCCCTGTATATAGCCTCCACATTGACTCTGTACCGTAATACCCTGTATATAGTCTCCACATTGACTCTGTACCGGTACCACCTGTATATAGCCTCCACATTGACTCTGTACCGGTACCCCCTGTATATAGCCTCCACATTGACTCTGTACCGGTACCCCCTGTATATAGCCTCCACATTGACTCTGTACCGGTACCCCCTTTGTATAGCCTCCACATTGACTCTGTACCGATACCCCTGTATATAGCCTCCACATTGACTCTGTACCGGTACCCCCTGTGTATAGCCTCCACATTGACTCTGTACCGGTACCCCCTGTATATAGTCTCCACATTGACTCTGTACCGGTACCCCCTGTGTATAGCCTCCACATTGACTCTGTACCGGTACCCCCTGTTTATAGTCTCCACATTGACTCTGTACCGGTACCACCTGTATATAGCCTCCACATTGACTCTGTACCGGTACCCCCTGTGTATAGCCTCCACATTGACTCTGTACCGGTACCCCCTGTATACAGCCTCCACATTGAATCTGTACCGGTACCCCCTGTATATAGCCTCCACATTGACTCTGTACCGTAACAACCTGTATATATCCTCCACATAGACTCTGTACCGGTACCCCTGTATATATCCTCCACATTGACTCTGTACCGTAACAACCTGTATATAGCCTCCACATTGACTCTGTACCGGTACCTCCTGTATATAGCCTCCACATTGACTCTGTACCGTAATACCCTGTATATAGCCTCCACATTGACTCTGTACCGGTACCCCCTGTATATAGCCTCCACATTGACTCTGTACCGTAATACCCTGTATATAGCCTCCACATTAACTCTGTACCGGTACCCCCTGTATATAGCCTCCACATTGACTCTGTACCGGTACCCCCTGTATATAGCCTCCACATTGACTCTGTACCGGTACCCCCTGTATATAGCCTCCACATTGACTCTGTACCGGTACACCCTGTGTATAGCCTCCACATTGACTCTGTACCGGTATCCCCTGTATCTAGCCTCCACATTGAATCTGTACCGGTACCCCCTGTATATAGCCTCCACATTGACTCTGTACCGTAACACCCTGTATATAGTCTCCACATTGACTCTGTACCGTAATACCCTGTATATAGTCTCCACATTGACTCTGTACCGGTACCCCCTGTATATAGCCTCCACATTGACTCTGTACCGGTACCCCCTGTATATAGCCTCCACATTGACTCTGTACCGGTACCCCCTGTATATAGCCTCCACATTGACTCTGTACTGGTACCCCCTGTATATAGCCTCCACATTGACTCTGTACCGTAACACCCTGTATATAGCCTTCACATTGACTCTGTACCGTAACACCCTGTATATAGCCTCCACATTGACTCTGTACCGGTACCCCCTGTATATAGCCTCCACATTGACTCTGTACTGGTACCCCTGTATATAGCCTCCACATTGACTCTGTACCGTAACACCCTGTATATAGTCTCCACATTGACTCTGTACCGTAATACCCTGTATATAGTCTCCACATTGACTCTGTACCGGAACCCCCTGTATATAGCCTCCACATTGACTATGTACCGGTACCCCCTGTATATAGCCTCCACATTGACTCTGTACCGTAATACCCTGTATATAGCCTCCACATTGACTCTGTACCGTAATACCCTGTATATAGCCTCCACATTGACTCTGTACCGGTACCCCCTGTATATAGCCTCCACATTGACTCTGTACCGTAACACCCTGTATATAGCCTCCACATTGACTCTGTACCGTAATACCCTGTATATAGTCTCCACATTGACTCTGTACCGTAATACCCTGTATATATCCTCCACATAGACTCTGTACCGGTACCCCCTGTATATATCCTCCACATTGACTCTGTACCGTAACACCCTGTATATAGCCTCCACATTGACTCTGTACCGGTACCTCCTGTATATAGCCTCCACATTGACTCTGTACCGTAATACCCTGTATATAGCCTCCACATTGACTCTGTACCGGTACCCCCTGTATATAGCCTCAACATTGACTCTGTACCGTAATACCCTGTATATAGCCTCCACATTGACTCTGTACCGGTACCCCCTGTATATAGCCTCCACATTGACTCTGTACCGGTACCCCCTGTATATAGCCTCCACATTGACTCTGTACCGGTACCACCTGTATATAGCCTCCACATTGACTCTGTACCGGTACCCCCTGTATATAGCCTCCACATTGACTCTGTACCGGTACCCCCTGTGTATAGCCTCCACATTGACTCTGTACCGGTATCCCCTGTATCTAGCCTCCACATTGAATCTGTACCGGTACCCCCTGTATATAGCCTCCACATTGACTCTGTACCGTAACACCCTGTATATAGTCTCCACATTGACTCTGTACCGTAATACCCTGTATATAGTCTCCACATTGACTCTGTACCGGTACCCACTGTATATAGCCTCCACATTGACTCTGTACCGGTACCCCCTGTATATAGCCTCCACATTGACTCTGTACCGGTACCCCCTGTATATAGCCTCCACATTGACTCTGTACTGGTACCCCCTGTATATAGCCTCCACATTGACTCTGTACCGTAACACCCTGTAAATAGCCTTCACATTGACTCTGTACCGTAACACCCTGTATATAGCCTCCACATTGACTCTGTACCGGTACCCCCTGTATATAGCCTCCACATTGACTCTGTACTGGTACCCCTGTATATAGCCTCCACATTGACTCTGTACCGTAACACCCTGTATATAGTCTCCACATTGACTCTGTACCGTAATACCCTGTATATAGTCTCCACATTGACTCTGTACCGGAACCCCCTGTATATAGCCTCCACATTGACTCTGTACCAGTACACCCTGTATATAGCCTCCACATTGACTCTGTACCGTAATACCCTGTATATAGCCTCCACATTGACTCTGTACCGGTACCCCCTGTATATAGCCTCCACATTGACTCTGTACCGTAATACCCTGTATATAGCCTCCACATTGACTCTGTACCGTAATACCCTGTATATAGCCTCCACATTGACTCTGTACCGGTACCCCCTGTATATAGCCTCCACATTGACTCTGTACCGTAATACCCTGTATATAGCCTCCACATTGACTCTGTACTGGTACCCCCTGTATATATCCTCCACATAGACTCTGTACCGGTACCCCCTGTATATATCCTCCACATTGACTCTGTACCGTAACACCCTGTATATAGCCTCCACATTGACTCTGTACCGGTACCTCCTGTATATAGCCTCCACATTGACTCTGTACCGGTACCCCGTATATAGCCTCCACATTGACTCTGTACCGGTACCCCCTGTATATAGCCTCCACATTGACTCTGTACCGTAATACCCTGTATATAGCCTCCACATTGACTCTGTACCGGTACCCCCTGTATATAGCCTCCACATTGACTCTGTACCGGTACCCCCTGTATATAGCCTCCACATTGACTCTGTACCGGTACCCCCTGTATATAGCCTCCACATTGACTCTGTACCGGTACCCCCTGTGTATAGCCTCCACATTGACTCTGTACCGGTATCTCCTGTATATAGCCTTCACATTGAATCTGTACCGGTACCCCCTGTATATAGCCTCCACATTGACTCTATACCGTAACACCCTGTATATAGTCTCCACATTGACTCTGTACCGTAATACCCTGTATATAGTCTCCACATTGACTCTGTACCGGTACCCCCTGTATATAGCCTCCACATTGACTCTGTACCGGTACCCCCTGTATATAGCCTCCACATTGACTCTGTACCGGTACCCCCTTTGTATAGCCTCCACATTGACTCTGTACCGATACCCCTGTATATAGCCTCCACATTGACTCTGTACCGGTACCCCCTGTGTATAGCCTCCACATTGACTCTGTACCGGTACCCCCTGTGTATAGCCTCCACATTGACTCTGTACCGGTACCCCCTGTATATAGCCTCAACATTGACTCTGTACCGGTACCCCCTGTATATAGCCTCCACATTGACTCTGTACCTGTACCCCCCTGTATATAGCCTCCACATTGACTCTGTACCGGTACCCCCTGTATATAGCCTCCACATTGACTCTGTACCGTAATACCCTGTATATAGCCTCCACATTGACTCTGTACCGGTACCCCCTGTATATAGCCTCCACATTGACTCTGTACTGGTACCCCCTGTATATAGCCTCTACATTGACTCTGTACCGGTACCCCCTGTATATAGCCTCCACATTGACTCTGTACCGTAATACCCTGTATATAGCCTCCACATTGACTCTGTACCGGTACCCCCTGTATATAGCCTCCACATTGACTCTGTACCGTAATACCCTGTATATAGCATCCACATTGACTCTGTACCGGTACCCCCTGTATATAGTCTCCACATTGACTCTGTACCGTAATACCCTGTATATAGCCTCCACATTGACTCTGTACCGGTACCCCCTGTATATAGCCTCCACATTGACTCTGTACCGTAATACCCTGTATATAGCCTCCACATTGACTCTGTACCGGTACCCCCTGTATATAGCCTCCACATTAACTCTGTACCGTAATACCCTGTATATAGCCTCCACATTGACTCTGTACCGGTACCCCCTGTATACAGCCTCCACATTGACTCTGTACCGTAATACCCTGTATATAGCCTCCACATTGACTCTGTACCGGTACCCCCTGTATATAGCCTCCACATTGACTCTGTACCGGTACCCCCTGTATATAGCCTCCACATTGACTCTGTACCGGTACCCCCTGTATATAGCCTCCACATTGACTCTGTACCGGTACCCCCTGTATATAGCCTCCACATTGACTCTGTACCGGTACCCCCTGTATATAGCCTCCACATTGACTCTGTACCGGTACCCCCTGTATATAGCCTCCACATTGACTCTGTACCGTAACACCTTGTATATAGCCTCCACATTGACTCTGTACCGTAACACCCTGTATATAGCCTCCACATTGACTCTGTAACGGTACCCCCTGTATATAGCCTCCACATTGACTCTGTACTGGTACCCCCTGTATATAGCCTCTACATTGACTCTGTACCGGTACCCCCTGTATATAGCCTCCACATTGACTCTGTACCGGTACCCCCTGTGTATAGCCTACACATTGACTCTGTACCGGTACCCCCTGTATATAGCCTCCACATTGACTCTGTACCGGTACCCCCTGTATATAGCCTCCACATTGACTCTGTACCGTAATACCCTGTATATAGCTTCCACATTGACTCTGTACCGGTACCCGCTGTGTATAGCCTCCACATTGACTCTGTACCGGTACCCCCTGTATATAGCCTCCACATTGACTCTGTACCGGTACCCCCTGTATATAGCCTCCACATTGACTCTGTACCGGTACCCACTGTATATAGCCTCCACATTGAATCTGTACCGGTACCCCCTGTATATAGCCTCCACATTGACTCTGTACCGGTACCCCCTGTATATAGCCTCCACATTGACTCTGTACCGGTACCCCCTGTATATAGCCTCCACATTGACTCTGTACCGGTACCCCCTGTATATAGCCTCCACATTGACTCTGTACTGGTACCCCCTGTATATAGCCTCCACATTGACTCTGTACCGTAACACCCTGTATATAGCCTTCACATTG